>NC_082404.1:11833782-11851050 GCF_031168955.1 Gadus macrocephalus
ATGTTTGGAAACCCAGGGACGGTGACCTCTCAACCTGCAATGAAACACTGCTCTCTTCATCCATCATGGCAAAACAGTACTTTAGAACCCCCACCTCCAACATCACCACCTTCAGACGCAAGCAGAGAAATACGAAAAGCGCAGTGTGGGGCCGAACAAACACACAAACAGACATGGGCCCTAATCATTTTCCCACCTTTTCAATTAACTTATGTGGCATCCAATCTGTGCAGCCCTTGTCATATTTGCTCCAAAACAAAGACTTAGCGATCCTGTGCGGTTGTATGTGTGGTGTGTGTGTGCGCGCAGGCTTAGCGATGCACTGTAGCCTAGAGCCAAAAGGGGGCCCCTGGAAGGAACGAATGGGGGTACGGGGGTCAGCTGCCAGGTTTTTATGAAATACCAAATTACTAATTGGCTACGGTGTAAGGTTTCCCGCCAGGAAGCGGAGGGCTGTAATGACCGGGCCCCTCTAATAGGAGTGGTACGGTCACCTCCCACACTCGCCATCTCATGGGCCTCCTGCCGACCTGGCAAAACATTGTCATTTCACCGTGCTGAGGTGAGGGCACAGAGTCAGAGACTCTGTGTTATCAAGGGCAAGTGCAAAGACATTCACGTTTTTACTGAACTGAACTTTGTGCCAGTCCAACATCAATAGTTTCTGGGAGGTTCGGATGTAACTTATCCACATTTTCAAAGATAATTTTTTTGTGAGAAACAGTTGATGGTCAGCAGTGGCTTTAGTTTAGTATTTTTACAGCTACATCATTAACCAGATCATCTTTAACAAGGATATTAAAGTAGGCTGAAAAGGCCTACTTGAATATCAAATACACAATTACAAGGCTAACCTGTCCACTTATCAATGTGAATTTGTTGAAGAGTAAGCCTGTAAGGTTTGAACATCATCCTTGACAAACTAATCACACAAAATCACCTTCGGTAAGATTTAAAGGGTTCTTAAATCAAAAATGAAGCGTTGAGGCAGGTTTATTGCTTCACTGGATCTTAAACCAGCAGAACTGGCTCCATCTCTTATATTTCCCTCTCAAACACGGCAGAAGATCAGGAGAGCCCAGATCTGGTGAATAATGTTTATTTTCGGACTACCAGGGCTATCTTTTTTCTGCACCACTAATCAAATTTGCCAGGGGCAGTTGGCACACACATTTTGGCAACACTTCAATTATTTTCTCTGGAGTTGTTTTAAGTGTTGGTCAGTTAGTCATGCACGTGCCAATGCACGCACGCGCACACACACACACACACACACACACACACACACACACACACACACACACACACACACACACACACACACACACACACACACACACACACACACACACACACACACACACACACACACACACACACACACACACACACACACACACACTTTAACATAAATGTGAATTTCTTTCTTTAATGTAAAAATATCAACAACCATTAGATCAACAACCTTACACCCAGATAAATTGTTGGCAATATGGCAGTTGACATTGTTGATGGGGCGTGGGAACAAAAATATACTTCTCCCCTTACATCTTCATGATGATTAGGCTTCCATTTTTTCTGTCACAAATAAATTACAGATAAAGCCACTTTTCTCCAAGACAGTTAAAAATAAAAATGAAATAAAAATGTCCTCCATTCTGTCACACGCAGGTGATCGAGATAATATATACAGATATATCTATATATATCTATATACATACGGTATATATAGAGGATGACGAGTAGTGCACACATTCTTCTCAGTTATGTTAAATATAAAAGAAGTACATTGTTTGGTCGAAAGGTTCCTTCAGACGTTACGGTTGCTAACCAAAGCTTTAAAAGTGCACCCGTCAGGGCCGTTGCAAATCATGTCTTATTTGGTTAGCTAAGGCGCTGGCTTGCCTTCCAGGATCTCCAATGGCATCCGTATTGTCCTCCATTTTGTGAGAGTTTCCATCAGGATGCTTCGGCTTTCCTTAAAAAAAAATAAAAGAAGAGAAGTACAAAAAAAAAACACTGCCCACTCATTATGGGGCCAGTTGATAACCAACAAAGTATGACGATGATTATTTCTATTTGCAACAATCGTTCAACACCTATGCTGCAGAACTGGAGGAAAATTACCCCTTGTCCCCTCCTCACCACGTATACCATCTGCCGATTGGTTGGTTGATCCGTCATTTGGGCAGATTGAGGGCACCGGCCTAAGCAGAGCCATGAGAAGGCAGGAAACTCCTGTGTGTACAACATCTCAGACCTGCCTACAATGTCTGTACTCAATGACTGTCCTGTGCTGTCGGCCATGTCCAATTGGTGGTGAAGAGCTGATACCGCCCGTCTTCGGCACACGCCCTGAGAGAGATGAAGAGATAGATAGAGGGCCGGGTGGGCCTGGAGGTACCGGTCCCGGGCTAGACATTCTGGGACGGCAGGCGGGCCTTCTTGCCGTTCAGCAGCAAGCTGCGGAGGTCCTGTATGGAGGGCAGCCTCATCTTGTCCCTGTTCTTGCTGTAAACGTTCAGGAAGATGCCGAAGAGCACTAGCAGGCCGGCCCAGATGTACCTGAACAGGAGAGGAAGGGGGACGTTCTCATGTTTCATGTTTTTAAAGGTCTCTCACACACACACACACACACACACACACACACACACACACACACACACACACACACACACACACACACACACACACACACACACACACACACTAGTGAATCCAAAAGGTGCATATAGGCTGACCTGAAGTCGAAACAAGAAACAAAATAAAACTAGTTAAAGAAGAAGTGCAATAGTTGTGAGGAGGGTCTGAGAAAGCAGACAAAGTCAGCAACTACAGCAAATTAAGATTGTTATCCCAGAACAGCAGCTGGCAGGAGAAGGAGAGCTTGCCCTGGTTGTATTTATGCAGTGTGTGTGTGTGAGTGTGTGCGTGCGTGCGGATGGAGAGAAGGTGAAGGGTGGTGAAATCAGAGCCGTCTGGAAAAAGCCAGCGAGAGTAAAGAGAGCACCAGAGCTCGGGTTCTGAAAATGGACTGAGGACATAAAACACACAACAACAAACCAAGTTAGGATTTTGGTTCGAATCAGACTCCAAATGAGGATTCCTGGAAGGTTTTGGTGGGGGGGAGGGGGAGACGAGAGCAGGAGGTGGCAAAGTCAGAGAAAAGGCCGACATACTTACTGGAAAGTAAAGGGTTTTGCGAAGAACATGAAGGATAGAACGATGGTCATGGCTTTTCGCCCAGTGGTCACTGCAGGGCACATTGCAGGAGGAGGGGGGGGGGGGGGGGGGGGAAGAGATACAGTTCAGCCGCTTGAATGGACCACTTATTTTAATAGGAGCCACACAGTCAAATTGTTTGGGTTAGAATACAAATGGGGATACATCGCCTCGACTAAATGTGTAAAAGTAAATAAAATAATAAATAGGAAAAAAGTTCCACCTTTTTATAAAAGAACAAAGAATTCCTAAACAAATTCCTTGTATGGGCTTCATTAAAAAAAGTGGTGCCCTGGAGAAGAACTACTACATTACTGCATGTGCCAAATGTTGGTGAATGTTAGATTTAGTGTGTTTAAAGAAGGACCTAAAAGTATTCATCTCTTAGGTCGCCTTAAAGCAAATCAGCCAAATATGGGAACTCATTGAGAACATTGAGATTATCGCCATGCATTGAACACAGCAATGAGATCAAGCCTGTTTACTATAAAGGGGTTTCACTGTGTTTAAGTGTATCTACATGTAATGCAGTGGTTGCTCCTGCAGCACTGCCCCCCTCCCTACAGCTCTTTTCATTGAGCGAGAAGCAGTAGAAGTCATATTAAAATATGACTACGGAAAGGCTCACATATGGTCATGCATTTTTACATCTGAAATCACACATCAAAGCACTCCTAGACGTTCAATTCACCCTCTGCCATCTTAGGACACATTTAAAGATTTGATAAATGCTATTATTTAGGACTATCTCTAAAGCAAATGCGCCATTTGCCTACTTTGATGTTTAAACTACATGAAAGCGTTTCATCAAAGCTTTAAAGTTTCCAAACACGTTGATGATAAAAAGCAATATCTCTCTGAAATTTACTGAAAAACATGTTACTAAAAAGATGGTGCTTTCCCAAAAACATACTGCTGGTGAACCCTGTGCAGGACAAACAGGACAGTGCGGATCGAGTCACCTGTGACCGCGACCAGGGCGCCGAAGAGCTTGATCAGGGCCAGCACGAAGGAGATCCCAAAATACCCCGTCAGAGAGAAGAAGAACGCATAGCCGTACGTTGTAACAGGATGCTGGCGGAAACAAAAAAAACAAATATATACTTGACAGATTTCAAAATAAAAGTCCAGTTTAGATGATCCAAACGCAAAGTGGCTTTAATAGACAACGCACAGAAACCAGTGCTTCGATGACGTCAAAGTGAACTGACCTCAGAACAGAACGCCGCCGCCGGCCCCAGATCCCCGACGCACAGCAGGCCGGTCAGTATGTACACAAAACCAATGGAGTACGAGTAGAGCACCTGGGAGAGCAGAACAAAAACAACCAACCATTAACCTCAACAGTCCCAACCGCAAACAGATGAAGCTTCCTCTCGGTTTGCTATGACCCAAGTGTGTGACCCAAGTGTGTCATAACATAAAATAAATTGTATTTCCGTTCTTGTGATTTAGGGTGTGTGCGGTGCCCTTATGTCTGTGGACTGGAGCACCTCCCTTTAAGTGAGTTGTAGGAGCAGGTAGGTAATGTAGGAGCAGGTAGGTAATGTAGGGAGCGGTATAAGAAGCACTGTTGCATGTTTAAAGGGGAGATGAGGGCCGTTCGTCACCATTTCAGAATTGGATCCGTTGTGCAGCTTCATGGCCTTCTCCTGCACGTTTCCGATGGCAGCGTCTGCACACAGCGCCAAGGAGATGAGGAGCACACCTGTACCGTAGACAAAGAGAACACAAAGTCAGCGCTCTGCCCACAGGCTACAAAATGACTATTAATGGGTTTGGATTCCCACTGGTTTGAAAAAGGTACTCAAGTTGTAAACCCCTAAAAAGACAAGGTGTCAAATGATTTATAGAGTTAAACGTAATTGCAATTTAGAATGATCTGCTTTGATACAATAATAACTTTCATTTAATACGCGACGCACAACTTTTGTTCATTAAAAGAAAAAAAGGGAATTAACGTCACCTGTGAGGTTGAAGTTGGGCGCAAGTTTGCTGTCGGCCAGTGTAAACCAGATGAGCCCGAGACTCATGCAAAGAGCGGCAGAGACGTCCGCCAGGTTGTAGCGCTTACCTGGAACACAGAGAACGACCATTGTTTTAAGAGCAGTGGGCTAAACCCAACTGATGTTGGTTATCTCTGTATAATAGTGTTCAGAACACAGACCAAAATGGCTCACAGACAGACTTGGAGTTAATCTGAGACGAGTTCATCTGATAACAGAATGCAAATTAAATGTAGTTCTTGAAATTGAACTATTTTCTTCCACTGTATCGATAGTATATTATTGCCACGGCTGGAACTTTGGAAAATAATGTCCAACTGTCAAACTACAAGAGATCTATCAAGCTGCGTGGATGCAGTGATCAGTCATCTGCCGGATAGCATGGAAACAAAAGCAAAAAACAAACCAGCAAAAAAACTGGTCTCAACAAAAGGCCGAAAGTGTTGATAAAGATACATACTGGGGTTGGGCTGAGGTGGACCCCTCTCTCTTGAAAATCCTTTTAAGTAGTTAACCCGTTCATAACTCAAACATTCAATAGATGTTGAAATCACACAAGAAAGTTCCACATCAATGCGAAAGAAAGAAAGATCCCACAATATGGGTGCGCAACGCGATGGAGAACGCCTAAACAGCCTGACTGACAGGCAGGGCGGCCTTGAGCCTCCCGTTTGACGAGGTGACATCAGCCTGGCCACGGCGAGCCTTTGATTCCAACGGCTCGCTTTTGAAGGGCCCGACATCAGACAGATCATCCCCACCCACCCATCCACCCGCGCCCTCCTACACCCCCCCCGCTCCGATACAGAACGTCTCCCCCCCCCCCCCCCCCCCCCCCCCCCGCAGTCTGCTCAACGCACCACCCCCCGGAGTGACGCCCATCCCCCCCGCCTTTCTTCCCACTCGTTTATCCAGCCGTCATCCATCCGTCCCTCGATCCATTCACCGACTCCGTTAAAAAAAGGTGATAAGCAGTCTTCTGGATCACAAAAAAGAGGCCGAGAGAAACCCGTTTGACAGCAAGGACATGATAGCGTTGCCAAGACGGACACACCGGGATGAAAGTGGGACAGTGGGAGAGTGAGGTGCGGAGAGGGAGGTTAATGCGAGAAAGGGCTTTGGTGCTCCAAAAACAAGGCGCTGATGATAAAAAGAACGTTACGGAAGGTTGAAAGGTGTCTGGTGCCTTAAAGCAACAACGCGTGATGAAAGGAGTTTGGTACGAGACCAGGTTAGTTCAAAAGGTAACCTGCCCCTCTTAAACAACTGGGTATTCAACAGGGTTATGGTCAACACGCTGAAAACGAAGGCATACCGAATTGCATGAGACAATCCAGTTCTTAATTAACTTAAAACAGTGTACAGAACCAACATATATTTAAATCAAGAATAGATAATGATTACAGTGATTTTGAGGTTGGACTCTGTGCGTTGGCAGAGCTGCACCCTCCTTTGACGTCAACCATAAGCGAAGAGATCACACAAGCCAATACACTAAGCAAATAGGAAAGAGCGAGGCACACAAGCCTGACCTAGCGGACAGGTGCGTGGGTGCAGAGCGCCGTCGTGGTTACACAGATGTCCTGGTTTAATGGTGCTCTCCCACTGGGTCAACAAAACGGGCGAGCCGGTGCGACACACGACAACCAAATGATTTCCCACTTATTAAGAGCTTTGCTCAGTAATAGCGTTTCATTGTTAGGGTTGACTGGAAGGTGAATCAATTAGAAAAGGTGCCAGTGTTTTTGCTCTGATTTGAAACCTTTTACTACGATTTCACTATTAAGTCTATTAATAGATCATTTTTCATGTACATTTTTTCATGTACATTAAGTAACGTCATTAATTGGCAGGTTAATCACAGGCTTAAGGAAGCATGCCCTGTGGACAGAACCTTTCGGCTGGAAGTCATCCAACCCCCACTAAACCTGTTCTAACAAAAGACACACCCTCCGCAATAGCGCACCCTAAACTACAGACTTTTGTGTGTAGTTTTGTGTAATGTGTCCCTAAGCATTTTGTTACAACGACGTTTATGCAGAGAGTTACTTGCTCACCTTGTATGAAAACTCCACCGATCATTACTGGAATGAGTTTGCAGCACTTGAAGATGACCTGGGTGGGGTAGTTCAAGTAGCCCAGAGAGGTATTGGAAAGACCCATGGTTCCCACCGTTAGAAACGCGATGATCATGTACGTCTTCCCAGGTATCCTGTTAAGATATTGCAGAATAAACAACAACAAATGAACCAAAAAAACAAAGATTATTGTTGACTTATTCAAAATTAGATTTGACCAGTTTAGAGGAGAGGCTAAAATAACAAGGTCAACAATTTAAGTTGATAAAAAAACAGAGTAAAAACAAATAATAGTTCTACATTGAGCACAACAACGTTTAGCTATAATAATTGCTGAGACACCTTGTGCAGTGTGTGAACCCTGGTCAATACAGGTGCGGTAGACATTGAACAGGACATAATGCGTACTATAACCTAGGATAATAATAAGCCTACAGTAAAGCCGTAGGCATTTGAATTCACAAACCTTACCGTCTGCGTTTGTCCTGTGTGAGCTGGAGCTCCACCAGTCCAAACATGGAGTAGAACCCAAACTGTACCAGGGTGAGGTACCACCCAAAGGGCCTGAAGCCCTCTACGGAAAATATTAGCTCCTGGGATGAGACAAGACATTCTGTGTGGGTATGAATCTCATGAAACATACGGTTAGATGCTCCATCGCATTCTCTCTCTGGCACACAATCACACAGAGACAACAGTCTAGGACAGTGGTTCCAAGTCTCTTTTTGGTCCCCACATGTTCACTGTGGCCAATGTAACAGTAACCATATGCGTGGACTGCATGACAATAAGTGACGCGAGGTAATTCGCTCATGGCTTTGACTCAATAGAAAGTCTGTTTGTACACAACAACAATACCAGACCATTAGGACATTTTTCATACAAAATCATCGACTATCCATTGTTTATAAGCCAGCCATCTCCTGCACAATATTTAAAAACTGAGCTATTGCAATACTCGTATGGATATGGTGATATTGGCAAATATGTAGATTCATACCCACATAAACCACAGCCTGGCAAGAAACCACGAAACAACATGCAGCTCTTCCGAAAACTTCACTTTACTTTACAATACTTAAAAAAGGGTACTCTGTCATGCATTGAAGCATGGCCCATGTTGTGTGTTCCTTCCCTACCTGGAGGTATCCATAGATCAGGTAAAACACGAAGACCCCCGCCACGCAGATGAAGAACTGCGTGGGGGCACTGAAGTTGCTGAGGTTGATGCCCAGCACCCTCAGCTCCTCCACCGACTTGATGTGGGGGGACATGACCTCGTTAGAGGAGGGGATGGAGATGGAGAGGTGCTTCCGCGAGCCGTTGTAGCCGATCAGGCTGAACTTGCCAATGCTGCTCATCGTCTCGGCGGTGGCAGGGGGCTGGGGGCGTGAGGGGAGGAAACCAAACAAACGTGTGGATGAATAGGATTGTTGTGGCGTTATGCTCAGGAGGTTTAGAGGCGTGCCAACATGCTTGTTGTGGTAATGTAAAGATGGTAAAAACATAGTTTATGTGACGTCAGTGGACTCACAATAGAAAAATATATATATATTAAAAAAGGGTTAATTAAAGGCCAATAAATAATGACTATACAACGGAGAGTCCTTTTGCGGTGCATGTATGCCCCTGTATCGATATGGCGTGGAAACAGTATTGACTTGTCATTTTTTTTTTTATTGGAATATATACATAATAGGTACATGAAGCATTTGATTCAGGTTCGAGGATCAGCCCAAGACGTTTGGCAGCTGCAGCGACAGCTTATGATGTTGCTAAGTAACGTTAGCCAGGCTAGTGGATACCGACTCTTACAACTCTCCACAAGCTGATAACATTGCAATTGGACATTCTGCTTCAATAGTTTGCTGTCTTCTATTCAATAAGCGACACTTGCTGATCGGTGGGTATACTCTTTTTTTAATAGCTTTAGTATTAACGCGGTGTTGTCCTCAGGAGTGAGACAGCGAGGCTATACCTTCAACAGCACTTCCGGGGTTTCTTTATAGTCACGTATCCTCTTCTGCAGAGGCGATCGCCTCAAATGTCATGTCGCCGAACGTCAGAGCTCATCGATCCCCCGAACCAAAGTCATCCATGTTTATCAGTCCATCACAAAGCATTCAAAACACGAGAGAATGTGTTCGCTCAAAGCAACCAGCAGCACTTCATTCGCTGCAGCAGTGGCAGCGGCCAACAACTTCCGCTCCAGCCGAACTCTGACCTGTCCTATCATTGGTCGGTTCGATCGCTTTCGGGCGTGCACTGAGCTTTACCTTTATATCTTTTACATCGTAATATACTTTCCATGTTCTTTACAAAGTATAGTATTCGTTGTATTATTGTTCTTAAATACGTATACTCCGTTAGACGATCCAAAACAGCCTATGCCGGTAACAGCATTTCACTTGGTGCATGTGTATGCGCATGTTTATGCAGGTGATCTACAGCCGTGGATGATGATCATAATCTTACCTCATTTGAATGGTCCATTTTGTGTTGACTAAATCGTCAAAAAAACATACTTGTACTTGCTCATTTCAGTTTAGAAGCAGGTGTGTGCTAAAAGTCAATTGATTGTGATGACAGAGCCATGGCGCGTTCCTATACGTCTGGTTGCATTAGCTGCGTTCTAAAACTTTTTACATCCTCGTTCCGGTTGCTCATTCACTGTTATATCCTGTCAAGGAGACGAACATTAGCAGTTAGTGGTAAAGCAGGAGGAAAGAAGCAGTGTGGAAAAGACTATGCTTAGCGTCAGTAAAGGAAACGTCGACTGTTGATGATCTGAAGGATATGTTTAATTGTGTAGATTTTTGCTTTGTGTAGATATTGTATTATCTTAAACTCGAAATTAGAGAAAATATAATACCGTTTATGGATAGGTTTGGTTAAGTAGAAGGGTTTATTGTGTGTGGCCTTTCTCTCCCACAACCTGTGACAAAGAATCCATGGTTTACTCTGGTCCAATTTAGTAGGAAGTCTCATATCCATCTCTCTGCCTCTCTCTCTATGTTTTTCACAACACATGCAATTCTCTCAGTTGTAAAATGACTTACACACACACACTCTCTCTCTCTCTCTCTCTCTCTCTCTCTCTCTCTCTCTCTCTCTCTCTCTCTCTCTCTCTCTCTCTCTCTCTCTCTCTCTCTCTCTCTCTCTCTCTCTCTCTCTCTCTCTCTCTCTCTCTCTCTCTGTCCCTCTCTGTTGAATCCCTTCACTTGTAGGTTTTTTTCTATCTCTTAGTCCAAGTATCTGCTAAGCTCTCCCCCCTTCCCTCTCCTCCCACCTCCTCTTTGCCCCCCCCCCCCCTCTCTCTCTCTCGGCCATCCTTCCTCAGCCAGGGGTTAATGCACTCCAGGCTGGATATTTCCTCCCCGCTCCCCCCCTTCCTCCTCCTCCTCCTCCTCCTCCCCACCCCGACAATATAAAAATTCAGAGTGGACAGCTCAATCCCTCTTCCATCTCAGATTTGATTGTAATGGTATTGCCTCCTGTCCCTGGGAGGCCTGCGTCGCCCGGCCCTGCCCGGCCCTTTATGACGCTAAATGGCCGGCCAACACTTTTTTCCATCCATTCAAAAGATTCCGTTAATAACTCATTTGGAATTGGACGTCTGCAGCGCCTCGGCCCGGGCAGTAGCCGTAGTGGTGGTTGTTTTATATATATATATATTTATATATATATCTATACCGCTCCACTGCTTGTGGGGGAGGGGGGGTTCAGTATGGAGGGAGTCTGACGCAGAAGGCCAGGATCGGCGCTGGCCGAAGGTTAATGAGTCCCCCTGGATTTACAGCCCCCCCCCCCTTCACCGCGTCCCCAATGCGCTCTGGTTGAAAGTCCCAAAGAGACACTAACGTCATATTTACAACCTTGAATAAGGGGTGGGAGGGTTGGGTGGAGGGGGGACTCAACTATTCACAGGTATCCTTGTACAGGCCTGTCCCACCCCCCCTCCTCTCTCTGTCCCCCCCCCCCCACCCGACTATGCAACTTTACAAGTATATGCCCATTCATCACGCGTGATGGATTTATGTAATGAAACCCATTTCCTTTCCCCAAAGATCCTATTAAATAATAAAATAATTATTTATTGATTATTCAAAAAGGTACATATGTGCGGGTAATGGCTTTGTAGCACACCCCACCGGACCTACAATAAATAAGAGGGGTAGGGAGAGGGAAAGAGAGGAGGGAGATAGAGAGAGAGGGAAAGAGAAAGAGGGGGAGAGAAAGGAGGAGAGAGAGATGTTGAGAGAGAGAGAGAGAGAGGGGGAGGGAGAGACCCAAAGCAAGAAAAACAGGGTATGAAAGAGGGAGAGAGGGAGAGAGAGAAAGAATTGAAGGGCAAAATCTGGATTCAATGTGGCCTCGCGCTACACGGATCAGAGAAGACATTATTCAATCTTCAAGAGACTCGTATGGAAGCGGGACCAATGAATGCCTTTCATATAGTATGGAGTCCAAGGAAATCATATTCAAAAAGTACTATGCGATCAGTGTCCGGCATGGGTTTTGAATCCTTAACTCACCAACATTTTTTGTTTTAGTTTTACAAGATACAACATCTTTGCACAACGGAACAAATTAAACAAGCTTTATTTTATATATATAGTGTGGACTTATTCTGATGAGTTAGGTTGGGTTGGGTGTTTTTTTGTTGGTATGTTTGTTGGTACTGAAAAAAAGCCTGACAGTAGTTTAAATAAAGCTTAAACAAGCACAATGACCACTTAAATCTAGGTAGTGAGGGATACACGCGGAGGTTTACAAAATACAAGTAACTGCAAATGTGCTTCAAAGCATGTTTTTCTAAGATTTCCTGGAGATGTGTCTGAGCAAAACGCTTCAAAGGTGTGTTTAGCAGTTTGCCATTTAGTATGTTTAGCGAGTTACTAAAGTAATCCAATAATTACATAAGTACCTCACTGAAACTTCAATAAATATCAATATCCCCCCCAAACGGATGCTTATTTACCCAGTCATTTATTGAGTTGTCTTTAGTAAGCACACTTTAATGTGGGCTAGATATTACATTGAGGGTTTCTTAATAACCCATTTGTGTTCGCTCTTATCCGGGGCTAAACGGGGGGCCCCGTCTCTACACTGTCTCTTTCCTGCGCTTGTCTTCAATCCCCCCGCATGCTACGGAAAACAGATGCTATCTTGCCTATATTACTTCTCAAAGCACTCATATCCTCTCCCATGTTATTTTCTTTGATCTGCTAGGCTTGATGCTTTCAACCCCCCCCCCCCCGCCACCCCCCCCCCCCCCCCCCCCCCCCCCCCCCAACCCCCCTAACCCCACCATCCCTCCTTCCCATCCCCATCTCCCTCCTCACACATACCCCTCTCCCCCGTCCAAGCACCACCCCTCCATCCTTTTACTAGTGACAGGGGTGTGGACGCATTGGTCAAACTAGCAACGTTTGTCAGATTCATCTCTCTCATTCATTCTCTCACATCAAGTCAGATATCTATCTGATATCTAAAAAACTCTTTCTAATATCTGATAATCTGTCAAGAAGGGGAATAGCAGGGCATTGTGGGTAAGAACCCATCAATGATCTATATGTTAAAATTAAACAGTCACGTTACAATTCCGATAATGAGAACATATACTCTGTTGACATGATCAAAATATTGTTGTGAATTGTTAACATTTAGTTCGACTATAACATGCGGTACATTTCGGACTGGAATTTAAATGATAATTGATTACATCTTTTAATCGTAGTAGGCCTACTGTCTTGACAGACACACGACAGAAGGAAGGTGTCATTCAACCTTTCGCAAAGCAAGACCAGACAGACACACTTTTGGACGTAATTTCAGTGGTTTGACAGCTAATAATCTCTTTCCCATGACCTTACGCTCAGTCTCGATGACACGTGAACGCGTCTCGGGTTACTTTGGACCAGCTCACACGCTTGCCTATAGGTGAAGGTTTAAAATCAATAATCCAGTTTCCGTATGATAAGTTTGAGCTTGAGAGTATCAAAGTTGAGGAGCATGAATGTTGACCGTTGGAGCTGTCACTCCTTATAAAATGAGCACAGCAAAAAGCATTCCATTCAACAATGTTGTATATCTCGCATACACATGTGTCATTACATTACATCTGTACAATGTCATACACAGGCCTAGGCTTTTGAACATTGTTTTTACACCGGTAACACACACACACACACACACACACACACACACACACACACACACACACACACACACACACACACACACACACACACACAGACACAGACACAGACACACACACACACACACACACACACACACACACACACACACACACACACACACACACACACACACAATATTCCAAGAAAGTTGCATAAAGGTTTCTTTGGCCTTTTTTAGAAGCAGCCAGGAGGGGGAAGCATCCCTCTTTGAAAGTGAGCTCAAGGGGAGGCAAAGAAAGAAATGCAATCAAACAAACTATTTGCCATGACGGGCGCACAAGTGAACATGCTTCACATGTGAGGAACGTATGTGATGCGAGGTTGTTATTTATTTTACCCAACTCCAACATTTGATCCGATCTCTTACTCTGCGCAGTGAGAGCAGGGTTGAGACAATGATGGAATATATATTCATGAAGAAAATGTGGTATGTCTTTGAAATAGTCGATAACAATACCAAAGACAGATCTCACACACACAGACAAAAAGTAGATATCCTCTTTTTTCTCCTAAATGTGGTATTCTATTTTGGATCAGGAAAAGAAAAAGATTCTGGGAATGTACTGTAACCTCAAGCATTTTCAAATATTCAGACCTATATTCAAATAAAGTATATATATATATATATATATATATATATATATATATTCTTTTTTTGGGGTTGGACACGGCTCTTAAGTTGGCTTGTTGGGTTGTCAGACCCCCCATGGCACAGGGCATGTAATCTTCATGAAAGTCTCTGGGTGGGTGTCTGTGCTCTCATAAAGCAGGGGAATGGATCGTGTGGCCCAGGAAGGGAAAATGAAAGAAAAGGAGAATGAAATTATAGACCTGGCTGACTGCACAAATCATGCATATCATGTTTTATGGCTTGCCAGAAGAATTCAACACCTGTGGATCACCGTAGCAATAATTGTACGTGAAACACACCAGGATGGAGGTGGGAGGGGACTTGCGGTCTGTGTGTGTGTGTGTGTGTGTGTGTGTGTGTGTGTGTGTGTGTGTGTGTGTGTGTGTGTGTGTGTGTGTGTGTGTGTGTGTGTGTATGTGTCTGATGATGTGTGTGAATGTGTGTGGGAAAGGTAGAGAGAGCGCAATAGAGAGAGAGTTTGCACGCCTGTGTGTTTTTGTATGTATGAGGGGATTTGCACTCGCACCTGCATGCCAGTATGGGATTGTGTGTGTGTGTGTGTGTGTGTGTGTGTGTCTCTATCTGCGCATACGTACAGTAAGTGTATATGCGTGTGTATGTGTTTGTGTGCCCATTTGTGAATGTGTGCGTGCGTGTATGAGTTTGTGTGTTTGTGTGCATGTGTGAATGTGTGTGTTCTTCCTGGCATGGCTAGGATCTGGAGACAGGGGTTGGTTTGATTCGAACAAAACGAGAGGCAGCTTACGGGAACGCCTGTTGTTCCCGTCTCCCCGGCACATCCTGGGTGAGCCAGCCACATCCCACATCCCACACTGTCTCCCATTTACCATTATAATGACCCTGTTGGTTTACCTTATACCTGCTGATGGGGGCAAAGCCAAGGCCTCCAATCATCCGGTCGGGACAGTTTGGTCTTCTTCAGCGTTTAGTCAAATCAAACGAGGCCATCAGCCAATCATACATCAGCCATGGCTATGGCAACCTGCTCAGGGACGAACGTGGTGGCTGACGCTTCCTGATAGCTGACCCACCAGGTGTTTCATGGTAGAATGAATGCACTGTACTAATGCTGTAGATTACAGTATAGAGACCACACTTCTACACACGTTTGTAGAATTCCATATTGATCCACAGCAATACTTCAATGCGGCTGATGAGGTTTTCATTTTTTGTTGCCCTCATGTTCTATTTAATATTCAATTTTTCCATTCCGTTTTGACATCATGTTATTGGCTCTAATACATTCAACGATATATATATTTTTATACTTGCTCGATTATTTATACACAGGGTTATGGAAAAAAAAAGGAGGAGGAAAAAAACAATGATTTAAGACCCAAACTCCAAGCGAGATTACACTCCATTCCATCTCAGGACCTGTCTCCATGCCTGCCTCCTCTCCATCTCGCTCTCTCTCTCTCTCCCTCTCTCTCTCTCTCTCTCCCTCTCCCTATATACATACATATATCTCTCGCCCGCTGCGGTGAATGCTGATGCCTGAGTCAAATTGATTACACCACTCCATCTGCATCCTGACCAGGCCCTCCTCCTGTGTGTCCGCCTCAGCCTCAGCCTACAGCACAGAGTTAGTGTACAATTACATATAGTTTAATATATCTGCCTGAGCACCTTTAAACAAGCATCACAAGTCCACGAGGTGATTCGTCTTCCAGCGCCATTACTCCATTGTACATCTTGATAGCCAGAGATCGCTCCTAGCTATGTTTAAGCATTAAATAGTGTATTATTATTTCACATAAATCATGCGGGGGATGTGAGCTGGTGGTGGTGGTGGTGGTGGTGGAGGGTGTAGGCAGGGGGTAGGGGTGGTGGTGGGTATTCATACATTTTGTATTTCTCACAGACAGTGTTTTAAAGCCTCTCCTGCCACTGCTTGGGAAATGTTCTGACACTAAAGCAATTCTGCCGTCGCCGCGCACTTGATAGTACATTAAAGAAGGGGTGGCGTGCAAGGTGGTATATTCAAAACAACACGTAATGCAGTTCAGATTAAGTTTGGACCACTCTGACGCATTCATCATTGCAACTGTTTTTCATAATCAGTAGCCTTGCCTTCGCTCGGCGGTGGCTCGCAGACACAAAGGGAGGGCCGGCGCGTGGCGCGCGCTCGCACACCAGAATTGTTATTGTCGTGAATAATGGCACGGGGAACGACTGATAAAACTCTAGTTAACGTAATGTGCCTTCAGAGTTAACCATGGTGACTGACTCTCTCTATTTATGCCCCCACAATAAAGGGAATGAAATTTAATTTGCAGGAATGTCTGCCTTTAGCCGTATCCTCTTGAGCGGGGGGGGTTTGGAGGGGCGTTCGGGTTGAAAGACAGAGGGGGGGGGGACAGGGGGACGGGGGGGGTGGGACCTCTGCGGATATTAGCCCTGTGTTTGTGCAAAAGTCGTCTGTGGAGGAAATGACTTCATTCAGGAAACTAGATGTCAGCTTTACACACGACCAGGAGAACCAGCGACGCTTGAGTCAGGTCGACCAAAGCCTCTTTGCTGGGCTCGCTCCCTACCTGACTTCTGCGGCGATAGAAAGTGACACGGGGAGGAAATTGGACTCTTAAGTTGCGTTTCTGCTCACTCCCAACGACACATTAGACATTTCCTTTTACTCCTACGTTGTAATGTATTTTCAGAAAATGTTTTACCAGTCTACCAGTTGTGGTCGAAATACGTTCCGTCACTTCAATTATTCAGCGATATAGAAAGGGGGGAAACAACATAAAAGTCTCTGTACTTCTCTAAAACATGCGTCCTGCAAATGCACTGCAAAGCCAATGGCCAAAACGGATTCAATTATGCAGTTGACCCATACATTATTGTGTCATGTTATGCTTATTAACACAATTAAACCTAGCTTTTGTGTATATCGCATGCTTGTCATTTGCTGCACATAATCGTATGTGACCCACTGGCCCCCAGGCTCCGACGTTACAACAAAGTCAGTAAAATGTCATGTAAAAGTCTAAGCAAATTGGAAATTGACTAGATGCCAGCACAGTAAGTAAGGGATGGATGCGGGGGAGGGGAGAAAAGAAAAAATACAAGTCTTTGAACTAGTGTCTGCTTGCAGAAAAAATATT
>NC_082404.1:11851150-11853650 GCF_031168955.1 Gadus macrocephalus
AGCCTAGGCACTGAGAAGCCACGGACACATGGAGACCGCTGAACTGCGATGTACACAACTGCACATGGGCTGAAGGGAATAATATGAATTTAGATATTTTTCATACCTACAAATATAGATGGTTGATGTAAATTAACACATATGTTGGAATATAAACATAAACGGATAGATGGATGGAACACAAACTCCAAAAATATGAGCAAATACTCGCATGGGATTACATACTCACACTGATATGACAAAGTATTTGGTGTCAAATTGAATATACAATGCGAAATTATCTATGAAACAACCATGAAATGTCATCTTCATCTTCCTCACATTATGTTTGATATCCATAAAACCGATTCCTCCCATAGAGGCTTCAATTACCGCCGTCCACTGAGAAGTGTCTCAGACAGAGTAACCCTGCGCAGACGCTTCAAACTGTGTCCTTAATCACTTTATTACGCAAATGCAACACAAAAAATCAAAGGAGCTCTCCCAACCGACGTGACGGATGAGAGAAAGAGCTAAGCGGTATGCTAAAGATATCTTCTTTGCAATGAGCGAGCAGATCACCTTTTATCTCAAGAAATCCCAATGTTCTACTACTCTTCTTATCATCGTCCCAAATGTGCATTAAATCAAGTACGATTGCAAATGCCGTGCTGTGGTCCACAGAGTACCTCCAGCCTATTTCCAACCTCATGGTTTCTTTCAATGCAACATCTGTGTTCAGACACAGTTAGTCCAGAGCGTGAATGGTAAGGATGGCTTCTGGGATCCGACCCAGAGAAACAGCTTTCTGTTGGCTTGTTTTAATGTGCTAATGGGGCAACGGCAGACAATGTGGATGTTGGCTCTGGGAACAATATAGAAGCACTCACTGTTTAAGGCTTTGTTAAAGTGACTCCTAAGTGCTACTATTAATACATTTAATTCATTTCCACTGCTTTTTATAGCGATGGATCTGAGGGGAATGTGATTAATCCATATCACGATTTGGCTAGTTAGTTAGTTATCCTTCATGAGATAAGATACAGTGTACTTTTAAAATGCTAGGTGAAAAACATGGGAAATGTAAGCCGTAAACAATTCAGGAAAATTGAGGATGTGATCCATCTGTCCAAAATTCAGGAGTAGTCGTCGGCTATCTCATTGACTTTGCTAGGGTTTGGTGTTCAAGTGTAAATTGAAAATGAGTCCCTAGTAACTATGAGTAACTATGCCACATCTTCGTTTATTGACTAGCTATGTTCTATAGGTAATAGGCTAACTATACTTATCCTAATTATAATATTAATACTAACAATACTAAAAAACTACTACTACTACTACTACTACTACTACTGCTGCCATCACTGCAGTAACCGAAATAGAAAACTCAAGATAGGTGCTTTAAGACAGAATAATGTTAGAAACCTCACTTTGCTCAATGATTTCTGGATAACTCACAATGATTTTAAACAGCCAGGGCATAACTTCCCAGCTTCCTCTTTCCTCTTTCTTCAGTCACTAAATGTGAGGATAGAGTTGTTTTAAGACAAGCATGCACATATATCCCGCCTACTTCACTCTCTTCATTGAGATATAAAGATGTATAACTTCACACTCGGTTCGGCCTAACTGTAGCCATCTTGGGAAGATGTGCAAAGATTTTTTTCTTTTTCACTATTCTTCTCCTACTTTCAAAAACCTTTGCCATGCTTTCCATCCCTCTGCCCGAACCTCGCCCGTATCCCAGCAGCACTTCAAAAAACAAAGCAAAAAAAAATCCCGGATCAATACGACATGCAGGTTTTATACTAATCGATTAGGACAGAACAGAGAGAGGCTTGGCCTGAGAGTCGGACCGAACCGACCCCTTCGCGTTTCGCAGCGATTGTCCATTACAGGGCCATTTCATGGTGCTCGTCACTTTGCAAGCTTCTGTCTCTCATACGGCGAACGCTGCAGTGATGGAGGGAAAAAGGCCCCGAGGACAGAGCGTCTACTCAGCAGCAGCAGCAGCAGCAGCAGCAACAGCAGAGCTACGATGTTGTCATGCTAGTTCCCCATGATTTGCCTTGTCTGTGAGATTCAAGACTTGGGGAAAAAGGGGAAATGTGTTTCGCAGTGCACTTGGGCGCCCGGGTTGGATGTGGTCTGTGTCGTTTTTCTAGCATAGGGAAGAGTCTGTCTATTATGTGAGAGAACAGAATTAAGTTCAGGTATAATCGTGTCTTAAAGGAGTGTCTTTGTTGCGTCAATCTACGTTTTATTTTGGGAATTATTTTGTTATTGATTTTCAGAAAAGTTTTTATTTAAATTGTTTTAAGTTTTTTTGTCCACAGACCCAGACAGCTTATAAAGTAGGCTACATATGAAATTGCATTGCACCAGTTCACAACGGTTGACATTAGTGATGTCACGGTTCATACATTTCCACATTTTATCTAGATATTTTTTACTAAGGAAACAGAAAGCAATAAATCCTCAACACACTATTGTCTGTTGACTACAGACCGGAGGTGAATTA
>NC_082404.1:11863650-11879917 GCF_031168955.1 Gadus macrocephalus
TTGCGTTGACTTAATAAGGAGGACTACACTTAAACGACATCATCCGGACTGATGCCCTTTACTGTGTGTGTGAGTGTGTGTGGAGGAACCCAGGTTTGCAGCGCTGCGAGCTTGGTTAGGCAGCAGAGTTGCCGTCTCAATTCCCTGCTCGACTGGGCTTCAGCACCATGGCTCTGGGCTAACAGAGGCACAGATCTGATTGTGGCGAGGGGAGCAAGTCTGCTGTCTTCATGCCTTGCTTGGCATAGCCTACTCTTGCCGCACAATAACTCCATTTGCCCTCAAGACGCTCCGCGTGTATGCCGTAGCGATCGCACAATGTACAAGTGCTAAAGATGGTTCCGTCCCATGGGACCAGCTCCACGCACACACACACACGGAGCACTCCTGTTGTCTTGCGGATGGCTTCATTTAGATTTGCACTCAAGCACCCTTGTTATTTGGTAGCTGGGGAAACAAATTGGCCGTTTTGTACAGAATTATTGCTCAATGGCCAGTCATGGGGAGAGCATGTCCCCCCAGGTCATGTATTATTCCTGTACACACACAAACATACATTCATACATACACAAGGGTGGATCAAACACACAAAGTGCCTACTGAACATTTCTTTCACTCCTCCATGTGAAATTCCTGCCAAAGTTGCTCAAGCTTTTTGGAACACACAAAAATGTATGCAGAAGTTGTCTGAGCTTGTTTATCCTGACACCGGTTCCTTCTTCGTTAATTGTTCTTATGAAACAGTGCATCATTTTCAACAGGGTCACAAACGTTGGCTTTTTAACTTCTCTTCCCTCATTCTCTGTGCTGATTCCACATGCATGTCCTAAACGATTTTCTCTGGTTGTCTCCTACAGGACCTCAACCTTTACCTGCAAGACAAGGTCTACCTGGCAGGCAACTGCTTCACCCTGGCTGACGCCCTCATGTATTACGGACTTCACCCACTGGTTGTAAGTGTTGTATTTTGTACCCAGGTTTTCCCAGCAGGCTTAGCCAGGCCACGGCCCAAGGGAAGGAGTTGTCTAACGAGATATCTCGTCAGGATGTTCTTCAGAATCAAATGCCTTGAAAAGAACAACCTCTGTGCCAAATTGATTGAGATTATCAGTACTTTTTTGTATCGCCAATTTGTATCCATCTACCCCCACACACAACGTTCCCACTAACCAACACCAGTCATATGGCCGAGGGGCCGACCTGAGAACCACATGGTAGTAGACGCGGGTTTACAAACGCCGGACAAACCCCCGGGGTGCCAAGCCATGCGGCACAAAGCGAAGTCTGTAGCCCCAGACCACGGCCACGGACGACGACGGGCACGCCCCTCCCCGCAACCAAAGCAGTGAATTACGACCCCTGCAGCGGAGGGACGGACACAAGGGACGGATGGAAGGATGACGGCAGGGCAGGGAGGAGGACGAGGGTATCACATGCCGAGAGATGTCAACGGCTCTGTTGCCACCAGGCAGAAGGGGAGTCACTTCGGTTCCGCTGTCAGTGTGGTCTGAACCCCGGGGACAAGGGGTCAGCCCGCCCCTAATCCTCAACCACACAGCCCGTCCCCCATGCTCAATTTATGGACGACAACACTGAATGCACAAACACTGAGTGCAGACGATGGAGCCCTGAGGATCTGAGCTCGGAAGCCTGTCCACGCGGGGGGATTTCCATTTAGGGTCTTTCGCAGGGTGGTTAGGAACGAAATCGGATTGATTCGTCAAGCGCTCTGATATGCATATTTGGGATTTTTACCGCAAACTGTGTCCGTGTATGATTGTATTGTTGGTCTTGGAGTATCCAAGTACGCTGTTTTATGGGATTCAAACAAACCTGTGTCACCCCAGCCAGCAGTGACTCAATGTGGGAGGTAGTGAGGCCTGATGGGCTTCACATTTCCAGGCAAAATTCTCACTTTTCTAAGGCCATATTTTATCACAAGGTGACAATTGCTGCTGTGCGTTTTTGATCGCCAATAATACATTGTTATGAAAAGTAAGCTGAACACACAATAATTCTTTGTAGCTAAGTCATTATAGGTCACTTTGAAAGTGTTGTTTGGAAATGACTGCCAATGTACTAACATGTGACTTCGCTCACATGTTAGTGAGGTCCCCACTTCACTTTAGGCGTCTTTGAGTGTTATTAATTATTATTATTCTTCATGTTTAACCTCTGTTTTCCTTTTATTCCTAGTCTGTTTTACATAGTTTTGAATGATGACTATATGCTCTGTAAGGTGACCTTGGGTGTCTTGAAAGGCGCCTCTAAATTAAATGTATTATTATTATTATTATTACTACTACCATTATCAGAGTGCACCTATCAGGATTATATGTGCAGATAGAAAATGAAATCTACGTCTTAGCCATGCGTTTACTGTTGTTTAGCAGAGTTAATCAGCACCCCTCCAGCCAATCAGAATCAAGCAATCACCCTGGCCATGGTATATATCAACGCATCCCTACTATTACAAGGCATTCAACTGTACCACATGTGTATGAGGTCCTATACAGTAAAGTATACATCCCCAGCAGATCCGATTCACCTGAACCTTGTCCCCATGCTCCCTCTCTCCTCTCAGGTGGACCTGGCCGTCCACGAGAAGGAGCATTACGTCAACGTGACCCGGTGGTTCGACCACCTCCAGCACTACCCCCGCCTCCGCCACCACCTGTGCCCTGTGGTGGTGCTCAGAAACAGAGTGTACGTCAGCGGACACCACTGAGACGTTAGATCCACCACCACCACCACCACCACCACCACCTGGTCTCCGAGCTCCCTGACGCCCTCACCGGGGTAGGGATGAACTCGGACCATCTTCTGGGAAAATGTGTTCACCTCCACCACCCCACCCCCGGGGAAAAGACTTGCTGCTTTTCACAAATGCCAGGAAGGCTTTCGTGTCTGTTTGTTCCTATATTGTCTTCATGTTTGTGTTAACTATTTCCCAGCTCTCACCTGTAATCGTGACTTGAATACTGAGGTACATGTGGTGGATGATGGGGCTTTCATTTTTCAGTAAGTTATCCAGACAATATCAACACCTTCTGGGTCTGCTAAATGTTTTTTTCTTTACGTGGATCCAACAAGGGAAAATATATCGACAATGAACTTCAAAGTAGCATGCAAAGTACATTTCATTGTCCATCTTGCTTCTTTGTCTTTGTGACTCGGACAATAATCCTGTTCACCTGAACAGTTTTTTGTCAACAACTACCCAAACTACCAGTAAACGACATATAAATACCCTGCTCTGTCCCTGTTGCTCTGTGCCCTCATAAGCCCTTTTATCAAACACACATCACCCCATCACCACTTAACAGCACCAAGAGGCACTGTCGGTAATGTCGTTGTTTAGGCCTAACTTCCTGTCTGTTTTTTTTTTGCAGTTAGAAGTCCTTTCACGACCTCTCCATAAACGGGTTATTGCATGACTACTGTCGTTTCCCTGGCAGTTTTCTTTTCTTGTTTGTTCAGCCGGTTTGTTTTGGCTTGTTCCGTCATGTAAGCCGTTCCTTTGAGCGCTGGAATCGGTAGCTTCGCCTGAGACCCCATTGTCAGTCAACAATGAAATCCTGCTGCCTGCCCACGAAGGAGCAGATAAGACCCCCTCTTTGTGGAGTTCTCTCTCCTGATTGGATAAAGTGGGAACGGGATACCAAAAAAACGTTTTTTTCTGTTACTGCAGAGCGGAGGGATTGAAAGACCCATATAGCTGACCAAACACTCCATAACAGCGTTGGCTGTCGGAATATAGATCTGTTTAACACTTATTCTTATAAATAACTATTACTCAGCGCCTTTAAGCCTGTATCTGACATTATGCAGACCCTGCCCCTGCCCTTGAATACACGGTTAGAGCGGAGCTTGCGCACATTTTCTCTCTGGCTCTCTTGTTCCCCGGCACTTTCTCTCTCTCCGTCTCTTGGCCACTTCCCCGCCACCAGTGGTGTGGGCAGCGGAGAGCAGTAAGCATCGGGGATCAGAGCGCGCCTCCAATCAGACCCACCACAGCTACTGTTGATGCTGCAGGCCAGAGCCAGAGAGAGAGAGAGAGAGAGAGAGAGAGGGGGCAGCACAGCTCACCAGCTGCCACACGGACCCAGCCTAGTCGAGGCCAGCACCCAGGGGGCCCTGAGGGACAGCCAGCCACTGTGTGTCATTTCAAAACCCCTGCATATCTACAGGGGAACTTGGAAGAGCGGGCAGCAGAGAGGGGGGGGGGGGGGGGGGGTGGCGGTGGCAGAGAGCGAGACAGAGCAGACAGAGCAGCCAGAGGCCAGGGATTCTTTAGTGACACAACTTGTGAGCGTCGATCGGGGCCTGGGAAGGCCTAACTGTTGCTGACTGAACACGGGCCCATTAGTGCCATTAGCTTGGGGAACGGCCCAAGCTGTCACATTCTCTCAGCAGTTTGCGTAGAGATTGTCGGGGTTTAGCTGTGATTTTTAAGGAGATAATGCTACACGGGAAACATTATTAGTGCAATTGCAAAGGGATTGGTGCAAGTGTAATCATTTGAACCTCAGCCACAAACGGAAGCATCGTGTTACAATTGTTTTCATCCTGTCGACTGCAATCTAGATTTTTCTCTTATTATGCTCCACGTCCAACTACTTTGGTATCCTTTTGTGTTTCAACCTTTTTCAGTGTTTTCGGGCTCGGTCTTATCTGTTGGAAGCTGTAAGCCGCTCTGCGTTACACTTGTTGATCAATGTCATCTTTTTTTTTGGGGTTGTTCAGCAATGTCGCGTAACACTTGACCTCTCTACCGGTCTTACGGTTTCCATCTGAAAACCCAGTCAAAGGAATTTGAACAAACAACCCAAAGATTCCGGAATAGCCTTCGAGACCTTGTGCTCTGATGGCAGAAAGTTGCAAAAAAAACGGGGGGGGGAGCTTGCAGTCATCTGAGCGGGCCTTGTGACTAGATAGGGGTGGTAGTGAAGTGGTTTTCTATTAAAGAAGCCTTTGTCCTTGTGGTTTTTAGGACACGATATTGATCAAACATCAATTCGGAGACCAGCATAGCATCCAACCGCTGTGCTTATTTGGGAAGTGTGAACCAATCAGCTGTCGCCTGCGAGGCGGAACATGGGGAATGTGCCCCCTATTCACATGGCATGCATTGCAAAACAAGACGTTAAAAAATGAGGGTAACTTTGATCTCATTATTTTAGAAATCTAAGAATCTAAAAGAGATTTATTAATTTGAGCAATGAGATACGCAAACTGATCTACAGGCAATTCTGATGTACTTATAATAATAATGTATAATTAAAAAACTTTTTTTAATTATACATTTTAACTTAAAACCTGGTTAAAACCGTTAAGAAGGCATTCAATATGCAGATACAAACAAGAGCAATACAGTTCATAAAATAATTAACCTGTTTGCAAAGATTTATTTGTTCATATTACGTTGACAGACTAAATCCCATTACATATAAATGATCCACTGGCAACCATTTTAAATGATTTATTAAAAAGGAAACAATGATTCCACTCGACACATCGGTCGTGATAAACTCCTCTTGAGGCATATTTTTTTAACAGTTCCGGATACATTTTCTTATGCAATAACTCCCCTGAGCAATCCCTAATTCTTCATAACTAAGCCTTGTCTTTCACCATAACTGCCGGCCTTGAGAGACGTGTTGATGGAACTGTCTCCAAGGCATTTTTTTTATTTTTATATGTTGTGAAATCATCAGTGATAACAGGAATATTCACAAGCTTATTCACTCCTGAAGTCGGTTACCACAGCTACACTTTAACAAATGATATTCCATTTAGGTTTGAGGAGCTTAAACTTTATACATTTCTGTTGATCCTACATTTTATGGCTCTGATGTTTTTGCAGACGTCTGGGTTACATAAAATCCCTATAAATACCGCTCAATCCATCCTCCACCTTCTAACAGTCGGCTTCTAACGGCAGGGGGCTCTCTGTGTGTCAGAGCTTGCTGACCCTCGCCAGAATCGTAATGCAGTACGGCATCGCGGGGGTCTCACGTCAGGGGGAGGGGGGCTACTTTGATCACACCTGAACGGCCGCGGTCCGGCCGGGTCACAGCGGGCGATCCGAAACAAAAGCGCCAATTAGAGACGACCTTCTGCATAAGTTCTGAGGACCCATGGGTGGGTCCGCCTTTGCCTTTCGTGATGAGCCCGACTCCGGAAGAACCATGGAAGACCAACGACCCCCAACCCACTCTTCTCTCCTCCCCCAACCACTCGGGCATACTGCCTTCCTGCAGGCAAAGCGCACGCAATTTACCCAGACTCCTGCGGAGACGGAGGTCGGAGATCAAAAAAGTTCACCATCGTGGGAGTCAACCTGAGTGGTCGCTTGCACCGCCGCGGTTGAAAAGCTGGGCGAGCCATTGAGGCGGGGACTTGTTCTAACATCTGATGAACTGGGCCTTGTGACTAGCTCAATGCTGTACTATCTCTCCCCTCTCTTTGCCTCTCTCTCTCGCTCGCACGCGCACTCTCCCTTTCTCTCTCTCTCTCTCTCTCTCTCTCTTTTTCTTTCTCTCTCTCTCTCTCTTTCTCTCTCTCTCTCCCGCGCTCCCAGTCACTTTCTCTCCATCTCCCTATGAATGCGGGCCTTGATCGCTCTCTACTTCACTGCCACAGGGGACAACCCAGGGAGAGAGGTCAAAGGGCATGAGGAAGGTGAGAACGAAGCCCCTGAGGTCCTATTGGAGGGAAATGACTGACACGTCTTTTCTGAATGGTTCTTTAATAAGCTTGTGAAGGCTCAGCCCTTCTTCTAACCGCTTATTGTAAAAAACTAAAAACATAAGTATATTAAGATTTGGCAGTTTCAACAGTCGTTAAATGTGCTAGTTCTCTGCCTTTAATCGGCCCTTAAAAACGTTATTACAAGAGATATGAATTATTACAGTGGACCCTCCAGAGAATCAGAGGTGTTTGTGTAACGGCAGTGGGAATATGAGAGGAATCGATTGCAGCTATGCTTAATTTCCTTCAATTTGAAAATAGTATTTGGCAATCCATCCACACCCCAACTAAACCGTTGTCGCTGTGAGGAGGAACACACAACAAGACTCTTTCTTTCTCAATTCACGGATCTTAGATGATATGCATTCCAGCCTAATGTCACCCAGGCAGCAAACCTGCGTGAGAACGGCGAGTTGACCCAACGCCTGCGTTGAGACCCACGACCCACGAGGGTGCCTCGTTTAATCTCTTTAATGGAGACAACGTCAAGCAGCATATATTCTTGGCACCCGTCCCCTTTAACGCCCTGAGTTTGATTCAATGATCCAATCAACACTATTCAGTGGCGAGGCAGAGTGACAGAGAGGGCGAGAGAGAGAGAGAGAGAGAGAGAGAGAGAGAGAGCGTGTTGGCGTACTCTAAGCTCCTGCGACAGGCCCATCTCACCTCGCAGGGGCTTTACCGCTTGTGACAGTCGTACCACGCGCCCGTAAAGATGGCATCTGATTGTCAATACAAATTAAACAGGGGGGGCATGGGGTTTGTGATGGGGGGAGGGAGGGGGGGGGGGGGGGGTGTTGTTAGGGGTTGGGGGGGGTTGGAGTTCTGCAGATGCCATGCCACCGTGGGTAAGCTCTGGAACGTCGTGCTCGAGGGCGGAAGGGGGGGGCTCCACGTCCTCACGCAGGACCCCACAAGGAGCCCAGGTGTGCGGCACGGAGCGTGAGAGAAGACGTTCTCCAGACTCCCTCCCTCACCTCCGTCAATCACGCCGGGGCTGGGGCTGGGCGGCGGCGGCGGCTGCGCTCGGCACAGAAGTGCTTAAGTACATGTGTGTGACCCGGGGCGACGAGATCGCACTTCAAGACACTGTTTACCACACACACACACACACACACACACACACACACACAGAGAGACACATGCTCCCATACACAAACACACACACATTCTTGAATTAACCGCCTCACTCTCCTTACCCCCTCTGCCGTCTCAGCTGCACGCACGCCTCCTTGTGTGTGTGCGTGTGTGTGTGTGTGTGTGTGTGTGTGTGTGTGTGTGTGTGTGTGAGAGTAATATAGATAGAGAGAGAGTTTTATACTGTGTTTGCATGTGTGCATGGATGAATACCTGGGTGTGTGTGTGTGTGTGTGTTTTGGCGATCAGATCATCCACCCATTTAATGGGGTCATAAAGAGTTGGGTCATGTCATGGAAGACTCAAAGGCAGTGAACCAACTCATCCTTAAACTCAATTAAACAACACTGGTTCATCAAGAGTCTCTATCCTGTGTCTCTGGCACACAGTATACAGGACAGACACACACACAAACACACACACACACACACACACACACACACACACACACACACACAGGCATGTGCTCATCAACGCTGGGCCTAACGGACCCTATAACACCATAGCGTCTCTGTATATCCTCAACAGCAGTTGACCTGTCATCCCAGCGATCAGCTTCAGGTTACCGTTCGGCCCCTCTCTCTGGCCGTACTTGACGTCGCACAGGAAAGACATTGTTGAGCGATCCTGGCCGCATCCACGTATTATGTTTCGGCAAATTAGCCATAGATTGACATCGCCCCCCCCCCCCCCCCCCCCCCCCGTTCCCCCCTCGCTCTAGCGTGTTGTCCAGACCCGATGGGTCATGCCACTTAACTTAAGACCCTCAGAGCCCTCCCGCCCTGGCCGCCACCCGACACACACACGCACACACACACACACACACACACACACACACACACACACACACACACACACACACACACACACACACACACACACACACACTCAGTGCAGTAATAGGTTGTGATAGGCAGCCTTGAGGTGGTATTAAAAGTAATTGCTGCTGAAGCCTCGTGACGGAGGGGGGGTGAGGAGGGGGGGTGATGGGGACGTACAAGAAGGGGGGGTGGGGCTGACTGCCCATAGAGGATGGCAATAAGCCTGGTAAGTGTGTGTGTGTGTGTGTGTGTGTGTGTGTGTG
This sequence comes from Gadus macrocephalus, assembly GCF_031168955.1. NCBI lineage: Eukaryota > Metazoa > Chordata > Actinopteri > Gadiformes > Gadidae > Gadus > Gadus macrocephalus. Next base: position 11,872,625 of record NC_082404.1, read on the forward strand.
TGTGTGTGTGTGTGTGTGTGTGTGTGTGTGTGTGTGTGTGTGTGTGTGTGTGTGTGTGTGTGTGTGTGTGTGTGTGTGTGTGTGTGTGAGGTATTCAGAGACCAGGCAGAACAAGAGGTGGGGGGTCACTGCCCTTAGCCATTCCTGTGATTTGACCCAAGAAAATACACACACACACCAACACACTCACACACACACACACAGCAACAGTTTTCTAATTTGCATACCTCCCAAGCTCATTTGCATACACCACGCGGGGCAATTACTTATTATCCCCCCCCCCCCCCCCCCCCTTTCATCTTATTACAACAGTTTTAATTTGAGGTGACTAATTTATTTAAACCTAGAGTGAAATTATCCAGCGTACCGCCAGAGAGAATTCCTGTCTCATTTGCCTAATGAATCCAAAAACATTAGGGGAATTTAAAACAAATCTGAGTGTTGATGAAGATTTAACAGTACAAGCGGATGAGGGTTTAATATCATTAACTTTGACTGCGGCTTGTTTGCCTCCCATCCGCCGCATACCCTTTAAAAAAAACACTTGTTTTGCAGGTGCTCGTATCCAGCCAACCAATCAGAGTGGCGCACCCGAAAACCAATCAAAACAACCCCCAAAAGATGTGGTGTCTTCTCTCCCCCATTCCACAACTTTTGCCTGTGAAGTGGTGTAAAATGTTGCAAACAAACCCCCTGTTTTTGAGGGACCGAAGCGACGACCGAAGCGTTGCCTTTTTTTTTTGCGGATCGCGAGGCTGCCTATTTGAAGGCGTTCCAGTTTCCAGTCACGTTAGCGTAAAGCCGCCGAGCGAGGATCCCCGCAGGGTCTCGTGTTGATTCCAGGTTTAGAAGTCAGTATTGTGTTATTCCCACATGGGCCTAGCTCAGCACATTCATGCCATGGGGAGTTAAGGTTTTTTAAGCATATTCAGCAGTGGTAGTAAGACCATCTCTGCTTTCAGGTTTCCCCATGTTTTGTGTTGTTTAACATGTGTCTGTTCAGTGACTTTTTTTTTATTGAAGAGAAGTTTGCTTTTCACCTATTTTCTGGGAATGCAGTTCTTTATTTTTGGTTGAAATTTATGTTTTTGAAAAGATGTGTCATTTCATTTTATCACAAACAACCGTCATTTCTGAAAACAATCTGGGCAAAATACCTCATAAATGAAAGATGATGTTGTAACTGCACAGACATCAAGAGCGGATGGAATAATATTTCTGTGGTAATGTTGTCATGTTAAAGAGATTAGTGTGGGTAATACACCAGCTCTCAAGAAGGATAGGATCTAGGGAAGGGTCAGATGAATATCCATACAGTGCACTACAGTACCGTATTTCCTGTACTGCATCCCAGTTATCATTGCTGTGCAGGGACCCAGGAAGAGCCAGTCAGCTATGTTTTAATGAATTGACCTTGACAGCACAGCATCATGAACCAGAAATGCACTTATTATACTCTGCCTTTGTTCAGGTTGCCACTGTGTGGGGGGAGGAGTTTGAGGGTGGTTATCGGTGTGTGTGTGTGTGTGTGTGTGTGTGTGTGTGTGTGTGTGTGTGTGTGTGTGTGTGTGTGTGTGTGTGTGTGTGTGTGTGTGTGTGTGTGTGTGTGTGTGTGTGTGGTTGAGCATTTGTGTGTGTGTGTGTGTGTGTGTGTGTGTGTGTGTGTGTGTGTGTGTGTGTGTGTGTGTGTGTGTGTGTGTGTGTGTGTGGTTGAGCATTTGTGTGTGTGTGTGTGTGTGTGTGTGTGTGTGTGTGTGTGTGTGTGTGTGTGGTTGAGCATTTGTGTGTGTGTGTGTGTGTGTGTGTGTGTGTGTGTGTGTGTGTGTGTGTGTGTGTGTGTGTGTGTGTGTGTGTGTGTGTGTGTGTGTGTGTGTGTGGTTGAGTATGTGTGTGTGTGTGTGTATCTGGTTGTGTGTAGTGTGGCTTCACTGCTGACTGACTTGATACTGGACTGAGGGCATGAAGCTGCAGCCTGGCAGAGAGAACATCGGTCTCCCACAGTGTGTGTGTGTGTGTGTGTGTGTGTGTGTGTGTGTGTGTGTGTGTGTGTGTGTGTGTGTGTGTGTGTGTGTGTGTGTGTGTGTGTGTGTGTGTGTGTGTGTGTGTGTGTGTGTTCACACACACCCCTGACTAAACATTGAATTCACTCACTGCTCACACCCACACCTTGTGTGTTGTGTGCAAAGAAAACCTATCACAATACGAGACATGGTATCACACACAGACAATGAATCACAATACATTCTGAGTTTTATATTGAATCCTCAGTGGTCTTCCCCACCTTCAGGTGTATATCTGTTACAATTCAGCCTCTGTACGAGTGGTTCCCAACCTTTTGCTAACCCGTGACCCCCATTGCATAGCTCTAAAATGTTCCTTTTAACCGTAGTGCCTATTCTTCCACGCAAATAGTGTTTACCCAATCAACATCTGCCGGTTAACTCCAACATACCGGTGCACATGATCGCATCGCTATATTACACACTTAATGATGAGTGGTATCTTGCTAAAATAGAATATACAATATCTAGACCTCATGTCAGCCACTACTGTGAGCCCAATATTTATATATTAGGTGTGGACTCCCTGTTCTATACACAGACACCCTTGCTTCAATTTAACATAGCTGTCGTTAACATTACGTATTTTTTAAGTCAAGATGATCATCAGTAAAACTGGTGTCAAATAGAGGAGTCAAACCCAAAGCCCTCTGCCTATGACGTTGTGGAGCCCCACTGAGACACGCATGCAAAACCAGTCTGGATGTTGGTTCACGACGCTTTAGGAGATGCTCCTCATTGGCTGAAACGCATCAGTGTTTGTCAACTTCCACTGCTAAAGGGCATGCTGGTGTGTGAGCGTGGGTGTTTGGGTTTGTGTTTTACAGTAACAGCCGTGGATAAGCGGAGGCAAAACACAAACGCTCAAAGGTTTGAAGTATGATATTTCTCCAAATACCACAGAGTGGGCCGTTGGTAGAGCCACCAAGCATACCCTCCTGGCTGTGTGTGTGTGTGTGTGTGGTGGTGTGTGTGTGTGTGTGGTTGTGTGTGTGTGTGTGTGTGTGTGTGTGTGTGTGTGTGTGTGTGTGTGTGTGTGTGTGTGTGTGTGTGTGGAAATGGATTTGCACTTCATTGTGCAGAAGAAGAGCCAATGGGTCTTTCTTTGTCCAAACCAGCCAACCCAAAGGCCATAAGGCCCCGGACTCACTTCTCACACACAGACACACACAAACACTGGCCCGACAAGTGCTGTAGGGCCCTGCCTGCTAAGGATGGATGAATTGGTTGATTCTTGAGTGTGCACAGACAGATGTTTGTGTTCTGATGGGCATGGGGGGTCCGGGGTAAATATTATCTTAGAATGTATTGCCGAAGGTAAAAGGTATTCCCTCAAACGTTCTTGTGCCACAACCATAATCACAATGACCCCTAAGGGACCATAAAAGAATTAACAGATGATGTGTGTGGATGTGGATGGGAGTACGGGGTGTGCGTGTGTATGTGTGTGTTTGCCTATTCATGCATATGTGTGTGTGTATGTCTGTGAATGTATGTCTTTATGTGCGTGCGTCTGTGTATGTGTGTCTGTATGAATGTGTGTGTGTATGTGTGTGCTTGTGTGTGTGTGTGTGTGTGTGTGTGTGTGTGTGTGGGTGTGTGTGTGTGTGTGTGTGTGTGTGTGTGTGGGTGTGTGTGTGTGTGTGTGTGTGTGTGTGTGTGTGTGTGTGTGTGTGTGTGTGTGTGTGTGTGTGTACATGGGCAGTAGCCTGTGTGTAAAAGGGTGGCGATGGTTGATCCGTGGGGGGAGCAGCAGAGAAGCATCCCTTATTCAGGCTGAATGTACCAGCGCATGACACACAGCTGATCGGCGGCCCCTTTGAAAGACACACGACCAGAGGCGCTGTGAAATCCACATTCTGGGCCCGAGGTTCCCTCCGAGACCGGCGAGCCACACAACAAAGTCATCACTGTGTTTCATCTGCCTGTTGACAAGGCCTCCACCGTTGTGCTGAGGATAACCCCCCCCCCCCAACACCACAAACACACACGTACACACACACACACCCCCCACACACACACACACAAACTCACGTACACACACAAACAGGGCAGGAGTCGCACACTGCTCACCGCAGTGGTGTGATATCTCCATCCATCTTCAGGGAGACATTACCAGGCTTCTTCGTCCCTAAAACCTCGGAAAATAAAGATGTATGTCTTGAGTAAGCCGCCACCGCATCTTTGATGTCGGGACTCGAGGACATTCCACACACACATGCATGCAAACGCACGCAAACACACACACACAGGCACTGCCTTGGGAGCCTTGGGGGTGGGAGAGGTGTGGCGAGCGAGGGATGAATGATGCGTGGATGGATGAGGGGGGTAGGAGTGTCGGCGGGGGGGGGGCAGCGGGTCCTTGCATGGGCGTGGCTCCTTGGTGGGGTGCTGATGTCCTCCACAATGGTCCCAGTATGTGGCAGTTAGCTCTGGGGCTGGACAGTACTGACACACACACACACACACGCACACACACACACACACACACACACACACACACAGGCACAAGCACACAAACACACGCACACATGTGAACACTCAGGTATACATGAATCTTTATGACAATATAAACTCAAATGCACACGCACGCACACACTCATCTGTGACACTGAGCCGTGTGAATGCACATGTACAGACACACATGCACTCACGCACATTTGACATTCGCACATGTAAGCAACGCACCAACCGACTTATACACAAACGTCCACTTTAACACATGAGTGCGCACTTCACGCCAAAATCATACATTTATCGTTTATTATGTCTTATGTATTATATCACAATATCTTAGAACATCTTTAGACACGGACACACCACTGCCGTGTACGCATTCCAAGTGTGGTCGTAAAACAAGGACACTCGACTGGTACTTAAAATTAGACACACACTCACACATTTATGTATACACACACACACAGTTCCCCCGAAGGGAGGGAAAGTTTTGCCTGCTTGACAGTGCCCGAGGACAGCGCTTGTGACTTCCAGGGCTGTCATGCTGCTCTTTACAGCTCTCATTCATCACTTTAACCTCGGGACCGCACCAGCATGTGATAGCAGCACAAAGCTACACAAAGACGCAGACCCACAACAGCGCTGGAGATGCAAGTTGGTCAACGCACACAATACTTCAGCACACACACACACACAAACACACACAAATGTAAACTGAGGGAGAAAGTGAGGGAGAGACAGAGAGAGAGAGATAATGTGGTACGCAATGAGTCCTAATGCCATTTCACACTATATATCTTGTCCTAGATATAAATCCAAATTCTAATTTAAATTCAAATCTTTGTAACTGCTCATCGTGTTTTGTGGATGTTATGGAATATTATTGGGTATAAATCACATTTTCTTTGGTCAGCATTTGGCCAGCAGTAGATTTTAAACTTTTAAGGGTGACCACAAGGCAAACCAGGGCACAAGCCCCCCCACTCAGCATTGAGTATATCTCATATATAAAAAAAAGCTTCTACTATTCAGACTGAAACTTGATCCCTACAGCCAGAAGTGTGACTTGTCCAGGCCAGTTGGGTTTGTGCCGCAGCTTGTGACACAGTGTGAAAGACTGTGCCCGCGAACCCTCCATTACACACCCAATGCTTCCCCCGTGCAACGTTTGTGTTCCTATGGGGCCGCTGTCAAGATAAGCTGCAGTTTAGTCAAAGACATCAGCGGAGCTCCTCCAGGGACGCACATCAGTGGGGGAGAGAGGGGTGGGGGGGAGAGGATGAGTGGGGGAGAGAAGAGGAGAGGGGTGGGTGGAGAGTGGAGATAAGAGGGGAGGAGAGGATAAGATAAGAGCGAAGAGGAGAGAGGAGACAGAAAGAGAGGAGATGAGAGACAAGGGGAGAGGAGAGAAGAGGAGAGAGGAGACAGTAGGAGAGGAGATGAAAGGTAAGGGAAGAGGAGAGTAGAGGGGAAACCAGGGAGAGGAGAGAATAGGAGAGAGGAGACAGTAGGAGAGGAGATGAGAGGCAAGGGAAGATGAGAGTAGGAGAGGAGACCAGGGGAGAGGAGAGAAGATGAGAGGCAGTGCAGAAGAGGAGAGAAAGTGCACTTAACCACTTGAAGATGGACCTGATTTAATACTCACTAGTGTGGGTCAAAGAGTATTTTACTATCCAATATTTTCCATCAGTGGGTGAGCTTCCAGATGGAGAGATGTTTCTGTTTCTAGACAAATACCTGTTTGACAAGCAACATATGTGAATAATCCAATGCAGTATAAGAACCATGGTCAAAACAAAACAAAAAAGGATTTGTAGTTACACCAACTACACAGTATAAATACATGCATACTATCAAGGGGAAAGTCATATGGGATCTGTCAGTCGACATGGAGCCAGTTATTTATAGATTCATTCCATTTGTCATGTAACCTATTTAATTCGGAGCGGTCCCCTTGGTTTTAATATTGGAGACTTGAAAAGCAACAGAGCATGACTCCATGACTGGAAGTGACTTGAACCTCTGAGATATGAAATCCACTCTGTTGACAGCTCAACGAGGAAGGTTGTCGGTGTTCATTATCAAGGATTGTTTTGAACAGTCCAGGTCGGTCAACTGTGCTTCAATGTGTTGTTCTTTTTGTTTAATATTCATGAACAGGGAAAGATAAGGAAATTAAAAATATCTATGTACCATAAAACGAAAATCTGAATTGACTGGAAGAGAGAAGGGAAAAGGGGAACAGATCTCCGGACCATTTTTGTATCATGTGAGATGTTGGGACAATGTTAAATGTTTGGACACAACCTTTGTGTTTGGCGTATACAGAAACACACATTTCAATTGGGGCACTCTCACACACACACACACACACACACACACACACACACACACACACACACACATAAAATCACATATTTATACTTACACACAGATATTTTGTTTATAATTCACACAAACTTGGCCAGTGAAGTAGCTACATGTAGCCGAGGGAAGATTACTGCCATGTTGACATTGCTTGCTGTGACAGTTATCAGCACTAAACTCCTGTCAAGTTCACCCAGTCTCTCACCCCCACACACACACACACCCACACACACACACACACACACACACACACACACCAACACCACACACATACACACACACACAACCATGCAAACATGCATTCCCAGGGCACAATCATACACACATCAAAGCCTGCCTGTGCACACACACAAACAACACAACCCATACACACATGGATTCCAGGCCCAGCCATACACACATCAAAGCG
>NC_082404.1:11880017-11900017 GCF_031168955.1 Gadus macrocephalus
TGGGCATACTGAGCACACCAAGCATCGCTCCCCCCCCCCCCCGCCCCCTACTCCGCCTGGACGTCGGTGTCAGGACCCCAGCAGAGCGGGAGAGGGAGAAGGGGAGAGAGGGAGAGGTAGAGAGGTAGGGAGGGAGAGAGAGAAAGAGAGAGAGCGAAAGAGTAAAAATAATTACACCCACTGGGTAATGCGTAATGCGAGCACCGTCATTGGATGTTTGTGTATGTGTGTGTGTGTGTGTGTGTGTGTGTGTGTGTGTGTGTGTGTGTGTGTGTGTGTGTGTGTGTGTGTGTGTGTCTGTGTGTCTGTGTGTGTGTGGATGTGGATTTGTGTGTGTTTGTGTGTTTGTGCACATGCTTGCGTGTGTGGGTGTTTGCATGTGTCTGTGTGTATGTGTGTATGCGTACGTGCATGCAGTGGGCAAAGATGAGAGGGGGAGACAGAGACAGCGGGGAGCTAGTGTGAGAGAGATGCACTGTTTTCCAGGCCATGGCCAGGTCTGGCTAACAGCACCGGTGGGTATGTTGTGTAGCAAAACTCCATCTCCCAGACCTCCCTTTGCACCGACAGAGCCTCGGCTCCCCGAGAACTCCTGCCTACTGGCTAGCTTACATGCGCATGGGGAGCGAGACTCTGTCATGCTTTTTTAAATGTTATATACACGCACGGTTAGAGCCGTGTTCTCCGGTGCCATCGGGTTCAAAATACAAAAAAAAAAAAAAACGCAATTTTTTTGAATATCTATTTTCTTCGGTGGTTTTGTTGTGTGGGTGGTTATTTAAAGCATGATGGCATTGAGGGTTAAGAGGCAAACTGTTGAATTAAATCAAAATATATGTAAAGGGTCAAGGACAATGGGTTCATTATCTAGGAACATATTTAAATACAGTTTGACTATTCCCAGTGTAAAACTGGATGAAGCCTGCTAAATTAATTTTGTCAACCTTTAAAAAAGTAAAAAGTACACTTTATCTTTCCATTTCAATTTAAATAAATTCGAACAAACCTGAAAATGTGAATATAAGTATTAATTGACAATAGTCTATTCAAAATGGTGCCTTGGAGGGAGGCCCAATGCTGGCTGATTCACCTACTCATCCATGAGTGAAAATGAGGAGAGCTGACCAAATAGATGAATGGGACGGATTAATCAGAGAAGACCAATATCAACCTTGACCCCTCTCATGACCCCGCTCCCCATCTATGTGTAATGGTGATGCACGTGGATGGATACAACCTTGATAGATCGGTCTCAATGCCACACTTTTGTATATTTTCCTCTCACTCTTCAAGGTTGGTTACATGGTTGTTACTGCGATGAAGAATGCAAAAATTAAAGGGGATTAATAATTGTGGCTCACATTTAAAAATGGTCCTGGGTTTATGATTGTGTGACTTCAAGTTTTGCGGTTCGCTTTTAAAAAACACAATTATAGCCTCCATGCATGATATAGCAAACATACATATAATATAGCAAACATAAAACAGTATTTCATGACATGTGTAGGCCTACTAATTTTGCAATGCAAAATGTATAATTATACCATTCATAACATTCAAGAAACGTGAATGATTACAATTCATAAGAATACCCTTTGATGTCATAAGAATTTATTTAAGTAGTTAATAAGACAAGATAAATGTACATCGCTTAAAAACGCTTAACAGGATTTAAAAAGAAGCAAATGAGCATTAGCATTTTAAATAATTGTAATTTTTCTATTTGAAGTATAAACTTTTCCCACGCATGGTAACTGGTAATAGCCCTTTAATATATTCTACTGGTAATACATTTATGTATGCATTGCCTATTCAGTTAAATGCAACTGTCCATCACTGCTTACTTGATCCTAATGTATTTAATTGCATTTTAAATGAATAATAAATAAATAAAAACGTGACAATTAATGTTAATTCCCCTCATGTTAAGATCGTAGTTGTGGCATGTTTATGTCATGACAAAACTTGTAAACAGATACTTCCTCCCAGACGACCATGGCTATTTGTATGTCCCTCGGCAATTGATCAATCATTTAATCTGTTTAATAAGGCGATCAAAGCTAATGGTGCATCTAACTGCTATTTAACATAAATAATGTGGACAGTAAATGGTGGTGTCGGAGAATTCTCTCCACGGATTTTGACTAACGTTGGTCAATGAGGGAAATTTCATGCAAACTTTTTAATAAGATTAAATGGTTTGTCTGGTGCTGATCGTTTCATGCATAGGCCAACTCATTTTACAACGCCATGGGTCATATGTCTATTTAAGTATTTGTACAATTATACTTGCATTTCATAATGCATCATGAATTAATTCGCTAATCCAAAATAATCCAACCACTCTGGCACCAGTTTGTTATTTTCGTTGTCTTTAGTGCCACCTCGTGGTGATTTAAAGACGTGCATGTATTATGTATTGACTTTGCTCGAAATAATAGCTTGATCTTTTATTGATACATAAACCCATACAATCAATAATAGCGCATTCTACATTGTAAATAATGTGATCAACTATCTGTTGTTGATCACTACAGTAAAGATTTTTAAAAAATATATGATGGGGACGCTGATACAAAACCAATACCATGTTGCAACGTAGTGCAAGACTGACATCTGCAGTCCCAACACATGCAAAGCGACATTCATATCTCTCGTTTACTCAAATCAAGGTCTTGCCGGTTTAATTATTCGCTTCGAGAATGGGGAACGTTTTCTCCTGAAGAACATTTTTGTTGAAAATATCCCAACTCATGCATCATGTTAACTCATACTTATATGTATTATATGTCGGTAAAGGTAGTATAGGACACATCGAACACCCCTATTTTAATGGTTGGTTTGGTTTATTCCACAGCCTCCTACCCGGAAGTAGTAGTAAATATTGACATGGTGTCAGCTGATCACCACTCACATGACAGCAATCAGCTAGTTTTGCGTGCTACTTCTCAACTTCCATGCCATTTAGTAGTTCTATTTCAAGGTTTCGATCTTAAAAACTGCGTCGGAGTGATCAGTCGTCATTTAAATGTGTGATACCTTAATGTAGCTTGCTGGCAGACTTGTTCATTTGCAATCGAGGGCCTTCCAACTGGTTTGGCTGCACCGTTATCCAGCAGGGCATGTGAGAAAATGGATAAGATTGCTAAAGGTGGGTATAATTATGAGGAAGTAGAATGTGAACAGTTCTGGTTTGCAAACATTGTTAGCCTCGCTAGCTTCAACATACAAAGAAAGGCCCTGTCAGTAGATGTGGACCTACAAAAATCTCCATTCCATCCACATATGGTTCCCTGATTTTAAGTCTGAATCAGATACAAGGAAACCAAATTATCATGTTTATATAAAGTGTTTAGTATGTCTAAGCATCGATTTCAATGAAGCATCCAGGATACTTGACGACATAGAACCTATTTGTTTAAATCCATGCGTCATGATTTGTGGGTTAATGTTTTTCTTCATGCTTTGTAAAGCTATGCAAAAGTGTGATGCTTGTTTATATACCCCTACTTCTCCACCACAGATGTTGGTGACATCCAATCTCGACTGATAGACCATAGACCCATCACCCAGGGAGAGATTCGCTACTTTGTGAGAGAATTTGAGGTAAACTAGCTCTCTTTAAATACTTCTCCTTCACGAGATCGAAAAAGTCTGTTAAAGAAAAACTGTTCAATAATATTATATAGAAATATTTGACCTTTTGATAAGCATAATTTCACTTCCATCTTTTATAATGCATGTTCATTTTGATTTATGTTAAGCATCCTTCTTGACATATATTTCAAAAACATTCTCTTCGACTGAGATATCTGAGATACATTGGTTATTGGCATTAAACATATGAATTAATCTATTGTAGCGAGGCTATCTGAATAGAATCCTGTGATTTCTCTGTTGCCCTTTCTTAGGAGAAGCGAGGTTATCGCGAGGGACGACTACTGGAGAACATCAACAAGATGGTAGTTGAGGCCAACGAACAAGTGATGCCCAAGTGTTTACAGGGGATGCACGAGCACCTTTTTGATGTCAGCACAAGACGTAAGCCCCCCACCCTTTTAAGTTAATTAAAGGGGTCCTATTGTACCAACGGTCTTGTCCTTTCCCTTGCGAGCAGAAGCAGTTATTTGGCATATATTGCACACAGTTTAAATTTTAAATCCGAAATCTGCCGTGTTTCTCCGTAGTCCTGCTATAAAGTCGCTACAGAGAGAATGGAGTGGATTCGAACCTTTAGTGATGTCCCGAGTGGTTCTGCTCAGCAATCCCTGGTCTAGCAAATGATCCAGACCACTAGCAATGGTAAATTGCGGGTTGAAGTGTTTCCAGGTTGTAGGGGAGAAGCAGAAACAGAAGAAAGATAGAAATCGCTGTACTGTACAATCTCCTGAAAGTCCAGTCAACAGGGTGAGAGTGGTTGGAAGGGCATTCCTTCTGTGAGCAGGGTGTTTTCAGGTGAGGATCAGTTCAGGGCTGGATATCATTCTGCAGATGATGGATTGAAACACATTTTTACCTTTCAGGATCATTGCTATGATGTTGTTTTAATGATTACGGCTGTTCTACAATGGGGCCCGATTACTGCAATTATGGGTTTTGATATAATATTCAGCTAATATATTTATTAGTAATTATTGAATTCTGATTGATCCTGTCTTTTGTTGTCAAAATATATCGATTTATTTAGTATTAATATTTTGCTATATACTTAATATTAGTACTTCAATCAAGTACAAAGTCCAAAAATGTAGGTATACCCTTCAGATAATCCTGCTTTGTACTTTTAACTGCAGTTTTTCTCAATCGTTTAAACACGTTTTCTGAAACTATCTAAACACAAACCTGAGAAGAGTTAATCATTTTGTCAAAACTACACAGATTCTTCTCAAAACTGTTTTTTTCCAGCAAACGGTAAACACAGCAAATTAATATCTCTTAGAGAGCATAAATTAAACACTGGTGTGATCAATTCAAAGCACTTCCATCAAAATACTATTTACATATGTTTTGGCTTTATGAGGCCATGTTACATATTCCAATGTATACAATTGTTTAGAAATAGCTTTCTTTTTTAAAGTTGCAATTAGGTGGTACATATAGTATAAAGACTGTTGCCATATTGTAATACAATACTGTGAATATATCATATAAATATTGCATTGACACAATCGTATCAGAATAGGATACAATGCATATTTGTCTATCCAATGAGCTCCGATGGGCTAAACTCACAATCCCAGCTTCCCAGAGTTATACTGTACACCTATAGTTGATGCTGCAACCCCAATGTTACCTATGTTGGTAAATTACAGTACAGTAATTGCACTGATAAGTAAAATGAAAAACACTACGGTGAGAAAATGTTTAGACTGTCTTTCGGGGGATGTAACGACGAAATCAGTGCAAGTACAAAAGGTAACAAAGCAAATATATTTTTTATACTTTAATACAGTAAAATGTTCAGCTGAACTGACTGCATAAAAAGCTTTTCGTAGGCCAACCAAAAATAAAAATAAGAATATAAATGAGGTGAAACAGATCTACTTGTAAATCCGTATGTATCCCACCTCCATTCCTGATCAGGCCAAAGGACCATATCTACAATACAGTAGAGCTCACCGAGTCCTCTTTAATGCTCTGACACATGATTTAAGTGTTTTGCCAGTTGAGTTTGAACAGGTGAGAAGTGAGTTAGACTTATTGGTAATTAGTTGTTGCGTTTTGAAGGCCAGTGTGATTCAGGTGAACCAAGTGTGCTAAATGATGAGATTTGTGCTTAAGAGTTTAGCAATAATGTGAAAACAGTGGAATTGTGCTTAGATTTGAGCAGTCTGGAGCCTTGTATTTGATACAAGAGCTTCAAGTTTTCAGAATTGAGTGCATAGTTCCATTTTTTGTGTGTATACATTCGAGAAAAACGAATGTCTTTTTTCTTTCAGATGACACAATTACCAAAATGTTAATAATCGGTGCAACAAAAAAAAACACTTCTAGCTATTTCGAATACTGCTGCCTCAGCAAAGTAAATGTGTATGTCTTTAATGCTAGTTATGTTTTTCTCCACAGTGGAGGCTGCCAATCACATGGCTCAGAGAGTCCAGCAGAGGGAGCTAGATGCACACCAGGTAACTACAAGGGTTAAGCTCATACCCTTTTATATTGTCCGTGTTTCAAAGTGTGAAACTGGTTAAAACATGTATGAATATATCAACCCTAATTTCTTGTTTCACTCTATTTTTGTCTGTATTCCAACTATGCAGAACTTTGATTTTCTTTCTATCAATTGCATGATGTGAACATACATATTTACAAGAAGAGTGAGATCATCATTGAATTTGAATCATTCATTGTGTCTTCTCAATCCTGCACCTGGCCCATACTAGCAATAGGCTCTCATCTGTCACGGCAGAGATCAGTGAGGTGTGTAGCGAGTCAACCAGCACCGATAAGAAACCCACCTGACAGCAGCTGCTTCATGTTAGCCACCTGCACGCGCTCCTCTCCTCTCTCCTCACTCATCACTTGCAGCGTTTCAACAGCTTTCGCTTTCTCACCTCATGATGTCATCCTCCTCCTCCTCCTCGCCCAGCGCGCCCAGCTGCAGGCGGGCTCCGGGCAGGACAAGGAGGCCTGGGAGGAGTTCCTGCGGGAGCAGCAGAGGCTGAAGGACCAGGTGGACGAGGAGCACGCCAAGGCCGTGGGGCGCCTCAGCACCCAGTACAGCGAGATGAAGAAGGACCTGGAGAAGATAGCTCCCTTCTAGGGACCTTCCGCCTTTAATGGAGGGGGGGTGAAGGATATGCTCATAGTGCAGAATGTTCCTCTTTATCTTGCTTTGTTTTTGGTGTGTGTGTGTGTGTGTGTGTGTGTGTGTGTGTGTGTGTGTGGGGAGGGGGTTAATATATCTGATGCAGGTGAAAACGGCTCCGCCTGTCAGAAAAGACTGTGGCAGCCACAAATGCAGTATAAAGCCTTTGGCCATGCAACCAAAGGCAACATTTTGTTAATAAAAAAAGAAGTGTGAAGTCGACAGTGTCAGATTGACGGGGCATCAAATACACTGTCTTGTGCACATGGAATTAAAAGGCATGCTAATGATCTGGCAAATCTCTCTTTATTTAAACAAACAAATCACTTGATTGGGTTTTGGCTTTGAGGTGTTAAACATAGCAAGATTTTTTTAATGGATTCCGGGCTGACTTTGGTCTGGTGATACATTTCTATCATGTTGAGTATGAGCATGAGTGTGGAAAGTGCAGTTTGGTACCAGGAGGAGATCTTTCAAGTTTGGACACTCAAAACATGACACGGTGTCCAAAGTGCCATAGAGCAGGTGTGTTTGGAGCACACAGGGTCGTTAGTGTTGTAGAAACGAGCTCAAACAGAGCAGAGGTCCAGAACAACACTCCATCCGTCAGCAAGTCCTCAATATTTTGAACATTGGACCGCCGACATCGACTTCAGAATAAACCAGCCTACATTAAGAAATGATGAATACGTTCATGTTTTTGTTATTATTTGGCTCCAGTACAGGAACATTTATAACTGACGTCTGGCCTTAAGGAGATTTGATGGCTTTTCCAAACCATTTATCACTTTTGACCGATTTAAACTTTGATGATGGCCTCAATTTGTTAAGTACAGACTTGTGTTTTCTAGCTTCGCCATCCTTTTCTTTTTGAGGTTCATAACACTTAAAAGGTTAGGCTCTGCATTTTCCTTCATTCCATCTTTGTCTGTCTTTCATATAATCTAAAAGGAAGATAAGTCTGACTAATTAGAAGCTGATGGTTTCCAGCACATTCAATCAATGCTTTTTAATCAATTAAGTAAATTTTTTTCTTCAACCAATTATTTCAACCAGTCCCATAAAATCACCTTGAGAGCTAATTTCTTGGCCAGCTGGCGGCGGTACTCATAGCTGACGTGGCACATCAGATGTCTTTCTGTTGAGATTGTGGTGTTTTGCTTGGTGAAGTGTCGGTGGCGGGACAATGGCGGGCTATTTGGACAGGTTGATGAATGATCCTGGGCATGGTACCGGGTACATTCCTGGCATGGCTTGGAGTAGAGTTCATCTCAGTCGACATGACGGGACAAATATTTAGGATACTAACCCCCCCCCCCCCCCCCCCAACTCTGTCAAACATTCGCTTTCTCTCTCACACACCCAAACAAAGTTATCCGTCATCATCTGAGAAAGGTATGTTAGATATCAGAATGTTATTATACAAGAAATAACATAACGTCATTCTACACGAATGTCCAATCTGAAGGATAATTGGTGCACAGTTTCTTTATTTCTTTATTTCAAGGATAGCCCCTTGAGATGTATCATCTCATTTTCGAGGGGGTCCTTACAGTAATGACAAATAATACAATGAAAGTAAAAAGTAAGTTATAAACATAAATTCAAACACATAAGCACAAGGACAAACGCACGCACACTCACACACCCACACACACTCCAACAATGCTCCCCATAGCTACCCCCCCCCCTTCCCACCCCCTACCAGCCAGTATTACACAGAGTACAATCAAATATATTAATATACATTACATACAATAAATACATTTTCTTGCATGCACAAGTAGAATATACAGTACATATTTGAACCCAGATACACACATGTAAATAGTATAGTGGACAAAAGGAAAGCAGGTATGAGTAGAATGAGTCCTAGAGAGAAAAGGTAAGATAGATCAGAAACAAGAGCAGGATGTTTTATAATGCAAAACTAAAGATGATTTGAAGATATGGAAAGAAGTAATAGACCTAAGTGAGGAGGGAAGGTTGTTCCAATCTGATGGAGCTTTGAATTTGAATGCCCGACGACCAATTTCTTTCCTGATTCTAGGTTTAATTAGAAACAGGTGGTCCATGTGCCGTAGGCTGTATCGAGAAGTTAGAGGGATTAAGAGTTGTTTCAAATATGAAGGGAAATTGAGATGGATGCATTTGAATGTAAGTATTGACCAATGGAATTGCCTTCTGGAATTAGGGGCAAGCCAGTTCAGGGACTCATACATGAGGCAGTGATGGGTTATATAAGGACACCTGAGCACAAATCTACAAAGACTATTATATAACACATTAAGAGGACGGAGATTTGTTTCAAAAGTGTTACCATAGATAACATCAGCATAGTCCAATATTGGGAGTATTAATTGCATTATAAGTCTTTTCCGGACTTCTTGTGAGAAGCAGTCAACAGAACGATAAAGAGATTTCAGACAACCAAAGATTTTCTTGGTGATTGCATTAATATGGGGTTTAAAGGATAGCTGAGAATCAAGCCAGAGGCCTATATATTTAAATTCTTCAATTTTTTCTATTGTTGTTCCATCAAGAAGACTAATAGACCAGTTACTTGACAACAAATGACCAGGTTGAGTACAAAACAACATACTATATGATTTTTTCTTATTCAACAGAAGCTTATTTGAAGAGAACCATATTTGAACCAAATTAAAATCAGATTGTAGAGAGTGTTGAATTTGTAAGATATCAGAGCTGGATGAGTATAATACAGTGTCATCTGCATATAAATGAATTTGAGAGTCCAAACAGATTTGAGGAAGATCATTAATAAAGATCGAGAACAAAAGAGGACCCAAGGATGAGCCTTGTGGAACACCTTTATCATTGATCTTAAATTCTGATAGACTTCCCTGAAAGGAGACACACTGACTTCGAAAATGAAAAAAATTGTTAAAAAATAATAGAGAGTTAGTAGAAAGACCAATTTATCTAAGAGAAGATAATGATCGATCACATCAAATGCTTTTGAAAGGTCAATAAATATAGCACCTGTAGGCATCTTGCTGTCAGCTGCTGACAATATGTCATTTGTAAATTTTAGAAGAGCAGTGGTGGTAGAGTAATTAGGTCGAAAACCTGATTGGTGTGGAGATAATATGTTATTGTCTGCAAGGTATTTAGATAATTGATTAAATATTAGTTTTTCAAATATTTTTGCTATACTGTTGATAATTGAGATTGGTCTATAATTGTTGGTGTCTGAGGTGTCACCTCCTTTATGAAGAGGGGTTACTCTAGCGCTTTTCCATGATGACGGTGTTTCACAAGTTGCGAAAGATAAATTAAATAAATCAGCCAGTGGAAATGATAAAACTTGAGAGGCAAGTTTAAAGAACTTAATTTCCAGACCATCTGGACCAGCACTGCATCCAGAGCTTAGGCTATCAATAACCCGCTGAACATCAATTGGAAAGATAGTTTTAAAGCAAAAAGAGCTGCCACACCTATTCTGATTCGAGGTAAGACCAGAGTAACCAGATAAAGAGCTACCAATTGTAGCGAAGTGCTGGCTAAATGCCTCTGCAATTAATAAAGGTTCACTCACAGTTTGATTATTTAGTCTAATATGCGTTGTAGGGCTTTTTGTGGATTTATTGGTTATACTATTGATTCTCTTCCAAAATTTCTTCGGGTTCCCAAAATCAGTTGATAAGCAGTCTTTATAGTAATTTCCTTTATCATTTCTTGTGTTGGTTTTACATTTATTCCTTAGCTCCTTATAAGCATTCCAGTCAGCAGCATCATTTGTTTTACGGTATTTTTTCCAGGCCTTGTCTCTTTGTTTGAATAAGTGTATGAGATCTCCCTTGATCCAAGGTAGATGTCGACCCTTGACCATAATTGATTTCAAAGGAGCATGCTTGTTGATTATCTCGACAAACTCAGTATAAAAAAAAATCCAAGCATCTTCAACAGATGGGATTAATTTGAATCTCTCCCAATTTATATTTAGTATATCCTGAGTGAAGTGTTCAGGGTTAATTTTATTAAATTGTCTTACTTTAATCATTTTAGGAGGAAGATGAGGCACTTTGATTTTCCAAATACAAAAAATCATGGAGTGGTCACTAAAAGTCAGGTAAGACCCCAGATTGTACAATTCTGCCAGGATGGGAAACTAAAATCCAATCAAGCAGAGAAGAAGAACTGGGACCGACTCTAGTGGGTTCAGTTATGAGTTGAGTTAGATTTATGCTGTTAAAGAGGTTCCGATCTTTTTGAGAGGAGCGATCCAGCCAATTAGAATTGAAGTCACCTAATATGATTTTTTCACTGGTGCAGTCTAAAGAATTAATGGTAGACAGGATACAGTCAGTAGTGTCTGCTGGGGCAGATGGAGGTTTATAAATATTTCCAATGATTAGTCGTTTATTTTCATGAAAAATGATTTTGACGAAAAGGCCTTCAAAATGCTGGGGATTCTCATTTGGAAGAACAAGTTCTGCAATCAAGTTTGAGGATACATATGTTAAGAGGCCCCCACCTCTTGAGCCTCTATCGTTCCTAAATAGAACATAATTATCAAGTTTGACTTCATCATCAGAAATATTGCTGTTTAACCAAGTTTCAGACAAAGTTATTACATGGGGTTTATTATAGGTAAGCCAGGCTCTCAGTAAATACATTTTAGATGGCAAGCTCCTAATGTTCAAATGAATAACATGCAGCCCTTTAGCACAATTCATTAATCCAAAATAACTGAGTAAGTATGCAAATGATATGGAAAAAGAAATGCACACAGAGCATCATCGCAGGTAGTGGATTGTAGCAGGCAGGGGCAGGTGGTGAGAGAGGCAGAAGGAGAGCAACACACACACACACGCACACACACACACACACACACACACACACACACACACACACACACACACACACACACACACACACACACACACACACACACACACACACACACATATATATAGACCAGACAAGCAAACAAAAAACATAAACAAACATATAGACAGGAAGATCAGGTAACGGAAAAAACAAAAAGCAAAAGTAACCCAAGGCCACCACAAATAGCCTTAAACCCATAGGCCCAAGGATGAGGGTGAGTAGCCCAGAGTTAACCAAGCTTCCCAAGCCAAACATAAATAAAAAGATAGAAATAGAGAGAGAGAGGGAGCGAGAGGGAGAGAGACTGAGTCATGTTCATCAGAATCGTCTGAGAGAGTGGAGAGACAGATGAATACATACTCTTGGTAGATGATTGACAGAACTGACAATGACATCATCGGCACGTGTAAGTGTTCTCAGCAGCTGGGGAAGCATGCCGGTGTTTTCTGTTTTGGATCCTGGAGAGTGCGACCCGGGGGATCCCTGTGATCCTCATGAAAACTGGCCTCTTCGCCCCCATCCAGCCAGTATGTGATGCGATAATTCCTGTATGGCTTCCCATCGATGTACAGTTTATCGGCAAAAAGGCGAGCCCTTTTGATTTGATTTGAGTTGATTGAATTATTTTCTCTTCTCTTGGTTCTCTTAAAGGTGCCACACACAGCCCAGACTCAAACCAACGGCCAACTGCCTTCATCCGACCACTCCGTTGCCTCTTGTTTGACCCGTTTGGCAGAAAAGTTGCATTGAAACATACCGTGAAGACAACTGCCTACTAAACTCTGCTCTTAAGGTGTCATGCGAGAGCCTTCGCAGGGTCACTGGTGTTTCAGTAGCGTGTGCGTGTGTTTGTGTGTGCATGACCAGGGTGGGGACGTGCTGATTGACCCGTCCTCGGAGATCAGAGAGGGGCACGGGTCAATGCCAACAGATGTTGTCAGGCCAACATCCAGCACTCTCTCCATGTGCATGCGTCTCTCTGTGTGTATCTCTGTGTGTCTGTGTGTGTGCGTGTGTGTGTGTGTTTATGTCAGCTAACGAGGGGCGACAACACGGAAACATGGCGTACACACTTCTGTCAACAAGACATCTTTTCATCTGCGACTTTCCACTCTTTTCCATTTTTCTGGGAGCTTTTCGTCGGAAAAGGACGGTCAATACAGGAAAGGTGAAACATTCAAGTCAACAAGGGTGTTGGTTTCTCCATATGACTCATGAAGGATAAGCCTACCCTCTTATGGGGTACTTAGGAGGCGTCAGGGGTGAAGTAGTCTAACACGCCGACTGTCCCAAACCCGAACGAACCACCAAATTGAAATTTATAGCATAGAGGTTATTGAGCAAAAAAAAGGTTTTTTAACAAGGACAAAAGCTTTGAAGAAAATGAAATTAGGTAAAAAGAGGAATTAGTGGAAATAGAAGTTAGTTGCTTTGCATTGTGTTGTTTGCATTTTGGAGTATTTGTATGTATGCATGTATGTACTGTACTGTTCATTTGTATCCTTTTTGTTTTGTGTTTTTTGTAAAGCGTCTTTGGGTACCGAGAAAAGCGCTATATAAAACCTATGTATTATTATTATTATTATTGTGTAATGTATCTTTGTACGGTGGTACAGGTAGTTTCTAGTAGTCAGCTCCGGCTTATCCATAAAGGCAAACTATAGGCATTGCCTAGAGAGGAGCACTTTGGCAAGGGCGGGAAAATGTGGGCCAATCAGGGGCCAGCTATAAAGAAAATAAACGTGACCATTGCTTTGCACCTCCAGCCGCCTCCCGCCCCAAGCTCTCATGAGCTACAAAATGAAAGCTGGCAGTAGCTAGCGCCGGCTCGTCCACATAGGCGACCTAGCACTGCACGAATATCACACAAAACTTTTGGCCCGTGAATGCTTATGAACACAAATTCACGGCAGTTAACGGCCGTTTACAGCCTGTGAAGTTCCCGTTAGCCTGTGCCACAGCGCTGGCACAGGCTCTCACGCATTGAGCGTGAGTCAAATTACACACTATTTGACTATTTTGCATACTTTTTCAATAGTATATGCGCGTATATAATCGCATGATGCACGGCCAAACCTCGGTTGGAAGTAAGCGCTATCATGCGGGCAACGTCAACTTTTCTTTATTTCATCGTTGTAATATATGGCAAGTTTCAACGGGCTTTAGTAGGTCATTAAGGCCCCGGTGCAATAATTGTAATGGGCCCCCTCAATTGAATTGTCGGTCGGACTGGTTGGGGCTCTTGAACGATTGGACTGGCCGCAGGTTTCGAGCGATCGGACTCTCATTTCTTCTTTAACAAGATATTCACGACACATTAATGCTGCTGTTTGATGATCTTTTTAGTGCAAGGCCCGCCTAGAAAAAGGTGTCAGCTCCAGTGCTGAGTCAAACTCCCCCTGCTATCCTAATTTGCATTAATAGAGCTCACAGCCTTCCCGTTTACATGTGAAAGCCTTACCTGGTCCATAGACATTTCATGTGTGTGTGCGTGTTTTACGCACATGATAAAGAAGGGTATATGAGAGGTCACACTGATATAATTTAGTTGGATACCAGTTTATTTATATATAGACCCGCAAAATGTCCACATATTGGGTCATGCATACTATAATGTTGATGATGATGACACTTTTAGCACACTAGCATTGCACTAGACTTTTATGTTATGTGTATGGCATATTGGCCTTTGTGTGTTGTTGCTGGTATGGTATGTCGCAAATAGTATTTCTCCTTGAGAGGAAAAAGGGCACTTGCCAGTCATGCTAGCAGTGTCACTTTCAGCTGCGGTGCTATCATTTCTCATCTGCGATTAATAAAGTAGATCCAATTCTAGTAACCATTGACTTGACATCCGCATACACCCATCATAAACACAAAACACATAGAGTTTCTCCCTCTGTCTCAAACACAGACACACCAAATACAAACACATCCACAGTCGACACACACTTTCACAATATAAACACACACACACACACACACACACACACACACACACACACA
This sequence comes from Gadus macrocephalus, assembly GCF_031168955.1. Lineage (NCBI taxonomy): Eukaryota > Metazoa > Chordata > Actinopteri > Gadiformes > Gadidae > Gadus > Gadus macrocephalus. Next base: position 11,894,686 of record NC_082404.1, read on the forward strand.
CAATAAAAACACATTCACAGCAGACACACACATTCACAGTATGTACACACACACACACACACACACACACACACACACACACACACACACACACACACACACACACAAACTCCATGGCCTGGTCTGGAGCAGATCGGGCGTTCAATGTGTATCCCCAGTTGTCCTCTCGTGTCTGCACATCCCCATCTCGTTTGTTTTCCAGTCTCCTGCGTCCTGTATCTCAGACCAGGGTTCCCTTCCTGTTTTGGAGAGAGCTCAGTGGAGCCGACGTCCCTCGCTGCCAACATAAATGGTGAAGGAAACAGACACGCAGGCAGCACCCAACCGGAGACCGCGCTCCTTAAGTAAAGGGACAAGAGATTAGGGGGAGCAGTGCGGAATGCGATCCAAACATCCAAACACACTCCGGCCCGTTAGGACAAAGTAGAAGATATCATGTTGTGTTGGGCAAAGTATTCCGTCAGTGAAATGCAATGTGTAAGCCTATGTCGCCTCAATATACCTTTTTAAAGGGATGGCTCAGGCAAAATTCTAACACAAATGGTATGACTTAACCTTAGAGTTTCATTTATCTACCCTTCTAAAATTATTGTTGGGTCTTAATTTCCACCAGAACCAGTAGGTCTACACATGTTCTAATGTAATGTTCGGCCTCGAATATCTGTCATGCCTCATCCAATCCGAAGCCTCCTGGATGGATGGATCTAGAGGTAAGGGGAAAGAATATAACTGGGTTGGCATTATATGTGTATGTTGAGTTGGCAAATTGAGGCGATGGGAAGATTATTGTTGTAAAATGTCACAGCATGTAACGTGTTTCATTCTAAGCAGGGCAGAGTACACTGATCAGCATGGTACTTATTCCTTGGTTTTGTGTATGACATATTGTGTATGTTTCACTATATGCAATAAAAAAAACGTTGGAACATTTAAAAACTTCAGGATGTGGGTCTGCACCAAAAAAATGTACATTTTTTTCTGAGAATGTGGCTAGTAACCACACTTTCAGTATTTGTCCCACTAGTGGGAAAAAGTAGAAAGATGGTGGACTCTCAGTACGCACTGTGGTTCCCAGGAGACAAACGGCCTGGGTTCACACCAACTCTCTAAATTCCCTTTAACCTTAACACCTTTCAATTACTCCCCCTGCTGGGACAAAGAAAGAATACAAAATCCAGTTCACCATTCTTTTGAGCCGTAACAATAGAAAGTGTAATTTCAGCGTTCGCTCATCCAAGCTTGTTAAGTTAAGTTTTCTCATTTTTTCCCTTTCTCTTTTCTTTGTATCGCATGATGGGCTTTCACTCAATTACGGCGAGGTCAAAAATAAAAATGGCAGCGAACAATGCAGGGGAGGTGGGGGGGGGGGGGGGGTGGTTCTCAGTTAATAATGTAGCATAACAGCACCGCGGGGATCCCACGGATGGACCCGGGGTGAATGCTAATGCGGGCCGTAATATGAATTCTTGGGCTGTGGCAAAGCCTCACCCAGAGGATCTTTTAAGTTTGCCCGAGAACGAGCTCACCGTGTGAGAGAATGAGCTTTTCTCATGAGCGCTGGTGTTGCAAATTGAGAAATGGCTATTCCTCAGAGGGAGGGTCGCAAGGCACGTCGCATTCCAGTTAACAATATGAGTGGTGGGGCCGTATAAAATCCAATCTTTCGGGGGGGGGGGGGGGGGGGGGGGTCTGATTATTAGCTGTTTTCTACATAAATGCCACTATTTCCCAGTGAAAGAGAATTGATGGAGTCCTCGGGGAAGTCTTAAAAGTTAAATATGTCCCAAAGTAGTTTCACACAGAACAAGTCTCCAACACCAACTTTATTATATTTTACTTGCGACATTGGGCCTGATACCGCATCGCCTTCAGTAGAACGCACATGGAGACGTTTTGGTTGTTTGTGGTCTGGTCATTTTCTCCAGACAGCCTCGCTAGTTACAGTTAACCGTTTATAGCGTCCATGTCCAAGAAACACAGATAAGTCTCCAGCAACAACAAGCACCTTCCTCGGTCAATCATGGGGCAAACAATGGCCCAGAGAGGCTGTCAGAACGGGCTGTCCTCAGGCATCAACAAGCCCCCAGCAAACACTGTTGTCGCCTGAGTTCCACAGAAACCCACAGGAATGTCCAGATCCAATGCCAACGACGTATCACCTTGACAGGTTTAATTGTCCTGCCGTAGGCGGGACACAGCTGGTAATTTATGGCAAATATTAAGCTTTTAGTCTGGTCTTTCTTTTTTATGAGGTCTCATGTTCATGTCTTCATATCCATTCGTTTTTCATCTATTTAAATGGGAGGCACGACCCATCAACTGTCCCAACATAATTTCACCTGCTGAACTCGTACACTGATTTCCATGACCGCTGCGCTATCTGTCCTACTCAGACAGCCAGTCAGGATTGAGGGCCCCGGAATCCCAGCATCATCAGAACTCCTCCTTACAGACATGATTCTAGAGGAAGCATTGGATTTCCTTGTTTTAAAATTAGGTTTAAAACCGAGACACAAGACAAAGGGAAGTGGTGGTGGTGTTGGTGGCGGTGGTGGTGGTGTTGGTGGTGGTGGTGGTGGTGGTGGTGGTGGTGGTGGTGGTGGTGGTGGTGGCGGTGGTGGTGGCGGTGGCGGTGGCGGTGGTGATGGTGGTCCATCCTCCCAACTTCATTCGTCTTCCCCTGCAAGCCGACGTTTCCTTACGCAGAACCACCCAGAGTTGGAGACGCATCCAAACAGGTGTCGGAGATACATATGTGCGAGTCCGATATCTGTTTCCCTACTTCTTGTTGGGTGAATGAAGAACAGCTAAAGGAAACATACTGGGCTTCTCCAGGCCTGGGCTAGGCTGAGAACTATAGAGGGTGAAGCAAGCGGCCCTTTGGTGGGAGTCAACAGAGCGAAGGAGGGTTAAACACCATTACCTCATCAGCAAGTATGATAACGTGAAGGTCTCTGTAGGTGCAGGTGATGAAGTTTAAAACGTCGTCCACCACCTTAGGCTCCAGGGTGTGGACTTCCTGTGCACACCGTGCTTCCATGATCCAGACTTAATGCAGGGCTGTTCCATTCATTGCAGAAATAACGCCTTTGTTTCCCAGCTCTGTTCCACCACTTCCAGACAGCTTTATATCGTCTTCACCTGAAGCAATCCCTCCTTTGATGCTATGAAAATGATCTTGATTCAATCTGTCATTCGAGCTATGCAAATATCTCAGCTGTTGTAATCAGGCGTTCATTTTGTGAGCGATTTTCATCAAGCATTTTGGAAATGTGAAGTCCAGACAGCTCCACTTTTTGCTCCACAGGACTTTCCCAACAGGACATGATATTGGAAGCTTCCAGGCAAGTTTCCCCTTTTGTAATCTGGTAAATCCTTTTTTTCTTCTGCAGTCTTTCATATTCTCAATGTATCAGCCATCAAGGGCCAACACACATGTGACTGCAGAACATAGCGTGACTTGGGACACAGGGGCATCCATCACACGTCGGGTCACCATGGTTCATTACAGAGGGCTTAGACTTCCCATATGGGTATCAAAGGGATCATAGGAAATATATACGGATGCCTGCGTAATGTATCATGCACTGGTGTGGTCCTACTCTGGTCAGCCCCAAAGAAATGCACTGGCCTGATGTTATGATTCCAGTTTCTCATCCTTCAAAGCAAGGACATTTTGGACTGAGATCCTAAGAGCTGCTTCTAAAATAGGAAAAGCGGGAAGTGAAAAATAATGATGTTCTTAAAATACTTTTTAACTATGCCGGAGAAAATACTTTAAACTGTGCTGTGGGTTTATGAGGGTAAGCAGGCGTACGGTATAGTGCAGGGAAGCAGCGTCTGATCTAAATATTAGCACCCCAGGGAACCCCTGATATCCTACCTACAGAAGCCTCTGGGGCCTCATAAATCAATCAGCAGTGGTTTATAATCCTGTGTGTGTGTGATTCCACTGGAGGACTGGAGAGTTCCCCGCTGTGGATCACAGCGACAGCCTCACTGACAGAACAATGACAGCTAGGGAGAGGAGAAGTTGTTTGAGTGCATATGCGTCAAGTGTATGGGTACGTATTTGTGTGTATGTGTGTGCGTACGTGCGTGTGGCTGTATCTTGTGTGTTTGGGTGTAAATGCATGTTTTGTGCGTGTGTGTGTGTATGTGTGTATGTGCGGGCGTGACTCCGTGTGTGCATATGCCTTGTGTGTTTGAGTGTGTCTGTGTGTGTACATGTCAGGTTATTTGTGTATATGTGTGCAGGTGTGTGCATGCCTGTGTGTGTGTTTTGAGTGTGCGTGTGTGTGCTCCAACATGCGTGTCTTGACATTTTTTAGGAGCTCCAGCGATAGAGCAAAGCCTCTGTCTCTCAAAGCCTCTGTCTCTCATGCCAGTCCATCAGCCGAGCTTCTAAGGCGTGGGAATAGGGGGGATGGGAGAGGTAGATCCAGGACGTGGACCTTGGAAATCAATCAAATAAATAGAAGATGCTCTCTCTATCAGGAAACTGTCCTAGCCCTATGTGTGTCGTTTAGTGAGTCTTTCCCTTTCCCTCTTTCCCTCTCCATCTCCTTCTCTCTCTTGCTCTCTCAAGCAATGTGTTCTACTTCTTGTACTTGTGTAGCATTTTCTGTTTTCGTGTAAGGATAGACAACAGCACAATGTGTTTTTGGTTTTTGCATCCAAAATAGTCATTATAATTTCAAAAGAGCCATATGAATATAGTTATTTTTCAGGGTCACGCTACAAATATTCGTGTTGATATTCGTGTTGCATGTGCTTTGAGCTGAAGTCTGTAATGGTTTTACCTTGAGGCTTGGAAAGGGATGTAGAAAGATGGATGACCATGTTGTAGGTTGGGCTTTCATCTCATACCAGGAAACCCAAAACAATGGGAAGTCAGTGCCCAGCAACCAGTTGTCATTCCACGCTTTTATACCTTATATGGGTCTTCTGGTTATCCGCCCATCTGACTTGTATCATCGTTGTACAACTCCAGCATTTGAGTTAGCTTGTGAGCTAATAGCTGGATCTGACAGTTACCTTGTTTGTGTTGCTTGACAAGGTAAACATCCAAGCATCAACAGTGGTAAACAGAAGCTTTCGCCATCGTAATGTGTTGCGCAGCTGCTGAAAGAAGATGGAGGACCAGTCCACCTTCTTCATTCCTCCAAAGTAATTTCAGTAAATGGCAGCAACTCCAGAATACTATTTCTATCAGACCACTTGTTTAAAAAACCTGACCCTGCCCCACTAACCCCTAGAGAATTCACTAAATTATTTTGTGACAGAATTGTATCCATTAAAGCTCAAATTATACTGCCAACGTATAATAAAG
>NC_082404.1:11902644-11920144 GCF_031168955.1 Gadus macrocephalus
CTCCACCACCTGCTGGCTTGTCCAGCCTTTAGCTCCGGGCAATTAAAAATATAAACAGATTGTCTTTGGTTCCATGGGGTTCCATTAATCTCCGACCACCAACACCATTACGCCATGCTAGGCCTGGTTTGGCAAGGAGTCCTGGACATCAATAACGGGTAACCAGTAGACACGCTCAAATATGTGCCCTTCCCTTTGGATGGGCGTTCATAAAATGTGGGACCCTCAATTAAATAATTTTCTACCACGTCCGTATGACATGTTGAGATTAAAAAATGCCCTCTAACAATAGAGCCCCCCCCCCCCCCTTCTCTCTCAAGGGGTTTCCAAACCGGGGGGTCCATGGTATTTATCATGTGCGTGAGAGTCGAGGAATAATAATCGCATGTATCATTTTTCACCCCCAATCAACCGTGGAGGCGTGGGTGTTTTACAGGCCATATAAAATGATGGACATGTGATAGGTTGTTACGAACCTTGAACATAGGCCTACATCAAGACCCCCCCCCCACCCCTTTAAGCTCAAATAAACACTTGTTCCCAGCGTGGCGCTGACACAGTCCGCCAAAGTTCTGGAAAGGTCTGCGAGGCCACCTCAATCGACGCCGGGAGTCTATCCATCCTATCACGATGGGGCTGATGGGATGGTCCAGGGGGTCACGGTGGGATCACTCAACGTGCTATTTTTCTGTTGGCAAGACACATATATACGTGATTGGTTGGAGAGTTTGTGGAAGCTTTCCCATCCTCTGGAACCTCCTGAGAATATTGAGCCTCTCTCAGCCTAGGGCGTCCATACACCTGGAATAAGCGGGAGATATTTACGGTGCTTTTTAGGGTGTTTCTTTTAGGAAGGAATCCAATCGGTTTCTAGGACATGATATTTGAGGTACAGCTCCTATGCTTATGAATGGACCGTTAAAAAAGACATATCTCAGTTGTTTTTCACAGCATGCTCTCGTGTTGATATGGGAGAAGGAAAAGTTGATTCTCTGGCTGGAATCTGAATCCGAGTTGACTTATGGTCAAGTAGGTTAGACACAGACAAGGCATTTGTCAGGGTGCTTGGTGCATAACAATAAAAAATAAACACAGGAAAGAAACATAAATATAAACTAGGAGGAAAGAAGGTAAACCCGCAAGTACTGTACGCCAAGACATCAATGTAAAATAGAACATTTACCATAAGTACAGTTTGTGCAGGAATGTGCAACGTATGGGCCGTGGAATGTGCAGATGTTCACAATAAGAAGTATACAACACGTGTAATGTGCAAGGAATTCTGTCCAGAGATCTGCACGTTTATGCGACGCATTGTATATTCTTGTGTTAGTTGGTTTTCTGCATCGCTCCCTCTTCCAAGTGGGGTCAGAGGTAAACGGCACAAGGGGTATTTCCAATGGGTGTTTGGATCCTAAAGCCAGAAGGAGAAAGGGCAACTCTCATCAACCCTTCAGGTCAGGTCAATGCATTCACTGTGCCTCCGAGGGGAGACACTTATGAATGTAATACCTCTGCGTCAAACACCCTTATCGTCTCTGTTGACCATATTATCTCTTTGTGCGTTTTTGTGTTATCAGAGGAATTGTAATGGTCATCCAGAGAACACTGAGAGAAAACCAATCCCTTGATATGGATTGTCTTAAAATACCCCCTGACCATATACACACACACACACACCCATAATGCATACACACAATCACAAACACACACACACACGCACGCACACACACACACACACACACACACACGCACACACACAAACGCACACACAGAAAAACACGCCACACATAGAGTAAACTACAGCCCATGGCCTTTTAGCTCCTTTCATCGCTCCTACCTACCATATAGACGCGTATGGAGAGGATGGGTTTCGCAGCAGAGCAGCTTGGGTCTGGAATAGTGGGATATGTCAAAGTGCCGCCTCGACAACACCTCTGTCTGTTTCCATGCTCTCAGTCCTTCCTGTTCCCTTCCCACTCCTACTGCCGTCTGGAGGGAAGGAGACAGAAGGAACATTAGAGCTGATGGAGGACCCAGGGGACACATCTGCACATATAGGCAGACACCAACGTCCTGCTCTGACCCTCTGATCACTACCGTGAAGACCATGCTAGTCACTGGGAGGAGTGGAGTGTTGAATTGTGTTGATTAGCATAGCATTGTAGTAACTGGTGTAATAGTGAGGTATTGTGTGGTATATTTAGTATCATCCAGCCTAATGTAATATTTGATAAGATAGTACTTTATTACCATGTGGGAATTGGGAAAATATCATATAGTATAGTATAGTATAGTATAGTATAGTATAGTATAGTATAGTATAGTATAGTATGTACAGTATAGAATGCTTGCCCTTACTGTAGGAAGGGTCGTAATATTTATCTTGTTAAGGTCAGGGCTGGTGTGGCATGGCTGGGGGAAAGAGAGGTGAGTTTAGGAGAGAGCAGAGTTGGAGCACACGTGATGTATGCACATTGAGACATTATGCAACGCTGGAAGCCCAGTTACTATTCATCCAGGGTTATGAATTACCGTCTCATTGCAGTCTTGAATGTGCTCATGTAGCAGATTGATATTGTACCCCTTGTAATGATTTTAATTTGATCGAGGCCATTAGACTTCCCCGTTTGTGCCCCTGCAGACTCTGGGAGTAAACCCCATCAGCCCTACCAGTATGATAATGTGGTTTGACATCCCGGATAAGAGGTTTTAAGCACCTGTTACAATGGAGGTTATAATGTTACACAACACATATTCAAATTATTATTTTTCCATTAATTACATTTTCACTGCATTCAGTGACATGTTAATGAATTGGGATGCGTTTATTATGATTTTTTTAATTAACAGCTTCTGCAGACGTAATACGTCTCAAACTTTCTCTGGCAACCACGCAGCAAGAGTGGTTAGGAGGAAAATCCTTCCCAGTCACCCCAAAAATATTTTATTTTAAAATCTTTTTCCTTTTTTTTTAACATATCTTAAAATATCTTTGACTGGTGAGCTGAATGAGTTTTTTCTACGTGAGGCAAAGAATGCCCCCTTTGACTTTAAGAGATTACTGAAGCAAAGGAAAGTAGCTCCTAGTGGTCCAAGAATCACAATAGACCCAATGAATGAATGAATGAATTATCTTTATTTGTACATGTACAGGTAGGCCTACGGGTACAGCGAGATTTTGGAGAGCTCCCCACTGCAATACAATGAGCTTGTATTAAAGTTAAAGTAAAAGTACCTCCTTTGAAATGATTTAGGCCTACAAATAATATGTTGTGATGATGATGAGATTAACTGAAATCATTCTCACAGTGTCAAAACGTTTGTGATCATTTCACCCAAATAATATGAAGTAATTACAACTATTGAAATAATGACAACAATCGAGTTTATCTGATGCGTTATTTCTGTATCAAGTAATAAGCTATTTAGTGCTTGGAACATAAAATGTATGATGATGCATATTTCATCGCCTCATTAATCACAGTCAGTCAGTCGTCTCAGCGACTCAACTTCAAGTGTCTCATGTCCAATTAGGACTTGTTTGGGTTGCGCTTCAGGGCACCACATATCCCCACAGTATCGGGATTTCCTGACGCAGAGCTAAAGTTTAGTCGGCGCCCTATCCACATTACACATTGCTTTACACTCAGCGCAGGCAGAGGGAGAGGGCGATTTGCGAGTCGGTCTTTGCAAACCTGCCGTTCACATCGCAAGAGGGTTAACCATGGCTCCAACTCAGTTTTGCACACACACACTTTTGTGTTTTATTTATTGCTCGTTACTCATAAGTAGTGTGTTTTGCGACGCCGAAGCCGAAGAAGATGAACATGCCAAGCACTCGTACACGGTAGAAATGTTCAACGATGCTGTGCCTACTGCTCCACACTTTGTCATGTTCTATGCTCCTTGGTAAGTTAACAACTTATGCACACACTGTACTGAATAAAGGCATCGATGGTCACATATTTCTATTATCCCTTTCTAAGCAGGACTACTGTACCGAGAACTGTGAAGTGTGTGCCTGAAGTGCATTGTGAACTACTTCGCAGCACACGGCTAGCTAGCAAGTTTGAACTCTGTTGGCCGGCTGGTGGAGCTAGCTAGCTAGCCTATTAGTGAGGGGGAAAACCCTCTGACAACATTCACAAGGCGATGCGGGGCCGGTTTAATCTGAGTCCATTTAAAAAAAAAAAAAAGTACACGCTAATGTTGTTTGCTTTGTGAACCGGTTTGAAGCGTAGTATTGACTTAAAATGTCGGGTTTTAGGTATTTATAGTTCAGAGACGCTCCACCAGGGAGGCTGTACTGCGATCGCTTACGTGGCAAGCAGTGATTGAATCAGAGCCGGTAACCGAGGAGATTCCTGTCCTCATTCTTCCCCCATCCCGTTAGAAAGTATTTTACTGTCATTCCTGCATTTATCACGTCAAATCAAGCTGTGTCATGCTTCAAACCCCTTCAGGTCTTTGTAGATTGTGAGGGTACATCAAAGTGGAGGCTATTAACACTATTCCTCAGCCAACTGTCTGTCAATAGTGTGTCGCCTTTAATAGAAAGAAAGCATGAATACACATTAGCATGATGTATATATATAGAGGTCTATTTTGAGAGGAATGACCTCTGTAACATACTGATGGTGACTATGTTATCCTTGTGCTGTGTTCAGGTGCGGCCATTGCCAGAGGCTCCAGCCTGCATGGAACGAACTGGCTGACAAATACAACAGTATGGAGAAGCCTCCAGTCTACGTGGTTAAGGTGGACTGCGTCCTGGACACCAAATTCTGCTCCAAAGACCACGCTGTCAGGGGTTACCCAACGTAAGAAGCGACTTTAATGTGACTCATCTTTAACTTATTTATTGCCCATCACTTTTCTTGTAGCGAAGAGGAGTATAAGAAGTGCTTGCATTCCACTTGTTTCACAAAGTGTCTTAATTTGAGGTTCTGAGCAACAACAACAAAAAAAACTACCCCAGCAAGTAATTGCCTTCTCCTTGTCACTGAGGGACACACAGAAATTACACATTCACTAGCACTGAGTGGAAATTTCAACTTGTACAGTAATTGCCCCATCTTAAACCACCAGGACAACTTGCTGCATAAGTGCAAACTCGGCAGTCTGCAGAAGACGATGAAGCACTTTTTAAAACATCAGAAAAGCACTGTCAATCCAATATCTTCCTGATATATGATGACGCTGGAAGTAATTGTAAATATAATGTTGAATGGACTAGTCTTAAACACTCCTACTTTTTGACCCATTATCTGAAGCTGCTTTTTGTTAGGGATGCACCGAAATAAAAATTCTTGGCCGAAACTGAAACCGAATATACTGAAACAGTTGGCCGAAAGCCGAAACCGAAAACCGAATATGGCTTTTGCTGTTTTTCATTCATTCATTAAACAGGTGCGCTCGGCTCTTTTTTCACCTTGTGTATTGTCATTTAGTTGTTTACAAACTTATGTGCAGCTCTTTTTTAAACTCTCTCTTGATGAAGCGCACCGGGCTCATTCCCCACTGGTTGCTTTTTTTTCTCACATCAAAAAAATAGAAATGTTCAGTATTTTTTTCGGCCTTTTTACTCCTTCGGACGAAAGCGAATATTATGTTTTGGGCCATTTTCGGCCGAACATTTTCAATGGCTGAATTTTCGGTGCATCCCTACTTTTTGTCATTTGGCAGACGCTTTATCCGAAGCGAGTAAAAGTGAAAAGTTTAAAGGGGGCATATCATACCACCAGGTGTGAGTGTGATTCGCCATTGCAAGCAGGTTTGAAAATGTGCAGCATTGTGACATCACAGGTGGGCGTGTCCACCTAGATGTGTGCTGGATAGATCAGTCTACCAGCCTACCCAGTGGACTGTAGCAAACGTTGCTCATCTATCCAGCACAGATCTAGGCGGACACGGCCACCCGTGATGTCACAATGCTGCACATTTTGAAAACGGCTTGTAGTGGCTAATCACACCCACAGCTAGTGGTATGATATGTCCCCTTTAAGAAACATGTCATTAAGGGGCTCAAGAAGGCCTACAGCTAGACTGACAAAAGCTTCCAGTTTTCACGGTCCATCTTGTTTTCAATTCTCCTAACGATACGCGTGTCTCTGGTCTCTCCAGTCTGAAGCTGTACAGGCCGGATCAGGAGGCCGTGAAGTACACGGGCCCCAGGGACCTGCCGTCTCTGGAGACATGGCTGCTGAAGACCCTCCAGGACGAGCCTGAGGTGAGCGTTCCACCCTGTTCCCCTTTTTAGTCCTCCGGAGCGTAGGTCTTTGACTTGACATGGATGTTGGTTTGTGTCCCTCCCTCCTTGTTCCCTCTAGGAGCCAGAGAGCGAGCCAGAACCTTCAGTGGCCCCGGAGCCCAAGCAGGGCTTGTATGAGCTCACCGTCAGCAACTTCAAAGCCCACCTCGCCAAAGGTAACGGGCAGACTGCAGCGTTGCACTCTGTGCTGCTTTGCCCTAAGAAGTAGATGATCCATTTACTTGTCAATGCATGATGGGAAGTCTTATCTTAACAGGCCAGTCAACATACACGCATCATAAGTTAGATATAATACCACTCTATTACTACTTGGGAGTCATTAAACGTAAGCATTTAGCTAATTAGTGACATCGGTCAGAAATTCGAATGGCAAATTCTTATAAAAAAAACTGTTTGAATTAACACTGGTGTGGAGATTGTTAACTATAATAGGGTAAGAATTCTGTCTTGCAGTTACCTAACCGGTAAACGTATTCTCCAGGCTTCATCATTTCAAAACATACATTTATTAAATTCAAGCAGTTGGCACTTGGGGATACCCCAAGCTGGAATGGAAAGGCCACAACCCCTTTCATTATGACGTGTGTAATATTTTATTTGGGCGCTGGACTCCAGGCTACAGCACACGGTGTCAGTCAAAACCAAGCCCTGCCTGCACGTTACGTAGGTCGGCCCCTTTAGCTTTCATTTTCAAATTTTCAGACAAACACTGCAAATAAACACGGGACGCGATAATTGTCTTGTTGAAATTACAGCACTTAGGGCCTGTCGACGTCAAATGTTTTGCTTCAGCAGAAAAATAAATGGGTGGTTGTTTGGAGTTGAAACACGACAGGATATGACATAGCTGTTATTATTTTTATTTTTTTTCAACGTCCCACCTTTTAATTCTTGGCAGCACTGCAAGCAGCATTGTGTAATGGCTTGCGTATGGCTCCCGTGCATGAGTCGTTCTCATGTCATGTTCTAGACTTTCTCTCTCTAAGTCATCATGGGAAAATCCACCAGCCATACACAGTTGTATATGTTCTTTAAAGAAGTTACGTGTAGGATTACTTTCATGCATAAATTGCCAATATATGAATCCGTTTTGATTAAACTTAAAAAAAAAATATTTTCCCTGTTTCGCTGTTGTGTAGAACGGCCTGTTTGCTGATTCCTATTATGTTTGAACCGGGGCTGTTTAAACGGGAGGACGTGATGTCTAAGCACCTAAAATTGTCTGTTCTTCCATAACGTTCTAAGTTATACAGCGTTTATTTATGTTTATAACTAACACTAGATTATGATTTTATTGTCTTAACCTACGGAGTTCGCACTTCAGTGCTCCAAATGCACAAGCTTGAGCAGGGGCGCAGTTCACTTAACCGCCAAAGGGGCCAGTAATGAGAAGGGTTCTTACATACAATCTTTTTTAATTTGTGTTGAAATAATCTACTGATAAAATCTCGAACAACCTCTCTCGCCATAAACTCCCTCTTTATAATACTTACCGGTTTATTTTGTCCTCTCTCGCGCAGGAGCCCACTTTGTCAAGTTTTTCGCCCCGTGGTGTGGCCACTGCAAAGCAATGGCTCCTACCTGGGAGCAGCTGGCCACAAGCTTCGAGCACTCTGAAGATGTCAAGATCGGCAAGGTGAGCTATAGGGCTTGTAAATCTCAATGACCGCCTCCATTTTGGAGGCATACGACCATACGAATGTTAGTGATTATTTTAATTGTAACTATTTTTTGTTATTTAGTCATTAATCTGGAAATGATGTCATCACGTGGAAACATTGTTCTGTTTGAAACTCCTGCAGCGTTTCTAGCGCGAGACGTGGCAAAATAAACAACGTTTATTTTGTCCTAAGTAACCATATGGCGTATATAGAGTATCGGCAGCAGAAGATCCCATGATGCTTTCTGATTTATAACACACATTGGTTAAGGTTAGATTACTTTATCGTCCTGAAATTTGTTTAGTGACAGACAGTCCAGCGTCTGGCCTCATAAAAAAAAAAAAAAAGATGCATACCAAGAACAAACCAGAAGACATTAAAACCAATTGCACACGCCCATCCTCTAACCAAATACACAGCGCATAACAAACAATGCAAGAAGCTGCCTGAGATGGCCCCTGGCAAAAATAAACATACTAAAACAATCATATAAAAACAAACATGTTTGTCTGTTTTCAGTAGGCTCCAAAGACTATTGCTATATCAAATATATTGCATTACAATTCCTTCTTGGTTATAGCAGTAAGGGAACACGTTCCACCAGATCCTCAAAAAAAACTGTCTGTTCTTCTTAAGAATTAATTGCAATGTTGAAGTGACTGACTGCAAGGGGAACTAATGCTCTACAAACTCATGTCAGTCTATGGTGGCTATTCACTTGTTATTCACTTCAGTCACTGGTTCTGCGTGTGTGTGGCCTAACGCCTTGGCTCCCCTCTGTGCTCGCTGTTAGGTGGACTGTACTCAGCACTACGAGGTGTGCTCTGAGAACGCCGTGCGCGGATACCCCACCCTGCTGTTCTTCAGCAACGGGCAGAAGGTACGTCTCGCTCCGTTGACCTGTGCATCTCGCGCCTCGTCCTTCTAACCCAAGATCCACCTTCTCAGTAATAACTTCTTGCCCACTCGTATAAATGGCAGGGCAGCAACCACATTGAAGATAATTTGCATGGCGATGACTTAATGAACTACTTGAGGTGATTCATCCTTTAACCATGACGTTTCCCCCCCCCCCCCGTGCTCCCAGACAGAGCAGTACCGGGGCATGCGGGACCTGGACTCCTTCAAGGAGTTTGTGAATAACCAGGTGAAGGCAGCCGCCGCCGCCGCCGCCGCGCAGCCAGAGGCCGCGGACCCGTCTGACAACGAGGTCCCCACAGACCCCCCGGCCCAGGAGGTGGAGGCCGAGGTGGAGGTTAAGGTGGGTGCATGCATCCTCGTGCACACATGCGCAGGCCCGCTGGCGCTACACCTTTAATAGACCACAGACCTCTGAAGTCACCCAGCTTGGGAGAAAAGGGGGGAGGGGAAGAAAAACCAGCGGCCATTACAATCACTGAATCTGACGCGTTTATTAAGTACACTTAATGACGGCAAGCGTTTTTTTATTTGAATCGTTACTGCATGTTAGGGTCTGCATAGCGCCACGGGGCGGAGAATAACCACATGGCCGTCGCCGTCACCTGGTTGGCGTTAGTCCGCTCGCCGCGCCTGGCACCCACTCCGGCTGTTGCATAGCGGAGTGGGTGCAGCCCGCAATTAAGGCTAAGCCAGCTATTTCCTGCACATTAGAAGCCAGGATCTCCGATGGGCAGTTTAAGCCTAGGGCGGTGACATCACCGCTCACAGCGCCCCTGCACATGCAGCAGAGATGAGGTGTGACAGCGGGGAAAGCCCGTGGTGCAGCACGGCCTACCGCACATGCTGTGAGAACATGAGAATAAGGCCCTGCTGATACTTACAGCAGTGTGTGTGTGTGTGTGTGTGTGTGTGTGTGTGTGTGTGTGTGTGTGTGTGTGTGTGTGTGTGTGTGTGTGTGTGTGTGTGTGTGTGTGTGTGTGTGAGATTTCTAATAGGGCTGAACGATTTGGGGAAATAATCGAACGGCGATTATTTCGACCAATATTGCGATTGTGATTTAGTATGTTTTTCTTTTTAAAGTTCCTTATGTTTTGTATTATGGAAGCAGTCAAAATATAAACTGCTCTTTCCTTTAGGCCAGGGCTTTGTGTTGAGATTAATTGATGAATGAATTGATATCATAACATCTTTAATAAATTGGTGATCTCGATTCAGTAAAAATAAAAGATTACATCCCAATGTCGGTTTAAATTAGATTAATCTTCCAGCCCTAGTCTCTAACACGGCGCTCCTCTTCTGTACAGTCCGGAGTGTTGACCCTGACGGAAGGCAACTTCGACGAGACGGTAGCCAAGGGCATCTCCTTCATCAAGTTCTACGCTCCATGGTAAACACTACATTTTATGACTTGGCATTATCTTAACCAGCACGGGGACAGTCAGCACTTTGGACCGTGTTTGACTGGGGTAACTGGGTCGGGATGGAACCAGTGGCACCATTCAAATGAGCTCCTTGAGTTAAAGATTTGGCTGACAAACTTTGCATTCAAATGTAATTTTCCTTGATGACACTGTACACATTGTTGCGCTGTGAATGTGTTAGTGTGTGAGTGTCTGTATTGTGATTGTTTCCCCCTTCGGCTGTACTGATGTCTCATGCCTGGGGTTTTTTCTCATGAGATGAGAAAAGGACGATTCTTGTTAGTTCAAAGTTAGCCTGATAATAATTGTACAGAAATAACATAAGGATTCAAGTTTTTTTTCTCCATTACATTAATGGAGCGTTTGGAACAAATTGAAATGCCATCTAGAATTAGGAAAAGCACAAGTTATCCCTTGGTGAAGCATGAATCGATCTCAATTCTTCTTGACTTTTGTAAATGAATTTACTCATTAAAGTTGCATTGAACAAGAATTTGCGGTTTATTATTGTTTCACATTGAAAACCCGTGCAAGTTCCAAGACTCTCCCTTTTTAAAAAGTCCTCATCCTTGAACTTAACGGAGCCAACGTCTATTTATTCCCTTCTCTCTGTTCTTTAGGTGTGGTCACTGCAAGAACCTGGTTCCCACATGGGAGGACCTGTCCAAGAAGGAGTTCCCCGGCCTCACCGACGTCAAGGTGGCCAAGGTGGACTGCACCGTGGAGCGCACCCTCTGCAACCGGCTCTCTGTAAGTGCACTGGGTTCGAGCGAGGGGCCCCGACGCCAGACCGGGATTACATTGAGCATGAACTGTAGTACATTGACACGCACACACACTTGTACACGCACTGGTCAGACTGAGTCAGCCGGGCCAGTTCTTCCAGATGAAGTGTCGTCGCTGCGCAGGCGGTGGTAAAGCTCAATTAGTGGGCTGGGTCCCGGGGTCGTAAAACAGGGTGGCCACCACCTTGTCCTGGAACGGGACGCCGCGGTACCCGGTTAATAAAAGCACCTTCGTCCGTCCGGGGCGGCTGGTGCAACACGTACGCGGGTTCAAATATATATATTTTTTTTTTATGTTGTGAAATGTTTACAAAGACGGGTGTCAAAGGAGCGATTTCTGTGCCGTCACAAGCGTTTAAACTGAACTATGCTTATTTTCTTATGTGTAAACTGTCCTGCTGTTTCCTTTGTTGGTGTTCCCAATTAATATTGAGAATATAGTTTTTCTAAATTTTTGTTTTGTGACAACCCAAAGTCTAAGTCTTTTTTTGGTGCCGTCTCACGCTACAGGTTTTTCCAAGAGCCTTTTCAAAGTTAATTGTAAATCTGGTTAGGAGCAGGCTTAACTGGAATCAGGTGACAAGTCGCAAAAAAATACAACCAATAAAATCAGTTGCGGGGAATATCCAAAACTACAGCATGTTGCTCGGCTGGTGAATCATCAATCTATGAGAAGAGTCACGATCTGTGGTTGTGTGAGGGAATTGCAATGCTTCATATAATCACGGTCTGCAACATCTGCTACCGTTTTGGCCAAACTATCACAAAAGTTGGCCCCCTGATTGACCTTGTGGGTCCGGTGTATGGGAACTCTCTTAATAGGATCAATGACTTCAATGGCCCCATTTCACACCATCTTGGTTGTTTTGAATGCAACTTTCCAACTGCTTTTTGCTTTTAGGGTCTTACTATGCGTCTGTCTCTCGTCCCCAGGTGCGCGGCTACCCTACCCTGATCATGTTCAAAGCCGGTCAACAGGGGGAGGAGCACCACGGTGGGAGGGACTTGGAAAGCCTGCACTCCTTTATCATGAAGCAGGCCAGAGACGAGCTTTAGGACGGCCCAATCAGCACTTGCCATTCATCACTTTGCCCCGCCCACACTGCATTTCTGGACATTGGGACCCACCCTCCCGTCTGCTGCCCCCCCCCCCCCCCCCCCCCGGCCAACTATCCTTCGGCAGCTCCCTGTAATCATTTCACTCCTCAGAAGTGGAGTGTGGCTCTGTGACGGACTGCTACAAACTGTTTATTTGAATTCTTAGGTTTATTTGTTTCACCCCTGGGATCAAGGGCAGTTTGATTAAGTAGTGTGTTTCGGGGTGGGATCTGTATTTCTCTACTGTTATCTGAAGGAATTAGTTTGCCCTTGCAAGCTACATTAGTTTTTTTAAAGAACCACTTTGCTGGCAAGTACTTAATCAACCATAACCTCTCAAAGTGGTGATTAAAAGAAACTTTTGTCCCGGAAAGTGAACACTCTTCAAAGCCGGTATTCAAAGGTTCTATCTTGCCAATATGAAAATTATAACTGACGTTTCTGAAGACCTTTTTTTTTATATTAAATCAATTTTTCTACAAGTGATCTATCAAAGAGCCATTAATGTAACTGTATAAAAGTGACAATATGAGCAATGCACCTTCACCCAACCCCCCCACCGGCCTCCATTGTGAAGTTGAGCGTTAAGTTTTAGAGGACTTTTAAATCCATGACCGTATGGGCCTAGTTTACTTGACACTCAGGGAAATGCAAATGTTTACCGGTTGTATTGCTGTATGCAGAGCGGACATTTGTTTCCTGCTTTAAGCTTGATTTAACCCAAACTATAGCTAGACCAGCTGGTCTCTGTTTTTGCAAAAATGTGATGCGTGTGTGAGAGTGGTTCTCCTCAATAATTGCAATGAAAAAAAGTCTGAATGGTGATAGACTTTCAAACAACAAAAAGCATTTTTTTTTTTTTTTTTTGCTTCTTTTACTCTGCGGTACGGTCCCCTAAACTTGCAAGTGTATGCGTTATTAGAGAGGGTCATATGAGTTTATGGGGAGAGTTTGAGTCCAAACAGCTGCGTTGTCACCTAACTGTGAAGGGGAAAATTGGGATGTGGTTCACACACTGATTTATAAAAAGACGTGGCTTATGGGTTTCATTTAGTCTCAATTGACACCGTAGCAACTTTAGTGTGGTTTAGACGGCATCCATTTTTATCTGTAAAAACATTTGATCACTATTGTTGCTCATGTATACCTCTTTCTACTGTTTATGTAAAAGTCAACATTTCATTACTCCAAATTTTGTTTTTGTGTGGCAGCCTGCAGGTGGAGGTTGTCAAAATGAACTGACCAGTTTCTGAAAAAAAAACTAATTTCTAACACTAAGGCTTTTTTTTTTTGTTGACCAATCAACACTAATATTGAGACCTATTGGTGGACCTGGATGCAACCACAATTTCTAACTAAACGTTTGCCACTTAGCCGATCAAAGGTTATGTTCAAAGGCGTGCCATAACTCTAAGGCACTTTGTCCAAGCTTGAAATGTGCAAAATGTGATGGCAAGAAAGATTTCCCATTATTATTCCGTAAACATTATTCCGGAATCTATGTCCAAACAGGTCAATCGGGCATGGGTTTATAGTGTGCCTTTAAAACCAATATTGGGGCCAGTTAATCCAGTCATCATGATAGGGATGGATGGAGACTTAACCATGAACATCAGATGAGATTATAAAAGTTTAAACAATGTTTGACTAAAACTGATGACCGAGTGAACATTCGTGCATATCAGGTTCACAGCTCATGAGTTTGAGCCATGGATACCAGGCTGATATTGAAGATGCTTGTTAAGGTCCATGTGATTAAAATGTGTTTGAATTATAATCTGCCCACATAGCAATGGATGCTAATGGTTAATACGCATGTATTTCAACAAAGGAAAATATGAAAGAAAAAATATCTTTCCCGTTGAAAAATACTTTCGTTGCCATTCGACTACGTATTTCTGAGTTTACGAGGTGCACTCAATTGCCCCATGAAGTCCGTCTTCGTGTGCTTTACCGTACACAGCAATGTAGATGCGCAATCACAAAGTGTAGTGGCGCGACCGCGTGACGTGAGATCTTGTGTAGAGGGTCATGTGACTGAGTTGGCAGCTATTCTATTCATCTAGATATATAAATACAGGAGTCTTTAGGGCAGGCCGAAGTTTTTGTGTGAAGGATATTCTGAGATAGTTACAGCTGTACCAGCAGCATCAGTGACAGAATATCAGTACATCAGTGTGTATATATTTTGTTACAAGGGTTAGGGCTGCTGATCGGTTCGGGGCATTAGAGCCGAGGTTCTGATTGGTGCAGGCTATCGCCATTGTGTGTGTGTGTGTGTGTGTGTGTGTGTGTGTGTGTGTGTGTGTGTGTGTGTGTGTGGAGCGCTCAGGACAGCATGTGTACAGCTTGTTAATCAGCAGCAGACCCTTCTCCCCTTGTTCCATTGGCTCCACAGTTCTGGATAATATTTTTGTTATAAATGCATGACGATGATGGCTGCTTTGGTCCGTGAGAACCTCTGGTGTTACATTTTCCTCAGATTAACCGATTAAATATTTGAATGTACTCCAGCTGCTGATATGATTGAACGTTGGTTAAATTTGACATTTCAATCGTTAAGTATCCGAAATCTCATCATTAGGTCTCCAAAATCATTAGATCTGGCTTCAATGGAGACTGGTCTTGGTTGGACTTGAACCCATGGCTCCCGTGCTGATAACAAACAGTTCTCTCCTCTGCGCAAACGATGCACAGGTCACAATACGGTTAGATTGGACAATCCAATTCACATGACATTGTTACGTTACCAAAATCAGTCAGACCAGCAGGACTAGAGCCACGTCCCATGACCTAAATAAACACACATGTCGTATAACTATTTTTGTTTTTATTTAAACAGATGGATAGATATTGGGATATCAATTACATGATAATTATAATTTAAAAAAATAAATAACACAAATGCCACCAGCTGGCACCAGGGTAATATATTTCACTTGTTCAACATAAGACATCGCTTTTAACTGACTCCCAATGGTGAAATAACCACTTGGTCCTTGTGTCCCTTCTGTAGCATTTATTTAGGTATGTATGCTGTAGTCCAAAAAGCCAACTCCACCCTCTCATTAGGCCAGTCTCTGACCAGGACATATATGCTTTCATCTATGTCTGATCTGAGATCTGCTTTCAGAACTCCAACCAAGGTACACAAACAAGGCAAAAGGTTTTAGTTTTTTTTCCTCAGTTAAAGATTTTATGTATAGCACACGCGTCTAGACAACTCCAGTGACCGAAAGCAGTATTGTTGTTTCTTGCAAGTTACAGGACATACACTTCCTATTGATTCTTGTAAAAAAAAAAAAAAAAAAAAAGAATATGGCAAGTTGTAACATGAGATTTCGTTATAAAATGTATTTTTCCAAAAATATTTCTCCATTATTGTTCTGTCTAACATGGTATGTCGTTTTTTAATAAGCGGTGCAATAAATAAGCTAAGAATGTACAAGTATTTACACATAACAGTCTTAACATGATCACAAATGTAAACAGCAGCTTACCAGAGGTATATATTTTGTCATTTTCTGATTGGTTGGTTAGGCACAAAGGTATTTTGATTTGTTATATTAGTTATTCTTAAAAGCACGCCTGCCATTTAAAATCCATATTGGTCAAAGATTGTATACTCTGACAAGCTCACAGTTCAATGTTCATTTGGTAAAAAAATAAAATGAAAATAACCTGACAATCTCACAACAAACAAAAATTGACCATCCACGTCGGGAGAAAAAATAGGAAGGAAGTAAAAAAAAGACTAGTTGCAGAAACTGGCACCAAAAGAGACGTACCAACAGCGCTTCTTTCGGGGGGGGAGCAAGTTAATGTTTTTCCACGACCTACGCTTGACGGGTTGTCTGGTGGGGGGGAATCGTTTAAACATTGAAACTGTGGTGTCAAGGAAATGATCCTTCGGGTGTGTGTGTCGTGTGTGTGTGTGTGTGTGTGTGTGTTTGTGTGTGTGTGTGTGTGTGTGTGTGTGTGTGTGTGTGTGTGCGTGCGTGTGTGTGTGTTTGTGCATGTGTGTGTGTTTGTGTGCGTGTGTATGTATGTGTTTGGGTGTGCGTGTCCGTGTGTGTCTGCGTGTCCGTGTTCGTTTGTGTGTTTCTGCATGTCCGTGTGTGTGTGTTTCTGCATGTGCGTGTGTTTCTGCGTGTGTGTGTGTGTGTGTGTGTGTGTGTGTGTGTGTGTGTGGGGGGGGGTTGTGGGGTCAGGCCGTAGCCTCCGGACCTCTGGAGGATAAACACGAGTCGAGCCACAACATGCTCCCGGTCGGGCCAGAACCGGGCCAGGGCGATGGGGCTTGGCGCGGGCCCTGCAAATATTGACGGCCGGCAGATATTTGGAGGAGTCCACAACTAAAATAGCCTTGCGGTCACTTTGGTTGAGTCCATTTTATATTTTGAGGAAGGCAAACATGGCTTAGAGAAGAGAAAACAAGGCCAGGAGCTGTGGGACGCGGCAGGGCAATACAGATGTTGCATGAACTGTATTCTTTTACGATTCTGAATAACAAAATGTAGCGATGTACAATTTGAAACCCAGCATCGTTGACCCCTTTTATTAATAAACGTGTGTCATCTGTCACGTACGGTCAACCTTATCTTCTCCATCCTTTCATTCATTTAGCCTGTTCATATAAGTAACTCTACTTTGGCCTTTCTGCGTTGTGGAATTGCGCCACAGAATCATACACCTTATACCGGACATTGTTCATCCATTACGCAAGGGGACTGCTGAGAGCCGAAACCCCCCCAAGAGAAGCAGCACTGTGGACTGTTCCCCTAATAGCTTCCCCTTTGACCCCCGCTCTAAAGGGGCTAGTCAGCTTATCAGGCACAGTGGGTGCACACGCATACACACTCACACACACACACACACACACATACATACACACACTAACACACACACATACACACATTTAAACAGATTACAAACAGGAACGCAAGCCGGATCCATCAAGTCACTCTCTTACAGAACCAGGAAACAATGTGCTCATTAGAGTCATTTGACGACATGACTCAATGGTGGGACATTATTATTATTATTATTATTATTATAGCATCACACATCTTTTCCTTTCTTTATCCACGTCCAATCAGTTGATATCGATAAAGACTTGCAATTCAAGACGCGGGGTATGGACTTTGGAGTAGAACAGTAACTCCTGTATGTCACTTGTCTCCCGATCGGGATGTTGCGAGAGGTGCAGCCTGCGAAGAATTGGCAGAGGGGTTGCCAGGCTTTGTAAGGGGTCAGGGTCAGGGGGTCAGTGGCAGCCACACGCCCGGACCACCATGTTCTTGTACTTCTTGAGGATGACGTTGGAGTTGTCGTCGAAGT
>NC_082404.1:11927644-11935285 GCF_031168955.1 Gadus macrocephalus
ACAAAACTTCTGGTGACTAAACCACAAGTCTTATTTATTGTCTTCATATTGTGTGTATTGTGGCCAAAAAAGATTCATTTGATGATTGAGGAAATGATAAAACAGAAATAAACAGTACGGCGAAGACTAGTTTGAGGCTGATTGCTTCTGATCACTTCCAATGGCCTTCAGAAACAGCATCAAAGCACACTCCTGATTGTTTGATGTTTGTTTCCTGACTTATTTACCCATGATCCTCCAGTGTTTTCAGGTTTAATGAGGTTTTCATAAATAACAGAAAATGCCACAGCAGGTAGTGCGCTCCAAAGAGTCCATATACTCCCAGCAAGTGATGCGACTTCTGCTTTAAAGGTAAATGTAACTTAAATGTAGCTCACATTCTTCCTATGTGAGTGTTTTGTCTTCATGTTTATGATTCAAGATGGGAATTTAAGCCCCTCTGGAGCATACTCAAGCGTTCACATTGGGGCCTGTGACACGGCCCTGCTGTTTCAATTATATTCACCCCACCACAATATCGTGCCTAAGTACAAAAACAATGGCGAACGTTGACAACAAAAACTTCCCCGAGAATATCTTGAGCACAAATAAAGCGGTTAATATCAAAGCATCGGTGGCCTGGAACTGAAAGCGAGCAGTCAAGGAACTTCCACCACAGAGTGTTGCTTGCCTACCCCCCTCCCCCCCCCCCAACCCCCCCCCCCACCCCCCTCCCATTAGACAGATGCGCGGCATGCGCCCTCCCTCCGGTCCACCCACCGAGCCCTGTTTCGTCCTCGTCTCTGAGATGAGCGATGCTGCATTGGAACCATACGCCCCGCCAATTCCTACAGGAATCCTCCACAGTTTTGTCTCATCCCGGCCCTCTCTCTCCGCCCCGCCAACCCACCGACCCACCCATCAAGCCCCTCCCTCCCTCCCGCCCTCTCCCTCCCTCCCTCTCTCTCTGGACCCGGACAACAAGGCCGTCGCAAAAGGGGGTGGGGGTTTGGGGCAGGGGGGTGGGACGGGGGTCTGGAGGCCTGGATCGGAGGGGGTGGATGGGTCGGTTGGTGGGTGGGTGGCCTTCCTGTTTCGGGTCTAAATATTTACACTCTCCGTCATCCCGGCGGGCAGAGCGGAGAGGTCTTGATGTTTTGGGTTATGTAAAGTCCAATTCCTCCTGGACGCAGACTCCACAGAACTCCCCTTGTCGGGACGCTCCCAGAGCAAGGTTTTAACAGTGATTAAAGCGTCACGGAGAACCTGAAAAAACTAAACCCCTGTGAGGTTTAGTGTTGACCCACGGTAGATCACGGGTTGATTCTTCCGTTTTATTTGTGTGAGGTAATAAATCTTGGTCGAACCGTATCAATCGTGTTGTTGTTGAAAGAATTCTAAGAACACGTTGTCCTCAAAACTCAAACTGTTACCTTGAACCACTTGCTCACATTTGAACCACTCAATCACAATCACTGACTTTTGCGTTTAAAGCGAAATCCATGACCATGCAGCTTTTTGGGAACAAATCAAAGACAATGGAGCTCATGGAAACTGCGGTCTTTGTTCTGGGAAACGCTACTGATATTCGAATGGAGCTCCTTGCACAGGAGCTTCTGCGATGATTATTTCCAGGGGCTGTTAGCCATCCGTCTCCTGCCCTGAGGTGACCGGAGGGGTAGCTGGAGAGAACCCGCGCTGCCAGAAAACCCAACATGTGTTGGACTCGAACCATCCTCTACAAACAACCAACCCAAAGTCTTTGTTCTCTGGTTTTCCCCCCCTGCTGCAGCTTTCATCTTGTGCGATGACTTAAGCGAAAATGTCGGTAGGTTTTTAACCTACAACCCCTCGTGCCAAACAGTGGTTCGCAGGTGCGGGCTCGAGCACACAACATCCAAAACCGCGTAAAAAAAAAAGGATGGGATCCGACAAAACTACAAATGTCAGCAATAACCCTTTCTTTTTCCCCTGACAAAGCGCTAAGACAAACTCACAAGGCTGTTGTCCCACAAGTGGCCTGGAGTAAAGCAAACGGGTGCTTTAGCCATTAAATGGAAGCAACAGCGAGAGAGCGAGGTAAATCACTTATCTGCCTCTGTAAACTTAGCGACTCCCCAAGTCTGATCCCCGAGTCTTATCCAGCCAAACACAGCTGTACTGTATATATCGCATATGTAGAGCCTCTCTCTCTCTCGCTCTCTCTCCCCCTCCATCCTTTATCTCTCCCTCTCTCTGACAATCTTGCGGTGCACCTATACGGGCTCACGGTTAGCATTTTGCCTCAGCAGTCATATTAACTGAGGATCAGACGGTTGTTAGCGTTAGCCTAGCAATGGCTGATGGTCGCACAATGAAGCCTCACAGGGGGAAGCTTAGCCCTGAGCGCTACAAAGGCTAGACAGAATTATGCAGTGGGAGGATTAGGGCTTGATTTAATTTGAAGGGCTTATGAGGGGCTCATAACATCAGGCGTACCTGCTTGTCAAATCTATCTGGGGTGGAGGCAGGAAGCTAGCAGTGGGGGGGAGGGGGGGGTTGGAGGTGGTGGTGGTGGGGGGGGCGGTGTTTTCTTTTTCCTTTTTGGAGGTTGGTGATGAGGTCACTGGTCAAGGGAGCATTCTCTCTCTTTTTCCGATTTCTTCAGTCTGACCGGAACCTCTCCCTCTGTCTCTGTCTCGGTCTCTCTTTCATCTTCAGATCACACCATCCTCCTCACCTATCCATCTCACACGGTCCCAATAAGGTCATTTCCGATTGGCCCGTCGTGGGAGCTGGTGTGGGATGTGTCTGCCGCGGGTCGCGGGTCTGGTTTCTGTACCTTTAATCCGTAGGTGGATTATCTCTAGTAAAAACAGCTCCGGGACCTCGTTCCCCGGACTCCGGCGTTCTGATTAGAGGAAGGTCCGACCAGAGTCAGGTCCAATCTGTCAAGACGCCCCAGCGTCCTCCGCATCAGGCAGACTGCGAACACATGCTCCCCCTGCCCCGGCCGCCTCGCGATCCATTGATCACCGCAGACGCGTTGTGATCGGTTGTGACTGGGCCTGAGGTGAGCCGGCGGCCAGTGGCGCAGCTGCATGTGTCTGTGTGTGTGTATGTGTGTGTCTGTGTCTGTGTGTGTGTGTGTGTGTGTGTGTGTCTGTGTGTGTGTGTGTGTGGGAGACTGGTGTTCGTGGTTAGGCTATGATGCAATCAGCATGTGGGCTCGAGAGACACAGAGAGAAACAGAGAGACACAGAGAGAGGGAGAGAGAGAGGGAGAGAGAGAGAGAGACTGCGAGAGGGAGAGAGAGAGAGAGAGAGGAGAGAGAGAGAGAGAGAGAGAGAGAGAGAGGGAGAGGGAGAGGGAGAGAGAGAGAGAGACACAGAGAGAGAGAGAGAGAGAGAGACAGAACCAGACAGCCAGGGGACCTGGGCGGGGAGGGGGGACCCACCTGCTGGGCTGGGGCCCCGGGAGCCCTCCTGGGGCTGATTGGAGCGGTTGCGGTTCTGCTGTCGCCGCTTTCCCCCCGTGGAGCGCGGGCTGCGCACGTGCAGCTCGCTCACCTTGAAGAAGGCCACCATGAAGGGCTGCTTCTCCACCGCCTCGCCCCGGCCCACAAGCCCCGCCTCCTTGGAGCCCATCATGCGCCCTGGGGTGCGAACACACACACACACACACATACACACACACACACACACATACACACACACACACACACACACACACACACACACACACACACACACACACACACACACACAAACACACCACACGCACAAATAGGAGGTTCACTCAACACATTGTGATCATCCAACGGAAATGTATTTTGCCGTACAATATTAATTGGGATTTCACTTTCAACACTTCTTTGGTCATTTTCACACCTACCAAGGCTTTTGTAGGCACCCCAGGCAGTTTTTGGGTTGCTTGCTTCAATATTTAGACAGGTGATACCCGTCTCCTCATATCCAATATAAGCCCATTGAACACAAAAGCCCAGGTGCTGTGAAATTGACCCCATCAATTCCATTTGAAAGGTATATCTTGGCATGAGATGCTTTAGACCTGAGGTTATTCATCTCGTGTTTCAATGTTTAATATAAACCTGAATATTCCGTCCGGGATTAACAAAGTACCACCTCATATTATCGAATAAAGCATTGTAAAATGTATCCATTTACATTAGCTTGAGACCACACCATGGAGATCCACATCAACAAACACACTCAATTCACCCGGCAATGCAACAGAGGAAGAAACACAACACCCAGCGGTGTTCGGCCGAAGCCTCGTCCAGAACTTCATGACTCCGGGGCCTGGCTCAGTCCGCTTACCGCTGCTGGTCTCCACGCTGATCTGCAGGCCCAGGTTGTGTCCCGGGCTCATCACCCACAGGTTACTGGTGGCTGTGATCTCAAACTCCAGCCAGCCCTCCTCAGCAGCCCAGAGCCGGCGAGACTCCAGCAGGAACAGGTCTGCCTCTCTGAGACGGGGGAGGAAGCAAAAGAAGCGAATACGTGACATGAGTGAGCTGTATTGGAATCAATGACGCTTGTTTTGTATGATTTCATTGATGACGTTAGTTGAGAGATTGGCTATCAGATTTAAGTGCAGCTGCATGGCAATCAATGACGTCGATTTTCTTTTGGATTCTATTCAAATGCATTGATGATATTTGATTGATTTTAGATGTGGATCTATTTTTCGAGATGATTACATTTCTGATCATTTAACTTTAATAAACAGCAGAAGCACACTCATCCCTTTGAGCCGACAGAATAAGCAGAACAGCTCGCATCTTTCTCTAAACTGTAAACTAAGACAAAATATGTTTACGCCGGTTCAGACGATCCGTGGTTGATCCATAACCAAGGAGCCCGCAAGTTGGTGTGAGGTGAGGATAATAGTAGAGGGTTGCAACAACAGACACATGATAGCACTATGGTCTCCCTGATTGTGGTTCTACTAAAGGTTCGACCATATGGTTCACCTCCAACGGGGGGGAAAGGAAGGAAACAGGGCTCTGGGTATTAAGTCGAAAAATATGTTAACATCATTCACGTCGTAGCGCACGAGGGAAGCCGGACTCCCAGCTCTCTTGCACCATTTATTTTTGCACAAAAATTCTGCCTGTCTCTAACAAGACAAGTTTTTAAATGAGATGCCTATTTCCTCAGAGCAACAGGGGCCAGAGAACAAAAACAGCTTAACACCCAAGGGAGGGACAAGGAGTACCGCAGCCTTGGCCCGGACTCAAAAAGAGAAGCAAAGAGATGTGGAACAACAAAAAGTACCTAAAATGGCTGTGGCTGATAAGAGGGCCTGGGGTCCATCCCTCCCATTACATTTCCGTAATGACACACCTGCCATTACGTTTCGATAATGACACGCCTGCCAATCGCAGGTCGAAAGCCACGGCATCAAAGCCCCACAATCACCCAGGTGTTCCGGGAATGTCCCCGCGGGCGGGGGACATCCTCTCCTTATTGGCTCGTTAATTAGCGCGTTTGAAATGCGTGTCCAATCGTAAGCTGCCAGGCTGCACGTCTGGAAGCAGTGGTGTTGAAGTGAAGCATAGACGACAAAGGTAAACCTTTAAAATAGATGGAGGGTTCCCTATGTTGACTCTGTGTTTGTTGGCATGAGATCCAAGTTTTGGATGGGGTATTTTTTGTGCGAGAGTGGGTTAGATGCGATCTTGGTGTACCAGGTCTTTTCAGTCGGCAAGAACTAGTGATAAACCATAAACCAATGTAAGTTCACAGCGGGTTCGGTCCGGGGTTACCTGTGTT
Source organism: Gadus macrocephalus (assembly GCF_031168955.1). NCBI lineage: Eukaryota > Metazoa > Chordata > Actinopteri > Gadiformes > Gadidae > Gadus > Gadus macrocephalus. The sequence goes on from NC_082404.1 coordinate 11,933,401, forward strand.
GTTCTGGGTCTTTAAACGCGACTAGTAAACTAGTCTCATTGAGTGACTGCCTAAATTAACTTGAATAATAGGGACAGAGGTCTCCCAGGTCCCTGTTAGTTTGCAATAGATGTCCTTTATGGGCCTTGTCGATGCAGATGAAAGATATATTGGAAAAATATATTGGAAAATAACTTTGACGCATTCCTACAGACATGTAAAGATTGGTAAGAAAACACATTAGTCGTCATACTAAATCAAAGATAATGGTCAGCGGAAGCCAAGCACACCCTCATCTGAGCCGTTATGGCAGACCCAAGGCATGATGGAGATACCGTCAGGTGAATCGCTGCTTTTATCTTCATCATCCAGAAGAAGAATTTCCCACCAAACCCTGTCTTTTCTCCCTCTCTCTCTCTCTCTCTCTCTCTCTCTCTCTCTCTCTCTCTCTCTCTCTCTCTCTCTCTCTCTCTCTCTCTCTCTCTCTCTCTCACACACACGCATAATCACACACACACACACACACGTCTCACACACCTCTCACACACACACACACACACACACACAGTCCCACAGACATTTCAGCACCGTGATCGGGCCGCATTCCAGACCTGCTGCTACAGAAACGGCCCCTGACCAAATTAAAAGTACAAAGGGTGTGAGGCTTGTTAAGCGGTCTATCATTATGGCTTAGAGTCAGATCGGGGGGCCGACTCTTTCAGGGCGAGGTGGGGTACGAGAAAGTTAATAGGCTCCCTGCCGAGGTGAGATTGGAGAGGAGACAAGGGAGAGGTCCTTCCTTTTCTTTTTTTCTTGTTCCCACACAGACGTGAATGAGGGCCCCAGCGCTGGAGAGACGTTTCTGTGGAGCCAATGACACTTCCAACATGGAGCCTATTCTGGAGCGTCTGCTCGCTCCCTAAAACCCTGGACGACCCTGAAGGAGGTAGCTGCGTTTGGCAGCGCTTTGCCTTCTTCTTTTGTTGCTCCTACTGACTGTGACCAAAAGTCCTCATGAAAGATTATACCATAACAGCCATAACCAAAAGTCTTTATTGAAGATTATACTATAACAGTCATAACTAAAGGTCTTTATTAAAGATTATACCATAACAGCTATAACTAAAAGTCCTTATTGAAGATTATACCATAACAGCTATAACTTTAAGTCTTTATTAAAGATTATACCATAACAGCTATAACTTAAAGTCTTTATTAAAGATTATACCATAACAGTCATAACTACAATTCTTTAATTATATCTCTACTTTGGTCTTCATACTAATTTATAAACTTATATACTTTTTCTCGATTTTTCATTCTCTCCATCTCAGCTGAAATCTCAGAATATATCTGTTATACTAATACATATATATATATATATATATATATATGTTATCTATCCCTACTTCTTGCCCTTGGTAGTTGTAGCTGGTTCCCATTGGTCATGGCTGACAAAACATCTTTGGGGCCGATCTCATTGGATGTTTATCTACCCCTGGGGCCACTATGTAAATGTTTGGCGAGTGTTAGGCTCGCTCGCTCGGTGGCGGTGGGGAGGATTCTGAGGCTATTTCTGTAAGCCTGCGTGGTTTTTGCGTGATTCTGCATTGTAAACACGGTCAGAACATAGAGTCCGTCGCTCTGTTTAGCTAACGCACCAGAGAGAGGGAGGGAGAGAGAGGGGGAGAGAGAGAGGGAGAGAGAGGGGGAGGGAGAGAGAGAGAGAGAGAGAGAGAGAGAGAGAGAGAGAGAGAGAGAGAGAGAGATAGAGAGAAAGAGGGAGAGAGAGAGAGAGAGAGAGAGAGAGGGCGAGAGGGCGAGAGGGAGAGAGGGAGAGAGAGAGAGAGAGAGAGAGAGAGAGAGAGAGAGAGAGAGAGAGAGAGAGAGAGAGAGAGAGAGCAAG
>NC_082404.1:11935385-11995385 GCF_031168955.1 Gadus macrocephalus
CTTCGAAAGGCACAGAGTAAAGAATGTTCTTATACTAACGACAATCGACAACGGAAAAAAACAGACGTGTAATTAACAAAAGGCTTAAACGACATAATGTTCTGTATAATCGTGTTTAAAACCAAAAACCAACGTCTGGATGTTTGGCTCTTTCGAAAACGGGAGCCCTTTCTGAGTAGGCAGACATGATTCTCCATCAAACGCCCCCCCCCCCCCCCCCCCCCCCCCCCCCCCCCCATCTCCATCTCCAGACCCACCCACCTCCCTCGCCACACGTCCTGCTCTGAACAGTTAGCCTGCATGTGGGTGAGATGGTGTGAAGGCAAACACAAAAAGATAAAACGGTGCAGAAGTGCACTTCTGTGGTGGTACCAGCTGCCCGCCCCCCCCCCCCCCCCCCCCACATCACATCAATGCCAAAAGCCCACCGCAATGGACTTCCATGGGGGCAACGCCATCACAGTTCTGATGTGGATGACAGCCCTCGGGTCGTGAATCAAAGACTTGATGGAGATGAGAGGAGGCCTGTTTCTGGTTCCCCACAGAACATCCTCACCGGGACTCTCTGGCGAAGGCCAGTGTTGGATTTCATGCCCAACAACCGCCGTCTAAATGCGTAGCAGTGTGTTAATCGTTGTGTTACTCGGGCGGTGTTGTGCGAGACCACACAGTGTGGGAATGGTGCGACTGTGAAGGGAGGACAATAGCCTGTTGTTGTGTTGACAATCGTACACTATGCTCTTTAAAACCCAAACGTGGAACAAAGCTCACACCAATACAGACACCTTCATTGAAAATTAAGTTATGATCTTTTTTGCTCAATATGTGATTTAAGGTAAATTGGGGTTTGGCATCTTGCTCAAGGATGCCTAAGGGATACTGATGGACAGGGGGGTTTGAATCCAGAGCTCTTTCGACCCTTAACACTGGACTATCCTAGCTAACAACCTGTTACATTGCAAGAATGTTTGGTGATGTCTGTTATTGTGCTCAGATGACAGCATTAAAACCTTGCTGAATGGGGATTCTGTTTTCTGTTAATCTGTGACCAAATGATCACAGGGTGTAGTTTCGCACTCTCGCAGAGAGCTTCAGTGAGGGCCAGCGGAGGATCATAAAGGTGGGTGTGGGTTCACACAAAGAATGTGAAGAAAGTGCACAGATATCGGTCAATGGGTCAGATCCAAAACTGGCTAGATCTCTCTCTCTCTCTCTCTCTCTCTCTCTCTCTCTCTCTCTCTCTCTCTCTCTCTCTCCTCTCTCTCTCTCTCTCTCTCTCTCTCTCGTCTCTCTCTCTCTCTCTCTCTCTCTCTCTCTCTCTCTCTCGCGCTCGCTCACCCTCTCTCTCTCGCGCTCGCCCTCTCTCTCTCGCTCGCCCTCTCTCTCTCTCTCGCCCTCTCTCTCTCGCCCTTTGTGTGTCGCCTCCTTGTTTGCACTCATCGCTGGCGACATCCCAACCACGGCCCACCTATCTGGTAGATCTCTTAAAAGGGTTGTCTCTTAAAAGCTGCTTAGTCGGCGGTCAAACTTCAAGTGAGAACACTTTGGGGGTTTGAGTGGTACAGAAGTCACCGCCCCTGAGAGTGCTTGGAGGACCGATACCTTCTTAAAAGGGTTCGACAAGAGGAAGGGAATTCGGAAAGAGCTGCAAAACATTGTCTTGTTGAGGTGCTCCACAAAAAGTCATTTTGTTATTAGCGAGTACAAAGAGTTGTAATTGTATGAGATATGCGATACATCCATTCTTAGCAGAGGATAAGCGGCCGAGCTGCAATGGGCTGAAATGAAACAACATCATTATGAAGCTTGATAGAATATCAAGCTTCATAATGTTGTTATCTCCTCTAAAACAGCCCAGCTCCTTTGTTCCGGAGCTGGCCTGCCATTCCACCATGACGACCTCCTCTTCTACATTCTCCTGCTATCAGTCATGGTTGGCCCATGGCCATTGTTTCATTCTGAGGGAAGATTGTGTATTAACTATGTAATCACTGCAGGTGTACTTGAACTCCCGGTTTAGTGCATGCTAATCTCCCGGATCTGGGCTTTGGATACAAGGTAGAGCTTTAATGCGGCTTCCTATGATGCAACTGCGATCAGGGGACAATCAATGGATCGTGGTTGTTCACAGAGCAAATCACAGAGCCATTCCTGTCCACTTATCGGGGACTACTGCGATATAAGGGTCTCCTCCCTTTTTTAATTTCCTCCTATAGGTGAGACGGCAGCGGGGGTGTGGGCGGAGGCGGGCGGGGGGGGGGGGCAGCGAAGGAAACCACAGGTTCAGTAGTAGCCAATCCCATGCCAGGAAGCTGTCAGTTGCTCGTGGTCGGGATGGGCCCACATCACAGGTCGGCCAAGTGGGAACACAGAGAGAGGTTTCAGCTCCGATGCAGAGACACTCGGGGTTCCCTCAGGCGGGTGCCTCGCGGGGCCCCAAAGAAAACGCTCACAGAGTTCGCCCCTTTCAAATAGAAAAAAAACTGCTCAGCCAGCCGGCTAAAACCCCCAAAGCAAGGCCTTTAAATAAACCCTGCCTCCCACCGCGCCACACTAAATCTGATGTAAAGGAAGTCGGAAAGAGGTGGGTTTTTGTTCAACCTCCGTAAAGCCTGTTTAACGTCGGTGAATGAAATCGGACAGGGAGGAAAACCCAAAACGTTGTCGGTTCCTCCTCTTTCCACTGGGCCCGGGTTTCCCTGAGTGCATTAAGCCGTCGGCCGCCCCTGGGACATCCACACACACGGTCCTCTCAGGATGTGTACTCACGGACCCCCCCCCCCCCCCACCAAGTCCCCCTCTCAGCTCGGTCCCCATCAGGGATGTAGTGCAAATCCACTGTGGGCCCCGGACCAGTTTGAACGGGCCCCGCATCAAATGGAAAAGGCTTGGATTGTGTCCGAATGCAAAGCCTTTATTAAAACAAATGTTTTGATTTCACTCAAGTAATTCCCTATTCTTCTTTGTGTTGCAGTCTGCAGGGTTTTACAGATGGCTGGGTTTTATGACTGTAGTTTCACATGATATCCGACACCGGTGACATTTACAGAACGACTAATGCGAAATTAACTGGAGAAATATTTTAACTACACTGTCAATGAACCGATTTTTTTAATGGGGATATTACAGTATTCAGGGGAAAATAAATGTGGTGCTCTGTAGTTTCAGCAACCCAATTCATTATTAGGCCTACATTAAGCAAAAAAAATATATATATATGCACTTCTTGAATATTAACAACAACGATAATGTAAGGGTCGGACATGGTTTAAAATATGCAGCATGCGGTATAATTGCTCGGTCACACTCGGATCCGATTTAGAAAGAACCACTGTGTTTCTATCGGGCTGCAGGAAACGACTGTTAAATGCATTGACAAACAGGCCGCAGAGGCTTGTCGCAATAAAATACAGAGGCTGGGGATTAGCAGCTGGGGTTGATGCAACACTTAACCGTTTCCAAACCCACACAGTTTCAGTGTGTCTCCCATCTTTAGTCGGTCTTTAGCTGAAGAAAAGAGTCTGAAATGGCCTTAGAAAAAACATGACTTTAAGGCAGGAAACGCGAGGACCAATAATATTCCACCCTGCCCCGTGGCATCACCTGTTGTCGTGTCCGACCGACTGACGCCCGCCACAATTCCCTCACTTTGCATGGCGCAGACTGACCTCTAAATATAACGTGCAGAAGCCAAGGGGAGCTGTAGTATCGCTGGCCGGGGGGGGGGGAAAGGGGGAGGCTAGGGGCAGGGCTGAGGGCTGGGGGGAGGGTTAGGGGCCAGGGGGAGGGCTGAGGGCTGAAGGAGGGGGGAGGGGGAGAGGGCTAGGCGGCGGTGGTGGCGTGGCGTCTGCCCGTGCCACCGCTATGAGAGGGCATTACGGAGAAAGACAGGCAGCCGGTTGGGCAAGCCAGACGACCCACAAGTACACACACACACAGACACACAGACAGACACACACACACACTTTGAGACGAACAGACAGACAAATGAGGAGCGCGAACACTCTCCTGTCAAATTACAGGCCCCGGATGATAAGCCCTATATGTTTACGCTTAGGATCTAGCACGACGCAAGTAAATTATAGTACAACCGTCGTATTTTTAAAACGCCATGCTCGTATTTTAAACCTCCAGCGGAATTGGAACAGCGGCGACAGCAATATGAGCGAGACAGAAAAGAGAGAGAGAGAGAGAGAGAGAGAGAGAGAGAGAGAGAGAGAGAGAGAGAGACGAGACGTTGCAGAGTGTCCCCTACGCCAGCCAATTGTAAATTGCACGCGGGCTTAGCTCAGCGTGTTTACAAGCGAAGATCCAAAATGAGACCCCATAATGGGCCCGTTTTGTACCACTGGGCAGCCATGTGGGCGCAAAGCTTCCAAAATGCATCGGCATGTTATAATGAGGAAATCTCATAGAGGGTTTGATACAGTGAGTGCAGCCGTAGAGGCTGTGAGAAAAAAGCGGGATTCAAACCACAATCGCGCTGGTTGCCGAGTCGGCCACAAGCCACCGATGTGTACCCAGACTGTCTTCAGCGGATGGAGAAGTGGGAGGTTTTAATAGAAACACAGTCTACCTTAATTATCTACAATCACACTGCTACAAATATAGTTTTCTGATGCTTCATTTAGCTGCCAGTTTGTCTGAAGTAAAAAATAAATAAACAATAATAAAAAAACAACCGTTTCTTTTGTACCTTGGAAAATACCTTACTTTGTTGTTCTTAATTGTTTCATTGACAACTTTTTCTCTCCCTCCTTCCTCTCAGGGTGAACCTTATTTGGTGGGTCCAGCAGGCCGCCTATTGGCCACTTCCTCTCTCGTCTTATCATGGCTGACCAGCACCGTCTGGTCGCCAGGGCAACAGGGTCACGGCCAGCAGGGGCGTTATCTCCCCGTGACTCCCTCCGTCCGAAGCACACAAAACAGGAGGAGGAGGGGGAGGGGGGGGGGGGGGGGTAGGAGGAGGAGGAGGAGAAGGAGGAGGAGGCTGGGTGGCTGATAAGAGAGGGGATAGGGGGAAGGGGAGAGAAAAATAGTAACCGTTTGGCTTGGCTTCCTGACAAGCAGGCGGAATGGGGGGGGGTGATGTACTGTGAGTTTGGGACTCAAGGAAACACACGGATACGTTCTTGAAGAAGGCTATGAATAGAACCCAGACGGCCACAATGAGAATAAAAAAGCGCACGAGAGAGAGAGAGAGAGAGAGAGAGAGAGAGAGTAAAAAGTGAGAGAGAAAAAAGAAAGTGCGTGACAGAGAAATAGGGAGAAAGGGATCATTCGAAAAAAAAGCCTCAAGCATTATTCAAGTGTGCGTGTGCGTGCGTGTGTGCGTGTATGCGTGCGTGCGTGCGTGCGTGCGCGTGTGCGTGCGTGTGTGCGTGCGTGTGTGCGTGCATGCGTGCGTGCGCGCGTGCATGATTTAGTTTATGTTCCACTGCTGTTTACACTTCATTTCCCCAGGAAATAGAACAAAAACATAACTGCTTTTAAATCCATCCTATTACATGTGACTTGTTATTGTGAAGCCCTGTGCACCAAAACACAGGATCATCCCAACCTAATTTAGGACAGAGTACAGCTGTCCGTGTAGTACGCTCTGCACAGCACTTTAAATAAGTACACTTTAAATAGGAGATTAGAAGAGGAAGAGTAGGCGTTTCAGGAAGCTGATGAAGTAGCCAGCGGTTCAATTACTGCCTCCCATGCCAGTGGTTGTGTGTTTGTGTGTTTGTGTGTGTGGTTGTGTGCATCCGCGAGTGCATCCGGCTGTGTATCCCTGTGTGTTTCCTTGTGTGTATATGTGCGTGCATGCTGCTACCTGCTTGCGTGTGTAGCACTTGTGGATCCACGCACGGACATGTGTGTGTGTTTGTGGTGTACGTGTTCGAGCACGCCGCTTTTAGAAGAAAAAGAAGCAGAAGAAGAGGAGGATGAGGAAGAGGAGGATGAGGAAGAGGAGGCAGGGGAGGAGCAGGAGTAGAAGGAGGAAGAGAAGGAGAAAGAGGAGCAGAGGAAGAAAGAGGAGGAGGCAGAGGAGGAGGATGAGGAGGACGACAACGACGACGAAGAGGAGGAGGAAGGACGAGGAGGAGGATTAAGAGGCAGCGTACCGAAGCGGCGACAGAAGACCCCCATGATGGCACTCTCCTCCACCACCCTCAGGTCGGCGAGCAGGGCCAGCTCAAGACCCCCCGCCACCGCGTAGCCGCTGACCGCCGCTATCAGGGGCTTGGAGAGCTGCAGGCGGGACGGGCCCTGGGACACACACACACACACACACACACACACACACGTCACAGACTCAAGGAGCAGGAGACACAAGACTCAAGTCAAGGAAATACTTTTCCAGACATTCGTATCTATGAATGCATTTAGAGATTTGTCTACAAATTAATAGACCTATGGTTTGTACATTTACAAATCTGATTATGCACACACGGAGGCTGAATACACGTTTGCACATTCCTGCACGCATTCACAGATCCCACTAGGTATTAAGAGATTTTTAGACCCATTTCATTATGCACACGCGGAATGAGATACAGTAGCACAACTCCCAATACACATTTGTTATTCGGTCTGCTACAATAGTTGCATCAGTCGATAGCCTGAGTCAGAAAAAAGCATCACCTCCAGTAGAAATGTTGCTGTTTTGCGTGAAAGCGGCTGTATAAATAAAGTTTGAGAACGGCCCTCTGATGCCTTGAGAAATAATAGTTCTTAAGACTTCGATATGTTGCTATTTTTTACGGCATATGTAAAAGTCCTGGTTCCTGTGTTTATTGTATTTATTTTAATCCTGTGAAGGTTATCATTATTTGTTGAGTTAATTGCATTACGGGTTGGCCGGGGGAGCAGAATGACACAAGTCCTCGCTGTGCGGAAGGAAACACAGTATATACTTTGACAGAGTTTGCTATTCTTTATCATGTCGACCGACAGCGTTTCCAGGCTACGGTCCAACTCTTTAAAACCTCCCTCCGCCTCCTCTTAACATACCCTAGCACACAGACCTTAACAAAGGCCACAGTGTAATTGTTTGTGAAACCTACTGTTCCGATACTATACCCGTTCTATGTTGACTAGTATTATGCGTGCCAAAGAACAAAGGAGGCTCTGCATGTGGATTAAAGACAAACACACACACAAACACACACGCACACACACATGCATGCATGCATTGCACAAATATACAGCCAGACACACACACACACACACACACACACACACACACACACACACACACACACACACTATGCACTACTAGAGACACTCACCATTGGACCGGGACTCTTGGTGACATCTTGCTCCAATTTGAGGGCAGCCGTGTGATTGGCCAGCTCCTTCAGATCGTAACCAGCGCAGAAATTCCCTCCTGGTGGAGACCACAAAATTACAAAGTATGACAGCTGGAAAGTCAGAGAGGAAGGGAAAATGACGAAGATGAAAAAAAACAAAACAAGTGGAGCCCGAGACTGAGGGCTACAATTTGACAGCGGCTTCGAAAGCAGCCGGGCCTGATTGGACGCATGACTGACTGGTTGGCTGGCTGGCACACAAATTATTATTTTTTTCTCACCAAAGTAACCCGAGCCCCAATATACAAACATAGCCCATGCACCCGACCCTCCTGTGCACGTGGAACCGAATGCATGCATACACACACACACACACAGGCGCACACGCACGCACACACAGGGACGCAATAGTAGGCAGACACAGTGACAGCACAATGTTCTCATTAATGGCCAGCGCGGTCGAATCAAAGTTCCGTTGAATTCATGTGGTGATTACAACATCGCCCAAGAGGCCTACATACGCTCTGAGAGAGAGAGAGAGAGAGAGAGAGAGAGAGAGAGAGAGAGAGAGAGAGAGAGAGAGAGAGAAAGAGAGAGAGAGAGAGAGAGAGGCGCTATGATGAAAGCCAATGAGTAGCAAGCAACACCCATGGGGCAAGAGACTGTTGATTACAGCTCTGGGTGGACACGGTGGGCTTACACACTAATGGTCTGTCGTGCTGTTTATGATGAGCGCATTGATGTGTCGTGCAGCGAGGAAATCCCTGAAACTATTTTATTAGATGTTTTATTTTCTATTTTCTGAGAGAAAACAGCTTTTTGGGTGGAATCACGTTAATAATGTTGGCGACAATCTGTTTAGTTATATACAAATTGCAATATTAAATGGATAAACAAATTCTGTCTATCCTGTGGAGGTAAGGATCAGTCACCATAGCTGCTTGTAGAATGTGGAAACAGTTATTTGCCTTTTTAATTTTGTTTGCTCTATTAAACCAGCTGATGTTTTTAACAAGATCTTTTTACGATTATTGAAATTTTTTGTCACCAGTCCGGTCACATTGATCCTCTGAATTGTAAACTTGAAAGCCTCTGTCTCTTGTCGTGTGGCTGAAGCTAGTCTAAATGGCACTGTGAATATTTACAAGGCAGACACAGTGCTGTCCAGCAAAACGAAACATAGAATTTAAAGTCTGAGACAGTTTGTTTAAAGTTTTCCGCGAAGAACCAGACACTATATTTCAGCAAAGAAAATGACCACTGCATTTCGTTCCAATCCAGTAAATGCATGCACATCCTCGTTAAAAACACAAAATAAATCACTGTTTAACTTTATGTCTAGGTTGTAAAGGATGTCTTTTTTACTCCCTAGACAGACAAACGTGGGAAGGGAATCTAAATTACACTAAAGCAGCATCATTATATAGTATATCTTTGGTGAACCATTGAGATGGGCCTATAAACCGACTTTCAACCATCTGAATCCCACATATTTTCATCCAAAAATATATGAGATCACAGATTTCAATCCTGGAAAAGTTTATTAGTTTTTTGTAATTCTCATCCCATCTTCGTTCTGGTTCAAGATCGAGGTGCACTCCGGGTGACCTTCACGGCCCACGCCACGCAGCCTCGAGTCGGGCGGGCATCCAGACGCCACCTGACCGCGAGAAACCCCGGTGAATCCCGACCCTCTGCAACACCTCCAAACATGTGCCAAAGTAGTCGCTACCTACCTGGGCGGCGTAATTACGGTTCATTTAAACAGGGACATTATTAAAATTAAAAGAACAACACAAGCTCTGAGGAGCACTTCAGAATATGATGATGTTGGCGCTTATTTGAACAAAATGTCTTCCTTATGTCTGGAAGGAGTAGCCCTCCTGGAGCGGTACCTCCCAGCTTGTCATCTCTAAGAAAAGAAACTTAGAGCGAAGGCTAATCGCTAGCGGGGTCGGCCGTTTAGTCACGGCAGAACTACAGGGGGGGGGGGGTGTTGAGATGGGGGGGGGGGGGGGGTGGAGGTACCTTCACATTTGAATGTGTGAATCTTGTGGCTCATATTACTGACACATGCCAATTGCTCTCTCTCTCTCTCTCTCTAATTCTAATGAGAATGAATGAGTATAATCTAATCTACTCCGTAGGAGAGGGGTCTGCAACCTTCACCATCAAAAGAGACATTTCTGGTCCCACCAGCAATTCAAAAATAATCTGGAGTCACAAAATGACTTGACTCCCAAGTAGTATATAGTGTCACACATGTATAACTAGAAGTTATACATGTGTGACACTATATATATATATATATATATATATATATATATATATATATATATATATATATATATATATATATATATATATATATATAAAACAATAGCCTATAGTTTGTGGCATTTATGAAATTTGTAGTTTACACTAACCATTATTTATTTCAATTGTTCTCAACGCTACTGGGAGCCACTGGATGCTGACCCCTGGTCTAGGTGTTACCACCATCAACACCAATGCTACCATCACCAGTACAAGCAGCAACAGCTCCAACAGCTGTTACCCTCACGACCAGTACAGTGGTGACTACATCCAGTACTCCGCTATGGACAATACCCAAGCATTCGGCTGATCTTATGCCACAAACAATCAAAACTGCAGTACTGAATAGGATTTCATAAATAACAAGTATTTCATGCATGTTTGATGTTTTGCATTTGATGTGACAGAGATCTATCACCACTCACCCACTGCGTAAACCCCAGCCCTCACCCACTGAGTAAACCCCAGCCCTCACCCTCTGAGTAAACCCCAGCCCTCACCCTTTGAGTAAACCCCAGCCCTCACCCTCTGAGTAAACCACACCCCTCACCCTCTGATTAAACCACACCCCTCTGAGTAAACCACACCCCTCTGAGTAAACCACACCCCTCTGAGTAAACCCCACCCCTCACCCTCTGAGTAAACCACACCCCTCACCCTCTGAGTAAACCACACCCCTCACCCTCTGAGTCAACCACACCCCTCACCCTCTAATGCTGCGTTATTCTCTGCAAAACGTATTCTCTGCAAAACGACTCGGATCTCGGATCTGACGCCACGCCCACACTTCAAGCGTTTTATTATTTCGCTTGGTCGTTGGAGGAAAACATGGACGCCACCCGGAAAGCTGAAGTCGCGGTAGCATTGGCAGAGGACCAGGCGCTCCAAAATAAGTAGGCTATAGGCCATAGGCAGAGATACGGACGCAGTAAGGTATTGCAGTAATACGAGTGATTGAAATTGCCATTTAAACCACCAAAGCGGTCCAAGCACAATGAAAACAGTTCATACTTCAAGTCACACCGGGCGCAGCCATCTTGAATTCTGTCTCGGAATTTTGCTCGGCCACCACTGAGTTCAACCGAGATGGCGAGTTCGCCGTCCGAGGAAAAGGGGCGTGTTTGTGCGTGTCGCTAGGCAACGTCCTCAGACCTCCGAGACGGATGGATATTAAAACGCAGCATGAGTAAACCCCACCCCTCACCCTCTGAGTAAACCACACCCCTCACCCTCTGATTAAACCACACCCCTCTGAGTAAACCACACCTACACTGAGTAAACCACACCCCTGAGTAAACCACACCCCTCTGCATAAACCACACACACACTAAGTAAACCACACCCCTCTGAGTAAACCACACCCCTCTGCATAAACCACACACACTCTAAGTAAACCACACCCCTCTGAGTAAACCACACCCCTCTGCATAAACCACACCCACAGTAAGTAAACCACACCCCACTGAATAAACCACACCCCTATGCATAAACCACACCCACAGTAAGTAAACCACACCCCTCTGAGTAAACCACACCCCTTTCCTCCGACCTTTGCCGTGGAGCACCGCCACACTGAGTTGGTCGTCGGAGTCGAAGGCCTTCAGCTCCTCAAGGAGTCTCCGGGCCGTCTCTCGGTCCACCGCGTTTCGCACCTGGGGGCGATTTATCGCCAGAGCAACCACTGACCCGTGTCGCTCCGAGACCACATTTTGCCGCGCAGAGGCCCCTAATGTCGGTGGTGGGAGAGAGAGAGAGAGAGAGAGAGAGAGAGAGAGAGCAGACAACAGGTTTTAAGTGATGGCCAGAATTTAAATGGACTAATGGAGAGAGCAATGGAGACGGTGTAGACATGTCTGACATGGACTAGAGTGGAGGGCTCTGGACTCACAATCCATGTGTGTGTGTCTGTGTGTGTGTGTGCATTTGTGTGCCCCCTTCACTATTGCTTGAATGGCACTAATGCCAGTTTCACCTGACACATAAAGCCCTTCATTAAGTAATCAATCTAGAAAGAGATCAATGTGAGGTTGAGGTCTTTCCAGATCTGTGAAAAACATGAGGCATAAATCATCCCTACAGTATAGTAATTACATTTCAACTGTTAACAGCACGTTTGTGTTAAACCTCGACTGCTTGTGCTCAAAAATCATGGAAGGATCTTGTTTTATACTGTCTGTTGTAGGAACCCAACTACCTTGGACGTATATGGTTCTACTGCCACCTGTAGTCGTTTTAATGTTACTGCACATTGTTATACTGTACCAGTAGAGGTGCTTTCTGTTTCGCATGAAGTGCTGTAGCTTGTATGTACCAAATATGTTTGTCCAACATTTGTTGTCTTAAAAGCAGCGTCTGTAAAAAGTCTCCAACGCCGAAAAACGACAAAAGCCATTACCTAATAATAACTGGATATAGAGCTGAAATAACTTTATAGTCGCTGGTAATGAGACGCGCCCGGGAGCAGAATAGAGTGGCGAAGTCACGCCTCTTCCGGTAGAGCTCATGGGACCTTATTGCCGCGTTTCCACTGCAGGGTGCGGAACGGATCGGATCGCAAAGGGGCGGTAGGGAGGGGGCAGTATAGCCCAGCTCAGTTCCGAGGTCGCGTTTCCACTGCCGACAGTACCCTTGGTGGTAGGCCGGATGTCAATCGCCGCGGCAGCTACGTAAACATCGTAAACAACGTCTTCCTCCGCAAGAATGCAGACGAACGTCTCCACCTCCTTGTTCGCCCAAGCAAGCTTTTTACGCGACATGTTAATTGTAAAGAATAATACCTCGAGGCTACTGTTTGTTTGTTTTTATCACCGCGTCACCCGGAAGTGACGATTCTGTCGACCAATCAACGGAGGGGGGGTGTAGCTAGAATTCCAGGGTACCCTTTCAGGCGTCTGGTCTCGTTTTGGGTACCGCAACGGAGGAGTCCCTAGAATGGGGTCGGAACGGGTACGGCAAAGTCCGGGTCACGCCCACTTTTGGCGGTGGAAACGCGATCCGACCCGCACCTTTGCGATCCGATCCGTTCCGCACCCTGCAGTGGAAATGCGCCATTATTAGAGATCGAAAAAATATGAATGGGTGTCAACGGAGAGAAAATAATTATTTTCTGGTCCCAGTCTTTATATGCCCTGGATTACACATATATTGTTTGTGGATTTAAATGATAATTTTTCATGCAAAGAAAACTAAAAATTTTCGTGAATAAGTTTGATAATTTTAGGTTTTATGTGAGTCCGCTTTGTGAACTACAGCACTTCGCTGCTCTCGACGCATATGACATACGTCACCACACCCGCACTTGGAACTCATTTTTCGTTGGTCGTCATGAAAAAAAACATAAACGGTAACACTGTTGTTTTTGATTGGTCATCATGAAAAAAACATAAGGGGTAAAACTGTTGTTTTTGATTGGTCGTCATGAAAAAAACCACAAAGGGTAACACTGTTGTTTTTTATTGGTCGTCATGAAGAAAAACATAAGGGGTAACACTGTTTTCTTTGTCAAATAAAATATAAGGGGTAACACTGTCGTTTTTTATTGGTCGTCATGAAAAAAAACACAAGGGGTAACACTGTCGTTTTTTATTGGTTGTCATGAAAAAAAACATAAGGGGTAACACTGTCTTTTTTATTGGTCGTCATGAAAAAAAACTGTTGTTTTTTATTGGTCGTCATGAAAAAAAACATAAGGGGTAACACTGTTGTTTTTTATTGGTCGTCATGAAAAAAAACATAAGGGGTAACACTGTTGTTTTTTATTGGTCGTCATGAAAGAAAACATAAGGGGTAACACTGTTGTTGTCAGGGTGTGTGTGTTTTCCCTGTAGTTTCCCTCCTGTGTTGATTACTGTTCCCTCCCCTAATGTGTCTCAGCTGTTCCTCGTTGTGTTTGTTATTTAAGCCCTCGTCGTTCCTTTGTTCCTTGTGCTGTCATTGTGGTTTGCTGTGGTTAGTTGTGGTTGTTAGTCCTGCGTGTTCCGTGTTCCCTGTCGTCTCCCGAGTTCCTTGTTCCCTCTCGAGTTCCCTGATTCCTGTGCCTTAGCCTTTAGGCGTGAATAAAGTGCCGTTTCCTTTATACCGTCTGCGTTTGGGTCCTACCTGCCTGCCTGCACCCGCATTTCCATAACAGAATGACAGCACCAACATTGGACCCAGCGGACGATCAAGCTAGCCGTGAGTGGGAGGATTTATTTGAGTTCTTAGGGAAGGCAATAGATCGCTGGGAGAGTTTGGGGTACCACCCGGTTCCTCCTGGCACTCCAGCTCCCGCACTGACTCCGGTCCCCGAGCCCTGTCCGGTTCCTGAGCCCACTCCTCGCCTTCCAGAGGGGGACCGGCCTCTTCGCCTGCTTGAGGTGGTCCGCCCTCCGCTCCTGCCTGAGGGGGCCCGCCCCCTGCTCCTTCCAGAGGGGGACCGGCCTCCGCTCCTGCCTGAGGGGGCCCGCCCCCTGCTCCTTCCAGAGGGGGACCGGCCTCTGCTCCTGCCGGAGGGGGTCCGCCCTCCAGACCGTCCAGGGGGGGCCCTCCTCCACTCCTTCCCGAGGGGGGTTCCCCTTCAAGGCCTTCCACCAGAGGGGACCCGCCCTCTACCTGGCCTTCCACCAGAGGGGACCCGCCCTCTGCCTGGCCTTCCACCAGAGGGGACCCGCCCTCTACCTGGCCTTCCACCAGAGGGGACCCGCCCTCTGCCTGGCCTTCCACCAGAGGGGACCCGCCCTCTACCCTGTCCTCCTGAGGGGACCCGTCCTCTACCCGGCCTGCCTCCTGAGGGGACCCGCCCTCTACCTGGCCTGCCTCCTGAGGGGACCCGCCCTCTACCTGGCCTGCCTCCTGAGGGGACCCGCCCTCTACATGGCCTTCCTCCTGAGGGGACCCGCCCTCTACCTGGCCTGCCTCCTGAGGGGACCCGCCCTCTACATGGCCTTCCTCCAGAGGGGACCCGCCCTCTACCTCGCCTTCCTCTTGAGGGGAACCGCCCTCTACCTCGCCTTCGCCGGCCTCCTGAAGGGTTCCGCCTTCACCGCTGCCGGCCTTCTGAGGGGGTTCTTTGCCACTGCAGGTCTCCTGAGGGACTGAGCCCTCATCGTCCTTGCCGCCGGCCTCCGGAAGGGTTCCGCCTTCACTCTGCCTCTGCTTGCCCCGCAGGCCGTCCGCCTGAGGCTCCCTGCCATGCCCTGGGGCAGTTTTCTGGCCGCCCGCCTGACGTCCCTCGGCTCTGCCGTAGTCCATTATTTTTTTTTTGATTCCCCCCTCCTGGCGCCCCTCCACCCACCCGTTTTGGGTTTGACTTTCGTTGTTTTTTTGCTTGTCGTGGGTCGCCTGGGAGTCGACCCTTAAGGGGGGGGTACTGTCAGGGTGTGTGTGTTTTCCCTGTAGTTTCCCTCCTGTGTTGATTACTGTTCCCTCCCCTAATGTGTCTCAGCTGTTCCTCGTTGTGTTTGTTATTTAAGCCCTCGTCTTTCCTTTGTTCCTTGTGCTGTCATTGTGGTTAGTTGTGGTTGTTAGTCCTGCGTGTTCCGTGTTCCCTGTCGTCTCCCGAGTTCCTTGTTCCCTGTTGTCTCCCGAGTTCCCTGATTCCTGTGCCTTAGCCTTTAGGCGTGAATAAAGTGCCGTTTCCTTTATACTGTCTGCGTTTGGGTCCTGCCTGCACCCGCATTTCCATAACAGTTTTTTATTGGTCGTCATGAAAAAAAACATAAGGGGTAACACTGTTGTTTTTTTATTGGTCGTCTTGAAATAAAACATAAGGGGTAACACTGTCGTTTTTTATCGGCCATCATGAAATAAACATAAGGGGTAACTGTCGATATTTATCAAAGAAAACATAGGGGGTAACACTGTTTTTTTATTGGTCGTCATGAAAAAAAACATTAGGGGTAACACTGTTTTTTTATTGGTCTTCATGAAAAAAAACATAAGGGGTAACACTGTTTTTTATTGGTCGTCATGAAAAAAAACATAAGGGGTAACACTGTTGTGTTTTATTGGTCGTCATGAAAAAAAACATAAGGGGTAACACTGTTTTTTATTGGTCTTCATGAAAAAAAACATAAGGGGTAACACTGTTGTGTTTTATTGGTCGTCGTGAAAAAAAACAGGGGTAACACTGTCGTATTTTTCTGTGGAAAAAACAATATCTTTCATTTTAAACGTAATGCTATCATGTCTATTGCACTGTCATACATAACCTCAGACCTAAGTAATTTACATATCTCAGTAGGAAGTGGAGAGCTGTGAGCTAACCCCCTGGAGACCGGGGTTCATGTCCGGTTGATGTCTTCTGTTGGAAGACTCTCTATTTCATAAGAATTATAAAGTCAAGTATAACCATCGTGTAGGTTATATTCGGTGTCTTGATGGCGCAATGGTTAGTTCAGGGGTTAACACTCCAAACAGCTCAGGTTCGGATCCCCGTGTAAACGTTGACAGGGGTACCACTGTTGCTATTTTTTGGTCAACATGAAAAAAAAAAAAAAAAAAAAATTAAGGGGTAACACTGTCTTTTTTATTGGTCGTCATGAAAAAAAACGGTTGTTTTTTATTGGTCGTCATGAAAAAAAACATGAGGGGTAACACTGTTGTTTTTTATTGGTCGTCATGAAAAAAAACATAAGGGGTAACACTGTCGTTTTTTATTGGTCGTCATGAAAGAAAACATAAGGGGTAACACTGTCGTTTTTTATTGGTCGTCATGAAAAAAAACATAAGGGGTAACACTGTTGTTTTTTATTGGTCGTCATGAAAAAAAACATAAGGGGTAACACTGTCGTTCTTTTTTGGTGGAAAAAACAATGTCTTTCATTTTAAACGTAATGCTATCATGTCTATTGCACTGTCATATATAACCTCAGACCTAAGTAATTTACATATCTCAGTAGGAAGTGGAGTGAGCTGTGAGCTAACCCCCTGGAGACCGGGGTTCATGTCCGGTTGATGTCTTCTGTTGGAAGACTCTCTTCTCTATTTCATGCGAATTATAAAGTCAAGTATAACCATCGTGTAGAATTTATTCGGTATCTTGATGGCGCATTGGTTATTTCGGAGGTTAACCCTCCAAACAGCTTAGTTTCGGATCCCCGCAATAACGTTGACAGGGGTACCACTGTTGTTTTTTATTGGTCGTCATGAAAAAAAACGGTTGTTTTTTATTGGTCGTCATGAAAGAAAACATAAGGGTTAACACTGTTGTTTTTTATTGGTCGTCATGAAAAAAAACTGTTGTTTTTTATTGGTCGTCATGAAAGAAAACATAAGGGGTAACACTGTTGTTTTTTATTGGTCGTCATGAAAAAAAACATAAGGGGTAACACTGTCGTTTTTTATTGGTCGTCATGAAAGAAAACATAAGGGGTAACACTGTCGTTTTTTATTGGTCGTCATGAAAAAAAACATAAGGGGTAACACTGTTGTTTTTTATTGGTCGTCATGAAAAAAAACATAAGGGGTAACACTGTCGTTCTTTTTTGGTGGAAAAAACAATGTCTTTCATTTTAAACGTAATGCTATCATGTCTATTGCACTGTCATATATAACCTCAGACCTAAGTAATTTACATATCTCAGTAGGAAGTGGAGTGAGCTGTGAGCTAACCCCCTGGAGACCGGGGTTCATGTCCGGTTGATGTCTTCTGTTGGAAGACTCTCTTCTCTATTTCATGCGAATTATAAAGTCAAGTATAACCATCGTGTAGAATTTATTCGGTATCTTGATGGCGCATTGGTTATTTCGGAGGTTAACCCTCCAAACAGCTTAGTTTCGGATCCCCGCAATAACGTTGACAGGGGTACCACTGTTGTTTTTTATTGGTCGTCATGAAAAAAAACGGTTGTTTTTTATTGGTCGTCATGAAAGAAAACATAAGGGTTAACACTGTTGTTTTTTATTGGTCGTCATGAAAAAAAACTGTTGTTTTTTATTGGTCGTCATGAAAGAAAACATAAGGGGTAACACTGTTGTTTTTTATTGGTCGTCATGAAAAAAAACATAAGGGGTAACACTGTTGTTTTTTATTGGTCGTCATGAAAAAAAACATAAGGGGTAACACTGTTGTTTTTTATTGGTCGTCATGAAAAAAAACATAAGGGGTAACACTGTCGTTTTTTATTGGTCGTCATGAAAAAAAACGGTTGTTTTTTATTGGTCGTCATGAAAGAAAACATAAGGGTTAACACTGTTGTTTTTTATTGGTCGTCATGAAAAAAACCTGTTGTTTTTTATTGGTCGTCATGAAAGAAAACATAAGGGGTAACACTGTTGTTTTTTATTGGTCGTCATGAAAGAAAACATAAGGGGTAACACTGTCGTTTTTTATGGGTCGTCATGAAAAAAAACATAAGGGGTAACACTGTTGTTTTTTATTGGTCGTCATGAAAAAAAACACAAGGGGTAACACTGTCGTTTTTTATTGGTCGTCATGAAAAAAAACATAAGGGGTAACACTGTTGTTTTTTATTGGTCGTCATGAAAAAAAACATAAGGGGTAACACTGTTGTTTTTTATTGGTGGTCATGAAAGAAAAAATAAGGGGTAACACTGTTGTTTTTTATTGGTCGTCTTGAAATAAAACATAAGGGGTAACACTGTTGTTTTTTATTGGTCGTCATGAAAAAAAACATAAGGGGTAACACTGTTGTTTTTTATTGGTCGTCATGAAAAAAAACATAAGGGGTAACACTGTCGTTTTTTTCTGTGGAAAAAACAATATCTTTCATTTTAAACGTAATGCTATCATGTCTATTGCACTGTCATATATAACCTCAGACCAATGTAATTTACATATTTCAGTAGGAAGTGGAGTGAGCTGTGAGCTAACCCCCTGGAGACCGGGGTTCATGTCCGGTTGATGTCTTCTGTTGGAAGACTCTCTTCTCTATTTCATGCGAATTATAAAGTCAAGTATAACCATTGTGTAGAATTTAATTGGTGTCTTGATGGTGCATTGGTTAGTTTGGAGGTTAACACTCCAAACAGCTCAGGTTCGGATCCCTGCAAAAACGTTGACAGGGGTACCACTGTTGATATTTTTTGGTCAACATGGAAAAAAAAAAAAAAAAACTTAAGGGGTAACACTGTCTTTTTTATTGGTCGTCATGAAAAAAAACTGTTGTTTTTTATTGGTCGTCATGAAAGAAAACATAAGGGGTAACACTGTCGTTTTTTATTGGTCGTCATGAAAAAAAACATAAGGGGTAACACTGTTGTTTTTTTATTGGTCGTCATGAAAAAAAACATAAGGGGTAACACTTGTTTTTTATTGGTCGTCATGAAAAAAAACATAAGGGGTAACACTGTCGTTTTTTATCGGTCGTCATGAAAAAAAACATAAGGGGTAACACTGTTGTTTTTTATTGGTCGTCATGAAAAAAAACAAAGGGTAACACTGTTGTTTCTTATTGGTCGTCATGAAAGAAAAAATAAGGGGTAACACTGTCGTTTTTTATTGGTCGTCATGAAAAAAAACATAAGGGGTAACACTGTTGTTTTTTATTGGTCGTCATGAAAGAAAAAATAAGGGGTAACACTGTTGTTTTTTATTGGTCGTCATGAAAAAAAACATAAGGGGTAACACTGTCGTTTTTTATTGGTCGTCATGAAAGAAAAAATAAGGGGTAACACTGTTGTTTTTTATTGGTCGTCTTGAAATAAAACATAAGGGGTAACACTGTTGTTTTTTATTGGTCGTCATGAAAAAAAACATAAGGGGTAACACTGTCGTTTTTTTCTGTGGAAAAAACAATATCTTTAATTTTAAACGTAATGCTATCATGTCTATTGCACTGTCATATATAACCTCAGACCAATGTAATTTACATATCTCAGTCGGAAGTGGAGTGAGCTGTGAGCTAACCCCCTGGAGACCGGGGTTCATGTCCGGTTGATGTCTTCTGTTGGAAGACTCTCTTCTCTATTTCATGCGAATTATAAAGTCAAGTATAACCATTGTTCGGAGTTTATTCGGTGTCTTGATGGCGCATTGGTTAGTTTGGAGGTTAACACTCCAAACAGCTCAGGTTCGGATCCCCGCAAAAACGTTTACAGGGGTAACACTGTTGATATTTTTTGGTCAACATGGAAAAAAAAAATAAAAAACTTAAGGGGTAACACTGTCTTTTTTATTGGTCGTCATGAAAAAAAACTTTTGTTTTTTATTGGTCGTCATGAAAGAAAACATAAGGGGTAACACTTGTTTTTTATTGGTCGTCATGAAAGAAAACATAAGGGGTAACACTGTTGTTTTTTATTGGTCGTCATGAAAAAAAACTGTTGTTTTTTATTGGTCGTCATGAAAGAAAACATTAGGGGTAACACTGTTGTTTTTTATTGGTCGTCATGAAAAAAAACATAAGGGGTAACACTGTTGTTTTTTATTGGTCGTCATGAAAAAAAACATAAGGGGTAACACTGTTGTTTTTTATTGGTCGTCATGAAAAAAAACATAAGGGGTAACACTGTTGTTTTTTAATGGTCTTCATGAAAAAAAACATAAGGGGTAACACTGTCGTTTTTTATTGGTCGTCATGAAAAAAAACATAAGGGGTAACACTGTTGTTTTTTATTGGTCGTCATGAAAAAAAACATAAGGGGTAACACTGTTGTTTTTTAATGGTCTTCATGAAAAAAAACATAAGGGGTAACACTGTTGTTTTTTATTGGTCGTCATGAAAAAAAACATAAGGGGTAACACTGTTGTTTTTTATTGGTCGTCATGAAAAAAAACATAAGGGGTAACACTGTCGTTTTTTATTGGTCGTCATGAAAGAAAAAATAAGGGGTAACACTGTCGTTTTTTATTGGTCGTCATGAAAAAAAACATAAGGGGTAACACTGTTGTTTTTTATTGGTCGTCATGAAAGAAAAAATAAGGGGTAACACTGTTGTTTTTTATTGGTCGTCATGAAAAAAAACATAAGGGGTAACACTGTCGTTTTTTATTGGTCGTCATGAAAGAAAAAATAAGGGGTAACACTGTTGTTTTTTATTGGTCGTCTTGAAATAAAACATAAGGGGTAACACTGTTGTTTTTTATTGGTCGTCATGAAAAAAAACATAAGGGGTAACACTGTCGTTTTTTTCTGTGGAAAAAACAATATCTTTCATTTTAAACGTAATGCTATCATGTCTATTGCACTGTCATATATAACCTCAGACCAATGTAATTTACATATCTCAGTCGGAAGTGGAGTGAGCTGTGAGCTAACCCCCTGGAGACCGGGGTTCATGTCCGGTTGATGTCTTCTGTTGGAAGACTCTCTTCTCTATTTCATGCGAATTATAAAGTCAAGTATAACCATTGTTCGGACTTTATTCGGTGTCTTGATGGCGCATTGGTTAGTTTGGAGGTTAACACTCCAAACAGCTCAGGTTCGGATCCCCGCAAAAACGTTTACAGGGGTAACACTGTTGATATTTTTTGGTCAACATGGAAAAAAAAAATAAAAAACTTAAGGGGTAACACTGTCTTTTTTATTGGTCGTCATGAAAAAAAACTTTTGTTTTTTATTGGTCGTCATGAAAGAAAACATAAGGGGTAACACTTGTTTTTTATTGGTCGTCATGAAAGAAAACATAAGGGGTAACACTGTTGTTTTTTATTGGTCGTCATGAAAAAAAAATGTTGTTTTTTATTGGTCGTCATGAAAGAAAACATTAGGGGTAACACTGTTGTTTTTTATTGGTCGTCATGAAAAAAAACATAAGGGGTAACACTGTTGTTTTTTATTGGTCGTCATGAAAAAAAACATAAGGGGTAACACTGTTGTTTTTTATTGGTCGTCATGAAAAAAAACATAAGGGGTAACACTGTTGTTTTTTAATGGTCTTCATGAAAAAAAACATAAGGGGTAACACTGTCGTTTTTTATTGGTCGTCATGAAAAAAAACATAAGGGGTAACACTGTTGTTTTTTATTGGTCGTCATGAAAAAAAACATAAGGGGTAACACTGTTGTTTTTTAATGGTCTTCATGAAAAAAAACATAAGGGGTAACACTGTTGTTTTTTATTGGTCGTCATGAAAAAAAACATAAGGGGTAACACTGTCGTTTTTTATCGGTCGTCATGAAAAAAAACATAAGGGGTAACACTGTCGTTTTTTATTGGTCGTCATGAAAAAAAACATAAGGGGTAACACTGTTGTTTTTTATTGGTCGTCATGAAAGAAAAAATAAGGGGTAACACTGTTGTTTTTTATTGGTCGTCTTGAAATAAAACATAAGGGGTAACACTGTTGTTTTTTATCGGTCGTCATGAAAGAAAAAATAAGGGGTAACACTGTTGTTTTTTATTGGTCGTCATGAAAAAAAACATAAGGGGTAACACTGTCGTTTTTTATCGGTCGTCATGAAAAAAAACATAAGGGGTAACACTGTTGTTTTTTATTGGTCGTCATGAAAAAAAACATAAGGGGTAACACTGTCGTTTTTTATCGGTCGTCATGAAAAAAAACATAAGGGGTAACACTGTCGTTTTTTATCGGTCGTCATGAAAAAAAACATAAGGGGTAACACTGTTGTTTTTTATTGGTCGTCATGAAAAAAAACATAAGGGGTAACACTGTTGTTTTTTATTGGTCGTCATGAAAGAAAAAATAAGGGGTAACACTGTTGTTTTTTATTGGTCTTCTTGAAATAAAACATAAGGGGTAACACTGTTGTTTTTTATTGGTCGTCATGAAAAAAAACATAAGGGGTAACACTGTTGTTTTTTATTGGTCGTCATGAAAAAAAACATAAGGGGTAACACTGTCGTTTTTTTCTGTGGAAAAAACAATATCTTTCATTTTAAACGTAATGCTATCATGTCTATTGCACTGTCATATATAACCTCAGACCAATGTAATTTACATATCTCAGTAGGAAGTGGAGTGAGCTGTGAGCTAACCCCCTGGAGACCGGGGTTCATGTCCGGTTGATGTCTTCTGTTGGAAGACTCTCTTCTCTATTTCATGCGAATTATAAAGTCAAGTATAACCATTGTTCTGAATTTATTCGGTGTCTTGATGGCGCATTGGTTAGTTTGGAGGTTAACACTCCAAACAGCTCAGGTTCGGATCCCCGCAAAAACGTTGACAGGGGTACCACTGTTGAGATTTTTTGGTCAACATTGAAAAAAAACCAAAAAAACTTAAGGGGTAACACTGTCATTTTTATTGGTCGTCATGAAAAAAAACTGTTGTTTTTTATTGGTCGTCATGAAAGAAAACATAAGGGGTAACACTGTTGTTTTTTATTGGTCGTCATGAAAGAAAACATAAGGGGTAACACTGTTGTTTTTTATTGGTCGTCATGAAAAGAAACTGTTGTTTTTTATTGGTCGTCATGAAAGAAAACATAAGGGGTAACACTGTTGTTTTTTACTGGTCGTCATGAAAAAAAACATAAGGGGTAACACTGTTGTTTTTTATTGGTCGTCATGAAAAAAAACATAAGGGGTAACACTGTTGTTTTTTAATGGTCTTCATGAAAAAAAACATAAGGGGTAACACTGTCGTTTTTTATTGGTCGTCATGAAAAAAAACATAAGGGGTAACACTGTTGTTTTTTATTGGTCGTCATGAAAGAAAAAATAAGGGGTAACACTGTTGTTTTTTATTGGTCGTCATGAAAAAAAACATAAGGGGTAACACTGTCGTTTTTTATTGGTCGTCATGAAAGAAAAAATAAGGGGTAACACTGTTGTTTTTTATTGGTCGTCTTGAAATAAAACATAAGGGGTAACACTGTTGTTTTTTATTGGTCGTCATGAAAAAAAACATAAGGGGTAACACTGTCGTTTTTTTCTGTGGAAAAAACAATATCTTTCATTTTAAACGTAATGCTATCATGTCTATTGCACTGTCATATATAACCTCAGACCAATGTAATTTACATATCTCAGTCGGAAGTGGAGTGAGCTGTGAGCTAACCCCCTGGAGACCGGGGTTCATGTCCGGTTGATGTCTTCTGTTGGAAGACTCTCTTCTCTATTTCATGCGAATTATAAAGTCAAGTATAACCATTGTTCGGAGTTTATTCAGTGTCTTGATGGCGCATTGGTTAGTTTGGAGGTTAACACTCCAAACAGCTCAGGTTCGGATCCCCGCAAAAACGTTTACAGGGGTAACACTGTTGATATTTTTTGGTCAACATGGAAAAAAAAAATAAAAAACTTAAGGGGTAACACTGTCTTTTTTATTGGTCGTCATGAAAAAAAACTGTTGTTTTTTATTGGTCGTCATGAAAGAAAACATAAGGGGTAACACTTGTTTTTTATTGGTCGTCATGAAAGAAAACATAAGGGGTAACACTGTTGTTTTTTATTGGTCGTCATGAAAAGAAACTGTTGTTTTTTATTGGTCGTCATGAAAGAAAACATAAGGGGTAACACTGTTGTTTTTTACTGGTCGTCATGAAAAAAAACATAAGGGGTAACACTGTTGTTTTTTATTGGTCGTCATGAAAAAAAACATAAGGGGTAACACTGTTGTTTTTTAATGGTCTTCATGAAAAAAAACATAAGGGGTAACACTGTCGTTTTTTATTGGTCGTCATGAAAAAAAACATAAGGGGTAACACTGTTGTTTTTTATTGGTCGTCATGAAAGAAAAAATAAGGGGTAACACTGTTGTTTTTTATTGGTCGTCATGAAAAAAAACATAAGGGGTAACACTGTCGTTTTTTATTGGTCGTCATGAAAGAAAAAATAAGGGGTAACACTGTTGTTTTTTATTGGTCGTCTTGAAATAAAACATAAGGGGTAACACTGTTGTTTTTTATTGGTCGTCATGAAAAAAAACATAAGGGGTAACACTGTCGTTTTTTTCTGTGGAAAAAACAATATCTTTCATTTTAAACGTAATGCTATCATGTCTATTGCACTGTCATATATAACCTCAGACCAATGTAATTTACATATCTCAGTCGGAAGTGGAGTGAGCTGTGAGCTAACCCCCTGGAGACCGGGGTTCATGTCCGGTTGATGTCTTCTGTTGGAAGACTCTCTTCTCTATTTCATGCGAATTATAAAGTCAAGTATAACCATTGTTCGGAGTTTATTCAGTGTCTTGATGGCGCATTGGTTAGTTTGGAGGTTAACACTCCAAACAGCTCAGGTTCGGATCCCCGCAAAAACGTTTACAGGGGTAACACTGTTGATATTTTTTGGTCAACATGGAAAAAAAAAATAAAAAACTTAAGGGGTAACACTGTCTTTTTTATTGGTCGTCATGAAAAAAAACTTTTGTTTTTTATTGGTCGTCATGAAAGAAAACATAAGGGGTAACACTTGTTTTTTATTGGTCGTCATGAAAGAAAACATAAGGGGTAACACTGTTGTTTTTTATTGGTGGTCATGAAAAAAAACTGTTGTTTTTTATTGGTCGTCATGAAAGAAAACATTAGGGGTAACACTGTTGTTTTTTATTGGTCGTCATGAAAAAAAACATAAGGGGTAACACTGTTGTTTTTTATTGGTCGTCATGAAAAAAAACATAAGGGGTAACACTGTTGTTTTTTATTGGTCGTCATGAAAAAAAACATAAGGGGTAACACTGTTGTTTTTTAATGGTCTTCATGAAAAAAAACATAAGGGGTAACACTGTCGTTTTTTATTGGTCGTCATGAAAAAAAACATAAGGGGTAACACTGTTGTTTTTTATTGGTCGTCATGAAAAAAAACATAAGGGGTAACACTGTTGTTTTTTAATGGTCTTCATGAAAAAAAACATAAGGGGTAACACTGTTGCTTTTTATTGGTCGTCATGAAAAAAAACATAAGGGGTAACACTGTCGTTTTTTATCGGTCGTCATGAAAAAAAACATAAGGGGTAACACTGTCGTTTTTTATTGGTCGTCATGAAAAAAAACATAAGGGGTAACACTGTTGTTTTTTATTGGTCGTCATGAAAGAAAAAATAAGGGGTAACACTGTTGTTTTTTATTGGTCGTCATGAAAAAAAACATAAGGGGTAACACTGTTGTTTTTTATCGGTCGTCATGAAAAAAAACATAAGGGGTAACACTGTCGTTTTTTATTGGTCGTCATGAAAAAAAACATAAGGGGTAACACTGTTGTTTTTTATCGGTCGTCATGAAAAAAAACATAAGGGGTAACACTGTTGTTTTTTATTGGTCGTCATGAAAGAAAAAATAAGGGGTAACACTGTTGTTTTTTATTGGTCGTCTTGAAATAAAACATAAGGGGTAACTGTTGTTTTTTATTGGTCGTCATGAAAAAAAACATAAGGGGTAACACTGTCGTTTTTTTCTGTGGAAAAAACAATATCTTTCATTTTAAACGTAATGCTATCATGTCTATTGCACTGTCATATATAACCTCAGACCAATGTAATTTTCATATCTCAGTCGGAAGTGGAGTGAGCTGTGAGCTAACCCCCTGGAGACCGGGGTTCATGTCCGGTTGATGTCTTCTGTTGGATGACTCTCTTCTCTATTTCATGCGAATTATAAAGTCAAGTATAACCATTGTTCGGAGTTTATTCGGTGTCTTGATGGCGCATTGGTTAGTTTGGAGGTTAACACTCCAAACAGCTCAGGTTCGGATCCCCGCAAAAACGTTTACAGGGGTAACACTGTTGATATTTTTTGGTCAACATGGAAAAAAAAAATAAAAAACTTAAGGGGTAACACTGTCTTTTTTATTGGTCGTCATGAAAAAAAACTTTTGTTTTTTATTGGTCGTCATGAAAGAAAACATAAGGGGTAACACTTGTTTTTTATTGGTCGTCATGAAAGAAAACATAAGGGGTAACACTGTTGTTTTTTATTGGTCGTCATGAAAAAAAACTGTTGTTTTTTATTGGTCGTCATGAAAGAAAACATTAGGGGTAACACTGTTGTTTTTTATTGGTCGTCATGAAAAAAAACATAAGGGGTAACACTGTTGTTTTTTATTGGTCGTCATGAAAAAAAACATAAGGGGTAACACTGTTGTTTTTTATTGGTCGTCATGAAAAAAAACATAAGGGGTAACACTGTTGTTTTTTAATGGTCTTCATGAAAAAAAACATAAGGGGTAACACTGTCGTTTTTTATTGGTCGTCATGAAAAAAAACATAAGGGGTAACACTGTTGTTTTTTCATTGGTCGTCATGAAAGAAAAAATAAGGGGTAACACTGTTGTTTTTTATTGGTCGTCATGAAAAAAAACATAAGGGGTAACACTGTTGTTTTTTAATGGTCTTCATGAAAAAAAACATAAGGGGTAACACTGTTGTTTTTTATTGGTCGTCATGAAAAAAAACATAAGGGGTAACACTGTCGTTTTTTATCGGTCGTCATGAAAAAAAACATAAGGGGTAACACTGTCGTTTTTTATTGGTCGTCATGAAAAAAAACATAAGGGGTAACACTGTTGTTTTTTATTGGTCGTCATGAAAGAAAAAATAAGGGGTAACACTGTTGTTTTTTATTGGTCGTCATGAAAAAAAACATAAGGGGTAACACTGTTGTTTTTTATCGGTCGTCATGAAAAAAAACATAAGGGGTAACACTGTCGTTTTTTATTGGTCGTCATGAAAAAAAACATAAGGGGTAACACTGTTGTTTTTTATCGGTCGTCATGAAAAAAAACATAAGGGGTAACACTGTTGTTTTTTATTGGTCGTCATGAAAGAAAAAATAAGGGGTAACACTGTTGTTTTTTATTGGTCGTCTTGAAATAAAACATAAGGGGTAACACTGTTGTTTTTTATTGGTCGTCATGAAAAAAAACATAAGGGGTAACACTGTTGTTTTTTATTGGTCGTCATGAAAAAAAACATAAGGGGTAACACTGTCGTTTTTTATTTGTCGTCATGAAAAAAAACATAAGGGGTAACACTGTCGTTTTTTATTGGTCGTCATGAAAAAAAACATAAGGGGTAACACTGTTGTTTTTTATTGGTCGTCATGAAAAAAAACATAAAGGGCAACAATGTTGTTTTTTATTGGTCGTCATGAAAGAAAACATAAGGGGTAACACTGTTGTTTTTTATTGGTCGTCATGAAAAAAAACATAAGGGGTAACACTGTCGTTTTTTTCTGTGGAAAAAACAATATCTTTCATTTTAAACGTAATGCTATCATGTCTATTGCACTGTCATATATAACCTCAGACCAATGTAATTTACATATCTCAGTCGGAAGTGGAGTGAGCTGTGAGCTAACCCCCTGGAGACCGGGGTTCATGTCCGGTTGATGTCTTCTGTTGGAAGACTCTCTTCTCTATTTCATGCGAATTATAAAGTCAAGTATAACCATTGTTCGGAGTTTACTCGGTGTCTTGATGGCGCATTGGTTAGTTTGGAGGTTAACACTCCAAACAGCTCAGGTTCGGATCCCCGCAAAAACGTTGACAGGGGTAACACTGTTGATATTTTTTGGTCAACATGGAAAAAAAAAATAAAAAACTTAAGGGGTAACACTGTCTTTTTTATTGGTCGTCATGAAAAAAAACTTTTGTTTTTTATTGGTCGTCATGAAAGAAAACATAAGGGGTAACACTTGTTTTTTATTGGTCGTCATGAAAGAAAACATAAGGGGTAACACTGTTGTTTTTTATTGGTCGTCATGAAAAAAAACTGTTGTTTTTTATTGGTCGTCATGAAAGAAAACATTAGGGGTAACACTGTTGTTTTTTATTGGTCGTCATGAAAAAAAACATAAGGGGTAACACTGTTGTTTTTTATTGGTCGTCATGAAAAAAAACATAAGGGGTAACACTGTTGTTTTTTAACTTTTGTTTTTTATTGGTCGTCATGAAAGAAAACATAAGGGGTAACACTTGTTTTTTATTGGTCGTCATGAAAGAAAACATAAGGGGTAACACTGTCGTTTTTTATTGGTCGTCATGAAAAAAAACATAAGGGGTAACACTGTTGTTTTTTCATTGGTCGTCATGAAAGAAAAAATAAGGGGTAACACTGTTGTTTTTTATTGGTCGTCATGAAAAAAAACATAAGGGGTAACACTGTTGTTTTTTATTGGTCGTCATGAAAGAAAAAATAAGGGGTAGCACTGTTGTTTTTTATTGGTCGTCATGAAAAAAAACATAAGGGGTAACACTGTTGTTTTTTATCGGTCGTCATGAAAAAAAACATAAGGGGTAACACTGTTGTTTTTTATTGGTCGTCATGAAAAAAAACATAAGGGGTAACACTGTTGTTTTTTATTGGTCGTCATGAAAGAAAAAATAAGGGGTAACACTGTTGTTTTTTATTGGTCGTCTTGAAATAAAACATAAGGGGTAACACTGTTGTTTTTTATTGGTCGTCATGAAAAAAAACATAAGGGGTAA
This sequence comes from Gadus macrocephalus, assembly GCF_031168955.1. Taxonomy (NCBI): domain Eukaryota; kingdom Metazoa; phylum Chordata; class Actinopteri; order Gadiformes; family Gadidae; genus Gadus; species Gadus macrocephalus. The sequence continues at coordinate 11,964,274 of NC_082404.1, forward strand.
CACTGTTGTTTTTTATTGGTCGTCATGAAAAAAAACATATGGGGTAACACTGTTGTTTTTTATTGGTCGTCATGAAAAAAAACATAAGGGGTAACACTGTCGTTTTTTATTGGTCGTCATGAAAAAAACCTGTTGTTTTTTATTGGTCGTCATGAAAAAAAACATAAGGGGTAACACTGTCTTTTTTATTGGTCGTCATGAAAAAAACCTGTTGTTTTTTATTGGTCGTCATGAAAGAAAACATAAGGGGTAACACTGTTGTTTTTTATTGGTCGTCATGAAAAAAAACATAAGGGGTAACACTGTTGTTTTTTATTCGTCGTCATGAAAGAAAACATAAGTACTTAATACTCCAAACAGCTCAGGGCCCCGTTTCCCGATAACGATGGATCTTCGCTCGTACGATCATTCTCCCGATGGATCTTGCGATCCATCGATAATTTCTTTGTCGCGTTTCCCGAAACTCCTCTTAACGTGAACGCGCATTCGCTGCACTCACAACGTCGTAGGATTGTAACTGTCTACTGACACGGTGCTGAAATGGGCTCCGTAGGAGGGGGAGACGCAGGAATGTCGCAGGAAAATTGTGTTAAAAAGGGTTAAAATATATCCCCATCAAGGACAACAGCAGAGTAGCCTACGAAAAAAATAGACTTTAATTATATGAATGCTAAAGACATTAAAACACAATTGATTAGGCTTAAACCGACATATATCAGTCCTAATCCTGAGCGCACAATCGGGAGGTGGAAGTTGCGCTTTAGATGCCTTCACAAGTCCAGCGGAGGGCTTCAGTTTTCGCCGGCCAAGTCATGCGCCGTGATATGTGTGACGGCTATGTTGCACAACATTGCAGCTAAGGCTGGGGTGGCTTTGCTTGAACCGGAGGACGTTGAGGACGATGACGTCGACGACGAGGAAGATCGGTGTGAGGACGGCCTCCCTCATAACTACGCGGCTTCATGCGCGTCGAAGAGTGATTGAGACTTTTTTTTAACCCCCTCCACCCTCCCACATGTCACTAAACATTCCTGTCAACGTGACCAATCCCCACCATATCCCAGCCTTTTGCCTGCTCCTTTGCTTGTTTTTTATAATTTTATTTATTTTTTTAATTTTATTAATTTAATTTTTTTTTTACATTATTTTATGCTACGTTTTATGAGTAGCCTATGTCAGTTTGCACAAATCCCCACACTTTCTCTCACACATTTTGAGTGCCCTGCCTGCGCAAACATTTTCTGGACTGTCCCGTTTTATTTTGGCCATTTTAACATCTTTATTAATAAATTAATTAATAATCTTTATTAATTACCAAACTAAGAACAGAAAGGCGCAATGCGTTTTAATAAAACGCATCCAATACACGGAATGTCCGATGGTGACGCCACTGAGGCTATAGCTGACAATGCTCTTAGCGTCCTACGAGTACCTACGAGCACCCCTGGAGTACTCGTTAGCTACGAGCGTTTTCAAGACGTTCGTTCCCAACGATGCTTTCAGGAAACGCGGTGAAAACTCTACGATGCCCTTTCGACGCACTTCACGATCCACTTAGGCTAACGACGCTTTCGGGAAACGGGGCCCAGGTTCGGATCCCCGCAAAAACTTTGACAGGGGTACCACTGTTGATATTTTTTGGTCAACTTGAAAAAAAAAAAAAAAAACTTAAGGGGTAACACTGTCTTTTTTATTGGTCGTCATGAAAAAAAACTGTTGTTTTTTATTGGTGGTCATGAAAGAAAACATAAGGGGTAACACTGTTGTTTTTTATTGGTCGTCATGAAAAAAAACATAAGGGGTAACACTGTCGTTTTTTATTGGTCGTCATGAAAAAAAACATAAGGGGTAACACTGTTGTTTTTTATTGGTCGTCATGAAAAAAAACATAAGGGGTAACACTGTTGTTTTTTATTGGTCGTCATGAAAGAAAACATAAGGGGTAACACTGTCGTTTTTTTGGTCGTCATGAAAAAAAACTTAAGGGGTAACACTGTCATTTTTTATTGGTCGTCATGAAAAAAAACATAAGGGGTAACACTGTCGTTTTTTATTGGTCGTCATGAAAAAAAACATAAGGGGTAACACAGTCGTTTTTTATTGGTCGTCATGAAAAAAAACATAAGGGGTAGCACTGTTGTTTTTTATTGGTCGTCATGAAAGAAAACATAAGGGGTAACACTGTCTTTTTTATTGGTCGTCATGAAAAAAAACTGTTGTTTTTTATTGGTCGTCATGAAAGAAAACATAAGGGGTAACACTGTTGTTTTTTATTGGTCGTCATGAAAAAAAACATAAGGGGTAACACTGTTGTTTTTTATTCGTCGTCATGAAAGAAAACATAAGTACTTAATACTCCAAACAGCTCAGGGCCCCGTTTCCCGATAACGATGGATCTTCGCTCGTACGATCATTCTCCCGATGGATCGGTCGATAATCATCGATAACCACTGTCGATAATCATCAAATAAAACATAGGGGGTAACACTGTCGTTTTTCTTTGGTCGTCATGAAAAAAAACATAAAGGAAAAACAGTGTTGTCTTTGTCAAATAAAATATAAGTCGTTTTTTATTGGTCGTCATAAAAAAATATAATATATATAAATATAAGGGGTAACACTGTTGTTTTTCTTTGTTCGTCATGAAAAAAAACACAAGGGGTAACACTGTCGTTTTTTATTGGTCGGCATGAAAAAAAAAAGTTTTTTTTTTATTTAAAAAAGTTAGATCTTTATTTTTTTTGGGATTCCATTTTTGACCTTTTGAGGACAGCAAAATCAGTGGACGACATGGAGCTAAGAGAAGGATGGAGCAGTGCTTAGCCTGTCTGCCCCTAGCGGCTCCGGTCTGCTAGCGCGGCGGTGGCTGGCAGCAGTCGGCGCGAGGTCCACCAAGACCTGCACCGTGTGGGCCAGCCGACCCAAGCCCTCGTCCTCGGTGATCAACTGGGCGGCACAGGTGGATTCCTGGGGGAGGGAAGGAAAAGCGTGAGGGACTGTATATCGGTGTCTTTTAATTTGTCGCTTTTCATTAGAGCCGTGCAACATGCAGTCATGGGGACACAAGACCTTCCCTCTAAATACGTTAGCCCTTATCAAGCAGTTCTAGATGGTTAGTGTCCAGTCAGTGTGACGAATCAAACCATAGCAGCCTCAGACCCAGCCAGATGGATGAAGATGGTGGAATCTAATAGAAGGGTGTTAACCTGCATTATGTAGGCTGATATTATCAGCAGCCTCTCTAGTGACTTGAGTTGTGGCTGCACCATTTTCAGATGACTGTTAATGTCAAAAGGTTTATCAGAACAAATGAAAATGCTTTATCGTGAACAACTCACTGTATGGAACGACTTGTTGATCGGCGTATTATTCTTTCTAGTTCTGAAATAGTAGATTCTTGTTTAATAGAGTTATTAGCTCTAGTGGAAAAGTTACATAGTGCAGGTTTAACCATTTAAATATTTGGGCGCTGTGATTATTAATGACTATTTCTATATCAGATCATTGTAAATTTCAACAGGGGTATGGGGTAACAATTATGATAAGTTATTTGGTTAAGTTGCTATTTGCTGAAATGTACTATAGTTTGAGTTTTAATTGGGTTGTTCAAATAATAGTTTGACGACTTCTGTTGCAAATTCTGGATTTGTTATTGGAATTTTATTATGATTATCCGACACGCCGAGTGCCATGCTATTGGTTAGCCGTACATCTCATGCCAATGACTTCATTTTTAATAGGTGTGTGTTTTAAAATTTCATTTGGATGGGTCTGGAATAGGCAGTGGCGTTTCTACATGTAAAAAACAGGTGGGGCTAGGCTAACATTTTTAATCTTTTAAATGACGAACCAGTGTTCGTGACGACTAGGGATGGGCATTCGATTAAGTTGTCTTAGTCGATCGTCGGGAGAATTAACGATCAAACCCCTTCTTCTTCGCACGGCTGTCAACATCCGGAACATTCGCTAGTTAGATTTTCTCAAACAGCAGTTTCAAGTACGGGTAGCATAGAACTAACGTTAGCCAAGTGGGGGCTCCATGATTGCTAAATCTAATGAGAGGGGAAAAAAATGCCATTAAGGAAGGAAAGCGCAGTATGCCTTGCGAAACCCAGTATGCCTTTCGAAACACCTCGTGATTGGTCGATGAAACGCTACCAGGAACGCCTAGAGGGCGTTCTTGTGTCATGACGGAAACGCCCAAGCCTGCAGCTGGACCCTTCTCACTTTTTCGGCAGCGACGGATCCGTCATCCAATCAGATCGCGTATGCAAATGTGTGCAATGTCTCGGGCTCTGACGACCCCGGAAAGCTCCCCCATCCGTCAGCCAAGCCTTCCGACGTCCTTTGACTGACCCTACATGCCCACTGCACCGTCAGTCAACGGACGTGGGAAGGCGTGGCTGACTGATGGGGGAGTAGTCTTTGCAGAGGCATCCGTCAGCCAATCAAATCGCTTCGCCGGGTTCTTCCTGCTTCTTCCTTCTTGTTGCGAGGCAAGATTACCCGATTTCCCGCTTTCCAGTATCGTCACAGCCCGAGTTGCGTCACAGTGCTTAAATTTGCATACGTGATCTGATTGGATGACGGATCCGTCGCTGCCGAAAAAGTTGACAATTTTTCAACTTCTTGACGGAGCCGAAGGCTCCAACGGAACGGACGGATACACAATGCATTGCGCGTCCGTCCCCATTCAAAGTCAATGGGGATCAGTCAACGGACGGAGGTAGTGGGCACGGGGCGTGACGGTGCAGTGGGCATGAGGTGCGCTTCGTGCCCACTGCACCGTCACGCCGTCAGTTGACCGTTGCCCATTGACTTTGAATGGGGACGGACGCGCAATGCATTGTGGATCCGTCCGTTCAGACCGTTGCCCGTCAGTTGACCGTTGCCCATTGACTTTGAATGGGGACGGACGCGCAATGCATTGTGGATCCGTCCGTTCAGAAAGCGGGTCATCTTGCCTCGCAACAAGCAGGAAGAAGCGGGAAGAACCCGGCGAAGCGATTTGATTGGCTGACGGATGCCTCTGCAAAGACTACTCCCCCATCAGTCAGCCACGCCTTCCCACGTCCGTTGACTGACGGAGGTAGTGGGCATGTAGGGTCAGTCAACGAACGTGGGAAGGCGTGGCTGACGGATGGGGGAGTAGTCAGCCAATCAAATCGCTTTGCCGGGTTCTTCACGCTTCTTCCTGCTTGTTGCGATGCAAGATGACCCGCTTTCCCGCTTTCCAGTATCGTCAGAGCCCGAGTCGCGTCACAGTGCTTACATTTGCATACGTGATCTGATTGGATGACGGATCCGTCGCTGCCGAAAAAGTTGAACATTTTTCAACTTTTTGACGGAGCCGAAGGCTCCAACGGAACGGACGGATCCACAATGCATTGCGCGTCCGTCCCAATTCAAAGTCAATGGGGATCAGTCAACGGACGGATGTAGTCAAGAAGAATGTTCTGCAGTACAACTCCTTGATGTAATTCTTCAGGCGAACAGCAGAGGTCACAGCGGAGTCAGTAATATGTATATTAGGCAGCAATATGATCCCAGTTACTTAGAACAGCAAATAAATCAAATACAAGCAATTTTTAATTGTTTTTTTTAATAAAAGAGACTCCTCTTTTGCTTGTGTTTTTTTTTTAACAGCTCTTAAGGCATCATGCACATAAATAAGCCACACGAAAACCGTATGCTTATTCACAACCTAAAATGAATCGCTCTAACATATAGATGGATTTACTGGTTAAAAATACGTTTATACAAATATATGGCATGTAAGCTGGCATGTCAGTGAATCTCAAAGCAGGTCATCGCCTGCTCTCACAGTTTTTGTAAACATGGCTTTGAGCAAAGTAAATCTCGGAAAAATGAGGAAGCATGCTTCAACATTGGGGGTTGAACCCGAAAAAGCATGCGATGCACCCTAAATGATATTTACAATACAATTCATGTATACTGTAAGCACAGATAGTCAGGTCTGTTTGTAAGAATAACAATAATTAAGACATCCAACAACCGTTATTGACAATGGACATTGGGAAGACCAACACCCACTACCCCACTTTTTTTTTTTTTAACCAAATTGGTCTTGAAATAAGCACTACAAGATTTTCTCTTCTATAAGGAAAAAATAAATAAAAATGTAGCCGTTATCAATAATATTCTGTATGTTGTAATGGCGAGGTTGCAAATAACAGGGCATCCACTAGATTCCCGATGTGTGATCGAACATCACGTAAAAAAAAGACTGCGAGGCGATGGATGGGACGGAGGGGGGGTTTGGGGGGGCACTGCATGTCTCGGAAGGAACTCAACGCTTTTATTACGTTTCTATTATTTTCTCTCGGGAGTTAAAAGTTTATCAGCAAACCGTGTAAACCATACAGTTGCTGCAACATGGACTTACGGCCTGCGGATTCAGGAGGTCGTACAAAAGAAAGAAAACGTTAATGTTTTAAATAAAAGGAATCTTGTAGAGTTGTGCATAAGGAGGTACGGGGGGAGGAAGAGGAGGATGGATGAGGAGGAGGGGGGGGGGGGTGCCGTTTGCTTTGGCACGGTTGTGTCCAGTTGTGCTCCTTGTTGTGTGCGCCCGCGGTTCTCAGGGTGCCGTTATACGACGTTGAAGACCATGGACAGGTACTGCTCGTAGGACACCTGGATCCAGCCGTCCTGGTCCGTGTCGTAGCGGCGGAAGACGTCCGTCAGCCTCTGTGGACGCAGCGCACGAGGAGCGGTGGTTAGCGCGGTGACGGGCCAACCCGGCAAGGGACCCGCAAAAGGGAGAAACTCAGTGAAAACGCTGTGTTTTGCAGACGCCCGGCCTGCTAGGACCACGCCTCGGTGAGATCACATTCCGTTTCTTTTTGTGGATTAGTCTGGCCTTATGGACGACAACAGGGAGATTGCGGAAATTGGGTTTTGAACCAAGATGATTACGGCTGGGAAGCAACAGCCTATCCCGTTCTACTTCATCTTGATAATGCTTTTTTGTTTATTTATGTGAACACGCCATCATAATGGAGAGGCTTGAACCTCATGATTACACATATTTGTATTTTATTATATTATATATTTTTCTCTATACTGCCATACTAGTTATGGATAGGATAATATAGAGCAGGGACTCTTACCAAGTCCTCCCATGGAACTTATAACATCTATGTTGATTTACTCTGACAAATCCAATCTGCTGGAGCCTAGAGGCATTCAACCAATCAAACAATCAAACAAACATCAATCCTTTCTGGTTCTGCTGATAACATACAGTCGGTGACGGGTTTTTCCGGTCAGACACATCGCTATTAAGAGGCTGTCATTGTAGAGCACAAGCAGGCCTAAATATAATACAATTTAGAGGACAAATCGAATAATACAACTGTACAGGGAAGTATGGGCCCAGGGAAAAGCTCATAGTCCTCAAAAAATAAATAAGCATACGAGTAGCATATTTCGTACATATATATGATGTACAATGATTTATACTGAATAAACAGTGTGTCTTCTTCACCTGTAGTACGATGCAGCACTGGATGAAGTCGTCGAAGGCCACCTGTCCCTTCCTCTGGCGGTCAAACTTCTCTATGAGCGTGCCGTAGAACTGGTCAGACAGACGGTAGCCTGGATGGGACACAATTCAAACACAACTGAGCCACCACACTTGAGACATGCATCGCTTATAAGTACACGTGTGTTGCTTGGATCGATGCATGTAGTGTGTGGGTACATTTCCACGATCTTTGGTATTTTTTAACTGCAACGGAAACTTGCATTTCAAACCCCACCAAGATTGGGGATTTTGTGTAGTAATGTAGAAAGAGAGTGTGTGCTTTGTATGTCTGCTGTATGGCTGATAAAGGCTTCGTCTGCGGCATTCTTTTGTATCTGAAATTAACTTCTGCCAATCACTGATATGAAAGTAACAAAAACGTGTAATATGTTGAAAAAATAAAAATCTTGGCTGAAGTAGTCCAGATAAATACGCCAAGCTTATTAAACAGCAAGAGTTCCCCTATCCCAAATGTTTTCATGAAATTCCTGTTTATTAAGCTGAGCGTAATTACTTTTCCACCCAATTTTCAAGAACTAGGCTTTCTCTGTTTCCAAACTCTAAAAAAGGCTAAGAGCATTACAGCCAAGCACGACACAGGCATTTGTAAATTAAGAGGCTTCTAGTATAATTATCAGATTATTTCCATCAGAATTTTCAAATACATTTTATTAGATGACTAACTTCGATTTTTCAAATACCCATTATTTTTTTCAAATATTATTCAGCAATTTGGCACAGCATAATCAGACACAGATTACAAAAAAGGAGAAAGTCACGTGCCAAAAATGATAGGATAAAAGTTTTTATACTCCATCACTATTCATGCAACAAGACAGACCTGGACGCACACTAACAAAGACAACAACAACACAAAACAAAAGCAACATTAGTGTGATCCTTTTGCTTTGGAGAAGGGAGGTGGACAAACGGTACCAGAGACAGCCGTGGCGGGACCCCTCCGCCACTCCACGGCAAACGTGACCTCAAGTTAAAGGCGTCATACTTTGATGCTCACCGAATCCAGTCAGCGCCTGCTTTAGCTCGTTCTTGTCGATGAAGCCCGAGTTGTCGCGGTCGTAGGTGCGGAAGATGTTCTGCCAGTCCGTGATGTACTTCCACACGCCGGCGAACTCGTTGAAATTGACTCCGCCTTTGTTCTCCCGATCAAACATGGCTGAGAGAGAGAGAGAGAAAGAGAGAGTGAGAGAGTGAGAGAGAGAGAGAGATAGTCAAACATCAAAGTATGACATAACACTGAGTGAACCTCACTGTCATCCCCAGGCTGAGTGTCACATTAGCACCAGCTTCATGACATTATGTACATGACACATCACCATTAGGCCCAGAAAGGGACTGTGTGCTACACCAAAGCACGAGGGAGACCGTTTAATACAGGATATATCAGGATTCATACAGCAAGCAGAAGGGAACATCTGGGAACAAGGTCTGAAATTAACTCTTAGAATTGTGTTTTTGCACTGGCCAGAATGGAATAATCTGCCGGCCCCTGGCCAGACAATTGTTTGAATTCGTAAGCCTGAATTGTTTGCCAAATGGTCAACTTTATCCAACTTGGCTGGTGGCACATGTCATTAAAGATCAGTCTGGAAGTTTCAGAATTTTAGGGAGATTCATTCCTATTTGACAACCCTAACCCTATTTTGAAAGTTAAATAATGAGAATAATGAAGTTGGTTGTCTTAAAGTGGCCAAAAGATAGAGAGGGGAGAGACAATGATTTAGCCAAGCATGGCAGTAGAGGCACTAAAAACACACAAACAACGCAAACCATTTTTCCTCTCCAAATTCCTCTAAACAGAGTCAGGGGGTGGAACCACATGCAGACGAATTCAGCCAATTAGCAGCAGTAATCACTACGGTGCCGTCTCCACGGGTCGACTTGTGTACTGCGGTAACGTTGGTAACCGTGCATGCACCGGTGCGTCTGGCTCGACGGAAACGCAACAACGAAGTACCGCTCAAAGTGTCCGTGATGGCCGTGGCGAGGTCGCCAGTCAACAGATCAATACCACAGAGACCGTGTCAAGAGACACCTCAGAGTCGCCAAGCCCTTCTGGAACAGCCTACCTTCCACAGTCCCTCCGCCCACATCCTTCCCCCCCCTTCACCTCACCACCGCATCACCAAACGCCTGCCAATCTACCCTCTGCCAGAGCCCAAACGCCTGCCAATCTACCCTCTGCCAGAGCCCAAACGGATGCGGGACTTTGTTTATTCCATTCGATTGTTTCGGACGAACACAAACAAACTGAAAGCAATGACACTGGCCGGTTGCCATGGGGAGCATAAACATAAACAAGGAAGTGACTGAGGGGGCCGGGGACAAAAGCCGGTTTTTGCAGGCGCTGGTCGAGCTGTTGGAATGCCAGCAGCTACTTACAGATGATTGAGCGCACCGTCACCGGGTTGAAGGGAGTCCAAGTACCTGACAGAAAGAGAGACAGCGGCTTCATTAGCACATTTAGCATAGAGGTAGACGGTCACGTAGAGACACACACACACACACACACACACACACACACACACACACACACACACACACACACACACACACACACACACACACACACACACACACACACACACACACACACACACACACACACACACACACACACACACACACACACACACACACACACGACGATGGACCGCTCTAAGAATAGAACACATTCCAAAGCCGCCCCTTACAGTGGTCATGTCACACACCATATTTTTTTCCATTTTCTAGGTAACCATCTTGTCGTATCGCCATGTTAAGCTCATGGTGACGTGGTTCTGTGCAGCATGAGGGATGAGTCAGTGGTAGATAGTCGACGGAGGGGCGGGTTGTGCATTAAATATAAAATCACGTTTTGGACTTGAGTCTGAGATAATAATAATACCAGAATATTGAAGTGAAAGCCAAAGCTGGAAAATGGACTATACTGTATATTCTACATAATGTACAATTCCCTGTGACTAACATGATCATAAATATGCATGCTTATCAGCCCAGCCATAGTTCTGGGTGGGTAGGTAATTTCCCACCATGACCAATGGAGCGAACAAGAGAGAAGAAAATACATATTCTTGTACTCCCATGTTGCTATATTACATCATGTATCCCCGTGACACGGGTCAACTCGAGTCTAAGCACTTATTAATCCATGAGCGGCAATACTGCAAAAATGAGTGGACATCGTTTACGTGGCGGACAATCTGGACCTGCAGATAACAGAAGCTAATATATAGTCTGCCTCTAATCATCCTGTTAAGTTTCTGTACCCTGGGGCGATACACTGCTTTTAAATCCACCACACTTATCCGTCCACTTCGATAGGGAAAGAGGGTGCAGCAGCCGAGACGTCCACATGAAGCACTCGAACATACCAGGGAGGGACCTGGCCCACGGGATATGCAGTTCAAAAAAGGGCAAGACCAGGACAACATTGAAGGGAATACCAAGCAGAAACAGCATTTATGAATGGGATGTTTCTCCACAGACACAGACACACGCATAGAGACAGAGAGACACACACACACACACACACACACACACACACCCTGGACGGGGTATACCGGTACATTACTGGGTGTCCAAGGGATTCTGGTGCGCTGAGAGAAGTGCACTCAGGGACACTGATGATTCTATTTGCACAAAGTATATGCAACAAACATAAATATTTAAATAAATAATATTGACATCAGAACCGGTTTCTTCCTTCTGGTCGGTTAAGTCCATTCTATGTTCAATATAATGGCCCTGACCACGCCGGGACAGACCGCCGTCTCCTCATACCAGGCGCAAGCTGTGAGGTCATCTCCGCCTTCACTCTGTGCGCGTGCGTGTGTGTTGTGACAAGGCGCTCTCTGTCTCAGAACACACACTGCCCTTACTCACTGCCGGCACCAACCGCCAACTGGGGAGGGGGGGGGGGCAATGTGTGGAAATAAACGGGGCGCAGAGACTGACACACCTGCAAAGGCTGTGGTCGCTTGCTGATCCATGTAAGGAATGTCTGTAGGCTCAATCATGCACACAGGCCCTTGAGTGAATGGCTGGCCAAATCCAACCAAAAGCCAATGTATACAAACGCTTACTAACAAGGCCACCTTAACCTAACCCCCTCCCCACTCACAACGGTAGCCATTTGACCTTGACTTGTAAACCACTGGGAAAGGGTTTTGCATGAAGCTGGAGCAGGAAATCCACTGAGCCAGATAACTAATAATAAGATTGGCTCATTGCTGACTCATGTCACAGTCATCAAAGCACTAGTTAAATCATTAGTAATATATCTACATCCGTTTCCACCCAACAATGTTTTCTCCACATTAGAAGCGCGACACCGAATACGTTTGGAAAATAAAAGCGTGATACTGCGTGATAACCGTCCATCAAGACAGCATATGAACGCCCCGCTCAATCCTCGAGGATAAAGACAGGTGGTCTTCTTTCCGTCACGCCGTTTGATTCTCCATTTTTTCCAGAGACGGGAGAAGGCTCCAGTCTATTATAAGCTTCCATTTCATTTTGACAACATCCCTGCCGGCACCCAATCGTCTCCACCTTCCACTTTACAAAGACCCTTTCCTCACTGGATGAGCGTTAGAACGGCCACCACACCCCTGCCGAGGAAGCCACTCCACTAGTCAGCACAAACAGAAGAGGAGTCTGTAGAGTGAAGACCCTGATCGATAAGGCAGGCAGCGAACAGACGGAGGGGGGAAAACGCTTCGCTGCCTAAGTAAAACTTACTCAATTATTTTAGGAACATACAGTACAGACTCCGGTATTGACTTCATCATAATCCCCCCCCGCACATTGTTCATGATGTTTCATTGACGTTTTATCGACCCATTTCAGCGTGGCCTCCATTTCTATCATTGCATCATCAGCTTCAACCAGAGGACAGACATAAAACAAGACGTCTTATTGGCCGAGCCTGAGTCAGACTACTTTGTCTACCCCTTGCTTCCAATAATTTGGACAGAGTCGTTTTTCCCTCTTGTCTCTGGTTGGGAGGTTTACTGCGACGGCCCCTCGTCCAATCACAGAGCCAGCTAAGGGGAGGCATAAATCTGATGACGGCTAGGAATGGGGGAGGCTAAAATGCTGCTCTCTGTATATTGTGTTGGCTATATAGTGGTGTCACTGTGAAATAGGGGTGCGAAGGGGCACACACACACACACACACACACACACACACACATCATTTTTTTTTTCAATGGGGGCAGGCTGCTTCCCGTTCAGGACCAATGGAGGAAGGGACAGAGAGGTAAAGGAAAAGGGAGGTTAAGAAAGGAAGGGAGCGAAATTGGATTGAAGGTAACATTATTACAAGAAGTGTGAGAGCAATAAATGGCAAGCAGGCTGGGAGGGGTAGAGAAAGCCTCAAACAGAGTGAGAGAGAGGAAGAGAGAGAAGGGACAGAATGAGAGAGGCGACAGAGTAAGAGAGAGAGAAGGAAAAAAGGAGAGAGAGACAGACAGCCGGACAGGCAAGTGAGAGATGGAGACAGAGCCAGAGAGTAAGAGAGACAGAGACAGAGACAGAGACAGAGACAGAGAGAGAGAGAGAGAGAGAGAGAGAGAGAGAGAGAGAGAGAGAGAGAGAGAGAGGGCCCAGCGGGCAGGGAGATGATGCCATACCTCCCTGAGGGAGATGGAAACGAAACGTTAGTCATGAAAAACACTGTTTTCCATAAATGAAGCAGACCACTAAATGCCAGTATGGGCGGCTTGTTTTCATATTTCAAAGTGCCCGTTTTTTTTTTTTCAGAACAAACCACTGGGCGAGGATGCTACAGACCATGTGTTTTCTCCGAAAATTGAAAAAGATCAGGCACAAAAACAACACTGTCCTCTAACAAGTCAAGAAAAGGTGACCGCCAGATGAACAGGGGGTGGTACGGCGGATCCGGGGGGCTTATCTGGATTTGGGAGCGAGGGGACGGCTGACAAGTGAAGGGAGAACATATTCAGGGGAGGATGAAGAAACCAGAACACGGCAGGCTTAGGAGAGAGCTAAGGTGGGAGAGGATGCAGAAACAGAGTCCCCCATCAGAATACAAACACACGCAGAGGGAGAGGAGAGGACATTAATGAGGAGGACTGCATGAAGGGATGAACAGGACCAGTCCAGTCCAGGTCCAGTGATCTAGTACGTGAGTGAGTGAGTGAGTGAGTGAGTGAGTGAGTGAGTGAGTGAGTGAGTGCACGTGCACTCATGTGTCCGTGTGCATGTGCCGTTCGTGCTGCGGACAGACAAGAGCACTGCAGGCGGGGATGGGTGCATGCCCGTGCGCTCTGCCGGTGCCTTTGGCTGGCCAGGCTAACTGCAGGGGAGAGCCGGCTTGTGTTTGGCGCAGGCTCGTGCCGACGGCCGCAGGAGGGAGGGTGGGTGGGTGTGTGGGTGGGGGGGGGGGGGGGGGGTGTGGGGGAGGGAAAGGGAGGGGGAGAGAGAGAGAACTGCGCAGTATGAACACGCATGCACATATTGACAGATGAGCGACCGAGCGTGCCGAAAGTAAACGTTTTGCATTCGGCTGCACAGGGAGAAGGATGCGACGCGTATGCAATGAAAAAACATGAGCGTGCATGAGATTCTTTGCTTGCTTTTGGCAGGGAAACCCAAAAGAAAAGGAAACACAAAAGACATCATACCCAAACATACACACAAACACAGATGCATAAATAATACTTAAAACATGCAAAACGCAAACACTGATAATCTAACAATTAACAATCTGAATTCTACTGAGATCCATAATTGTAGTCACACACAGCAGCAGGCTTATCACCATGCTGAGCCAGAGCCTCTGTGCAGAACGATAACAGCTTCTTTCCCCGCCTCTCCCTACAACACTGCCCCACACACACACACACACACACACACACAAACACTGCTTTGTTCCTCGCCCGCTCTCGCTCTCCCTCTCCCTCTCTCTCTCATTGTAGAGAGAATGGGGATGTTTCCGAGCAAAAAAAATAAATAAAGAACCTGTCCAAAAGCCTTCTACAAAGCAGCCCATGGACTCCAAGAAAGCCCGTCACACACACAAAAAAAACCTGACATTTCAACCTCCCATTGAGAATAAAATAACAATCGACTTGACCCGTGGGCTACACTGCCTCTAACAGAGCCTTAGCCCCACAACTGCATCCTTCGAAAGCAGAAACACCAGGAACAGTGGCCTGAATTGCCGTTTAAGGCAGCAGGGTGCTCGTGTATCATCAAGGTGTCCGGTCGACCATCAAGCCCTCCCTGTCACGACGGCAGCGCTCCTGTGAACCGCGCAAAGTGGACTTTTCTACCGGGGCCAAGGACTCCCATCCCACCCGGTTTATTATTTCCCTTCTGAGCGGGCTAACGCTCTAGGCGTTAGCCCAAGAGACCCAATGTGCAACATAACCTTGTGTGTATGTTCATCCGACACTCAAAGCAACTTGCATCAATGTGCCCCTTTGTTTTCCTTTTCGTTCTTCCGTAAAGACGGTGCCGATGGCGGCCGCCTCGCGGGACCGGTGCCACATCTCAGCCCCCCCTCCGGCTCCTCAGCGATGGGGCCCAACGCTGATTTCTAATTAACCTCGTTTAGAGATCAATAAGCCCGATGACCCGGTTTTAGGGCAGGGTTGCGAGCGTCAAGCAGCACTGATTAGGCTGCAGCACAGCCCTCGTTTCATACTAGCGAGGCTGCTTTGAAGCAGCGTCCCTGAACTAGCACAAGACTTTAATGCTGGGCCTTTCATCTCTCTCTCGCTGAGGCGTTTTTTTTTTTACAATATGCCCAACTTCCTTCAGTGGTTCCATTCCCATTATTTTATTCACTCAATAAGAAAACCTTTGATGGTGTTGCTAGATGAGGACTAAAAGGCTGACTCAAACATAATTGCAACACTACTAATGTTGTCGTTCTCAAAGTGCACGGCTACAGTGTGTACTATAGCCAAGAACCAGGCTTTTTAAAACCATTTGGCTTTCAGATAACACTGTGTGCTCCCATCTCTATTGGAGCTAGCAGCTCAATAACAAATAACCTCTCTTCTTCAGAAGAGACAAACGGTTATACCACAGAGGCTGCTAGATGATTAGGTCCTGATCCGTCGCATAGTGTTTACAGTATTGGAGCCTGCTACCGCTGTTGTTGGTAACAACATTGCAAGACATTATCTGCCGTCTGACACAATGGACTACGCAACGATGCGTTTCCTTTCTAAGCTACCTTGACTGGCTTTGCCTGCTTCATGTCTGCTGGATTGGGAAGGAGGAAAAAAGGCCCTGTAATCATTGAACAGTTCATTGGCCATTTTGGGACCAAAATAGAACACCAATCCAGACGGTGATTGGTTGTGGCCAAAAAGGAAACATAGAAGGAGTGGGGGGATTGAATCGAGAGGGCGAGAGAAGGCGGGAGATGGAGCGAGAGAGAACGAGCTGAGCTGTCAGACAGAAGTGGAGACGCTTAAAGAGCTAGTGAATAAAAAAACTAGGGCCCGACCGATTCATCGGCCTGCCGATTTAATCGGCCGATTATAGCCTTTTTGAAAATAATCGACATCTGCCAAAAAGACGCCGATTACAACCAATTTTTTATTTATTTTTTTTAATGTTATTGCGCTTAGTATCCTGCAGATTGCGCTCCTACTCGCCTTGCTAACTAACAACTTTAGCTGGAGTAAAAAGGAGATTGAATTTTACCGTACAACCTGAAAGCACGCTCGCTCAGGCAGCTGCGCGCTCACCTCACCAATTGCTCAAACAACAAGACGCGTTGTTTGAGCATGTTGTGCCTGTTTTTCTTTAGGTCCCAGGCCATGTTAATTTGTTATACTGTAGACTCTAACGGTGAGACCATACTGCTCAGCACGCACGTGTTAGTCACTGCTCACGAACGCAGAATATTGGGAGTTAGTTATTTATTTTACATTTTACATTCCACTCATTTTTGATTGTAAATGTATTCTAAAACACTCAAAGGTTCTGCATTCAATTCACATATTCGTCAAAAGTGTTTAAAGTATATTTAAGGTATCAAAAACTATGTTTTATAGGCTTTTTTTTGTTTTGCTTTTAATCGGCCGATTAAATCGTAATCGTAATTTTTCTCTTAACCCTCCTGTTATGTTCCGGGTCAAATTGACCCGTTTTAAAGTTTGAAGATCTAGGAAAAATAGTTAAAAGTATTTTTTCAGTATGAAACTTCTTCTGCTTGCCTTAATTAGTGTAATCAACATATAATATGAAAATAGTTAATCTCACATATTTGCAACCACCCCCTGCATGTTTATATCACATAGATACTGTTCGGGTCAATTTGACCCAGCAGTAAAACTGGAGGTAAAAAGGTGTCAGAAATGTCAGACTAATTCTTTCTTTACAACTGTGAGACATATCAACAAGTGGACACTCAACAGGGGAGGGTCAAAACATATCAAATATTCTCTGCATTACACTCTGTCAGGCAGACACAATGAGCAGCAGAAGCAAATGGATGACAGTCCAGGAGGCTCGGGACTTCATCACTGATCATGACAGTGAAATAGAGGAGGATGTGTCTGAAGACGAAGACGATCTTGAGCTAAATTCAGATTCTAATGAATCTGATTTTGAACCAGATGAGGGAATTGCTATTCCTATTCCTCCTAGCAAGACATTCATGTCAAAACATTGTGAAATACAGTGGTATTCATCCCCTAATATGAGTCAGGCGAAACTGTCTGCAGAAAACATAATAAAGACAGTGCCAGGGCCCACTAGGATGGCAGTGACGCGTGTGACTGACATCAAGTCAGCTTTTGAGCTGGTCATGCCAAATTCAATACAGAAAATCATTCTGGAAATGACTAATCTATGAGGGAGACGGGTTTTTCGGGAGAAGTGGAAGGAGCTGGACAAAACACATTTAGATGCGTATTTGGGGCTCCTCATCCTGGCTGGGGTCTATAAGTCCAAGGATGAATCGACAGCCAGTCTGTGGGATGCAGAGACAGGCAGGGCTATATTTCGAGCCACAATGTCTCTGGAGACTTTTCACATATTCTCCAGAGTAATCAGATATGATAATCGAGAGACAAAGGCTGGTAGACGGGAGAGAGACAAGCTGGCAGCTGTTTGGACATTGTGGGACAAGTGGGTAGAGCAACTTTCACTACTCTATAACCCAGGCCCTAATATCACAGTTGATGAAAGGTATAATAATAATAATAATAATAATAATACATTTAATTTAGAGGCGCCTTTCAGGCCTAACCCATAATAAAGTGGTGAAACATAAAAAAGTTTGAACAAATATCTTTTTTTTTATGAAAAAAAACGAGTGAATTATCCTAATTGAACCATTACCTCTTAGAGGTAAGGAACACTATTGCACTAAATATTGATAGAATAGTTACTAATGGAGTTAGTAATGACATGTTCACACTGCTTGTTAGGATTTTTTGGGTTTAGGACATCTTTTGGATAATAAACATGCACCGGGTCAAATTGACCCGGGAACACCATTGCTGTTCCTGACAAACGAATAATCGGCATCGGCACTCAAAAATCAATATCGGTCGGGCCCTAAAAAAAACTATTATTTTCTTTTGCTTGAAATTTGTTAATATTACTTCTGTGATCGTGAGCATGGTCATCTTTGACATTTTGTCACTGTACTAAGCTG
The DNA here is from genome assembly GCF_031168955.1 of Gadus macrocephalus. Taxonomy (NCBI): domain Eukaryota; kingdom Metazoa; phylum Chordata; class Actinopteri; order Gadiformes; family Gadidae; genus Gadus; species Gadus macrocephalus. The sequence goes on from NC_082404.1 coordinate 11,982,495, forward strand.
AGACCACATTTAAGAGAAATCAGGTGTAAAATCCTATGTTTTTGCCAGTCTCCCCAAAACAATCCACTCACAACCACTCTGAATCGAGCACAGGTTAAAGTATCTTCGTGACGCTGATGTGCCTGAAAGATTACACATCGTTCTCCTGACGAAGGGACGATGGCAAAGAGGTGTTTGTGGGTGTGTGGAGCTCTACCTGGGCAGGGGTTGACCGAGAAAGGGTTATGCTTCTCTGACACTTGTAGTATACCGCCACGGTATGTGGGAATGTGGACGCTTGCTCTGGAAGCAGTTTATTTTTTTATGATTGCTTCCGAGAGAGAGAGGGGGTTGGGCTTCCCGGACACCAATAGTATAATGTAACGGTGTGTGGATGTGTGGAGCTCCGTCTGAGCTGGGGTATATTTTGATGTCCGCGTCCCGAGTGAGGGTTCTCGGTATAACACCACAGTGACTGGGTCATTACATATACAACATAGCTCACTATAACGCTTATACACTACAGGTTAAGCTTCTGAGTATAACGCCACGGTGACTGGCCGACTTCATGTACAACGTCGCTCACTAAATCTCTTAAACACATCAACGGTCCAAAAAGGATATCACAAAGTTACCATGGGTCGTAACACCCTCCTCCATCCTGGTACTCTCAGCCCAAAACACTCATCGTGTTTGAGTTCCGGCTTAAACCATGGATTCACTGGCTCTTTAAAGCTTGCATAAGTTAATGGAACAGCAGATAACAACATAGTAGAAGAGACAATGCGAAATATGAAGGGGCTGCCGAGGACGGACAGAGGTCAGGACAGAAAAAGAAGGAGACGGATAAAGAGCACGAGTGTGAGGGAGAGAGAGTGAGACAGTGGAAGAGAGAGAAAGGCAGTGAGCTGGAACATTGGAAGGAGAAGGTATGACAGAAACAACCAAAGCAAAGCAAAACCAAAAGCAAAGTCACAAAGTGAAAGGGGGCGACGAGGGAGGCAACGTTGATTACCATTTGATAAGGCCTGCTGAAGCTCAGTGTCCGATATCACTCCACTCCTGTCCTTGTCCACCCTAGGGGAGGGGGGGGGGAGAAAAAGATTAGATACGGCCACCGTTAATGACTGCACACATACACAGACAATGAGTGTGGACGTCTGCACACGCCAAAGAGAAATGCTATACCCCCCTGACCTGTGTAAGCGTTTACAGCCCATTGTGGATGATTGAATGGTCTAGGAGCAGCGACACACGAAACTGCCTGTGTGGCTGGCACTCACCGTGTGTGCGTGTGTGTGTGTTCTTGCATGTGCGCTTGTGTGTCTCTACTCTGTAAGATGCAACAAAGGTGGGGAATGGGATCCATACGATAAACCTATGGTTTGTCGTAAAATGACAAAATGTTACATTAAATTAATTGTTTATTGCAGTGGGAAGGGGAAGGGGAGCCAGACCGACAAATAAATAAATAGAATAGACCAGAGACGCACACACACAGCGGTAGAAATAGACTCTAGTAGAGCAGCAGTGATATCGTCATCTACTTTGTAGGGAGGAGAAGATTTCAGGACCCTAGCTCTGACTCTTTCACACCTTAGATAACAAGAGCCCTAAATCCTTAGGGCGGTAGACGGTTTTTAGCAAAATGCCCCAATAAAGATTCCCATTCAAAACCATCCAATTAAAATCAATGAAAAATTACACATTGTGCCTTTGTTTTTTAAATGTAGGCTAATTACCGTAGTGGCCTAGAAGCCTCCTAACAAGCTTTCTTAACCATATAATCCACTTTTTCCACGTCCATTTGCAAGTGAAAAGATTTTTGCCTCACAAAAAAAAAAAAAAAGACCAGAACAAGCCTGGCTTAACTCATAATCCGTCTTCCTCTGAGGTCTTCGTGTCAGGGACACCAGTCGTACCTCCTGCAAAGACACATGCAGAAGGTGGGCGGCCCTCTGATCCAACCCTGGCAGTTTATGAATTGAGGCTGAGTCAACCCTCCAGTGACTCAGTGGTTTCTTAGCAACACTCCCTTGGCCCACCTGGCCCCTTATGGGAACGAGTCAGAGTCACAGAAACTCACTCCAACAAAACAAACAACAAAACAAACCATTTTGTTGCGACCCAAGCACCGACTCGGTACGGAGTGTGGGTTTGATTCCCGAGGGCCGTCTGTGGCGGGTTATTCCCCGCCATCGCCTCTGCACGTGTCTGGTGTTAAACTCCCCTTGTATCCCCTCTTCCTGGTACTGATCGCTGCTGCTGCTCCCCCCCCCCCCGTACCTAACTAAACAAAATGGGAAGGTATCCAAGGAAGATAAATAAGCCGCTGTCCCTTGGGGTCCGTGGCTGGGGTGGAGCGACACCTCTATAAAAAGGATAGCTTTGTGGCATGGGAGGGGAGACGTGGGGAGGTTAATAGCATAGGCAGGGTGGGTAGGGGGAAGGGGGGGGGCTCAACCTTGACCAAACAAAGATGGATTGACTCTAAGCCCGCTCTGTGCATGCACGCATGTGAAGGCGTTCCACCTTTTCCACTCCCCCCACCCCGCCCCTAGCGCACTTGCACATTCATTCAATCGCTTGCTCGCTCGCAACCTCAGTCAGCCTGTCACACTCCCCCCCCTGAGTCAACTAACCTTGCCGGTTTTTCTACGCGTGTAAAAATAAATAAAAGAGCGTGAGAATAAAAGGGAATCATTATGGTTGGAGCTCGGCCTGAAGCGAAAAGCTGCCACCATCTGCCGGTGTTGCCCTACTGTTGTCAGAGAGATGCATCTTGTACGTTAGTAGCAGAAGCAGACCCCAGCCGAGTGCTTTTGGCAACAGTGGTTTACTGTCGCCAACATTTCCCTGCGATTCAAAGTTTCCGCTGAAGGAATCGGTCTGGAAAAGTGCTTTGGAGGCGGAACTAAACCGTGAGGTCGTTTTCCACACAACTTTTCTTTGTTTTTCATGGAGAGGCTGTGTCACCATGGAGCCTGGAAAAAAAATATGGGGTTTCCCAGCCCAGTAGGTCTGCTCCAGGGGTGTACTTCACAGGAGGCCGCCACTTCTATGCTGTAGATTTCTATGCGTCTAACAGGCATGAATCCCTTCCCAGTCGCTCCAGTATTTGAATAACCCATAGATCTCTCTGCTCTTGCCGTATTTCAAGAATTTATTGAAGAAAGGAATGTGTTTCACTGTAAACACTGTTCTAATAGTCGTTTCGTAAAATGTATGTTTAACTGCTGGGTTGATTTTACAAAGCTGCTGTATTTAGGTATGCTACTTTTTTGACATTGTTGGTTGAGTACTGGGTGTGACAGTATTCTTGTCATGCCATTATCAAACAATTCAAAGTATGTTCAAGGAACGGAATTCCCATTGTCATCTCTACACAATACATAGATATAAATTTAGAAAGGACAACATACTGTCCATTCTGTATGGAGCTACACAACAACACCATCGACGAATCTGTCCACTACAAATGGAAGAACACTGGGATCATGAATAGGCCAGTAAGAAAGGTAGGAAGGAAAAAAAGACAAAATTCCAATGCATGACGCAAAACGAATGGCGTGGATTGCTTATAACACGCAACATAGGTGAGTCATTTGCCGTACGTCGGTGAGTCATCATGAGCCGTCCCTGATCGCCTTGTTGTGTGCGATAGAGAGATCGAGTGGGAGGGGCAAGCCAGGACTTTGACCACGCACTAATGACTCCATGCTCCAATGTCACATGACCGAGGGAATTCCTGCGCTCCTGTGCCAAATTGCGTACTCTGAGGCGCGAGCAGAATGCGGAATGAGGCGCTGAGCAGGAGGACTGGGTGTTTTTATGGAGGCATCAGTGTGTCTGTGAACTCCCAGGGGAGTGGTGTTCATCACTCTAGGAATAGAGAGCGAAAGCAGAAAAAAAGAGTGTCGGCTGAAAATTAAGCCATAACCCAAAAGAAGATACAGAGGAGGAGAGAGGCTGGTTCTCCCATGCACCTGAGTCAGCGCAAGGGAGATATATGGCAAGACCCTGAGGTTCTCAATGGGTTTCTGCTTTTTTTTTTTTGCACGCCTCATAAATAATTTGTAAGGCGTCTCTGGGTCCTGCGATGCCCGCAGCATCCCAATGTTGTAAGAAAGCAAAGCACTACCAAGCACTCTGCAGTATTACATAATTCCATAGCATACTATCCACATACTATGGACCCCCCCCCCCTTTCTGACTGTGTGACCTTCTCATCAGCAGTTAATGACACACGTCGACCTCTTACTTCTGTTTCAAAACAAATCAACGACCAACGGAATTACAATCAGCTGACATCGGCGTCAACATCCGTCACCTGCCTCCGACGTGTCAAGGTTTTGTTTTTTTTAAAGACATGGAAATGTAAAGACAATGAGCTTGATGACGTGGATCCCATTGCAGTCGAGTTTGGCTGTGATTGGTGAGTGAGTCAATCTGCAGATTTTAACTCCCCTGGTTGCGGATCTCTAATCACTTCCCTGCATGACGGATGGTTGCCCTAATGTCTACTACGTTAAGTCCCAACTAGTCTTTCACTCATTCCAGGAAGCTATAGTAGAAAACCAGGGGCTATGGGGGAAATCACCCTCGTCTCCGACCTCCACCCCTTAGTCAATCGTTCAATATATCCCCAATTCGTCAGGCAAACTTGGGGGATACATGAGAAAGGGGGGAGGCATAACTTTGGGGGAAACGAGTGTTCGTTCGACGCATTCAAAAGCACAACCCCGGTGTTCATTTCGCTTCGTTACTACACTACGACAGCTCTCCTATAGCAGAGTAGTAGTGAGTGAGTGTGTGGGGAAACACCGTCTTTACACTCACCTCTGGAAGATATTCCACAGAAAGCTTTGGTCCGGTGGGGCGTTGATCGTCGGAGGTGCTCTGTAAGGACTGTGGTATGCCATTTTGAAGGACCTTCTGCGCCCAGACGAGCCGTGCGGACCAGCAAGACGTCCTGCGAGCTTCTTCTGAATGCTTCAGTCCACCGCTGACTCGCGGTCGGTCCCCGCCTCGCGCAGAGAGGCGTGGCATATCGTCCACTACTTCCCAATATCACGTCACTCGGCTGTCTGCATCATGGTCGGCATGCTTTTCCTACAAATGGATGGAGGCTCTACTTCCACAATGCTAAACTTATTCCAGAAGTGAGCGTGTTCTATTAGACACTCGCCGTTAGTTTACGTTTTACTACCACTTCAAGCTCATAATTGAAACAAACAGATGTGATGTGGTATAATAAACATATTGTTGTATTTGTATCCCATTGATTTTGTACAAAGCCAACATCGTGTGTTATGAAATAAATGTCCATACGATTGAAAATACAATCTGCCCCTTTTTGCTTCGACCTTGTTGACGTCTATCGTTTAAGCGCGAAAGTGGATTGGAGGCGGGAAATCCGGAGAACCAAATAAAAGTCCACATACTCAAAAAGCAGCCGAATAATTTGCTTATTCGCTGTCTGAGTCAGCGTATTGTTTATTAGCTGTTGCTTGTTTTAAAAGAAAATCAGTTTTAGCCGATAATCAAGAAAATGTTTTACTATCCAAATGTCCTTCATCGACACACTGGGTGTTTTTCAACAATCTGGTGAGTGTATGTTTGTTTAGCTAGCCGCCAGACTGAAATTGTTTGTTTTCATTTAAATAAATTCAACAAGATGCGAAGCTTTTCATGTAAAAAAAAAAACCCGAAACATGTCAAAACAAGATAACATAGTAGGATTGCAGCATTTTTAAACATGTGATGATGTTTAGGTTGGCGGCCACCAAAGGCATCAAGATGAACCGCAGAGAACTCATGAAGGTCAACGTGGGGCGAACATGGTAAAATAATCCATACACGGCAGCGTGATGGATGTAAGGTCATTCTTTATTCATAAAATACACGATATGATTCAATATGTGTCGACCGGCTTTGCCTTGTATTCATTTTTCATTCATAATTCGTTTTTGCATCATTTAAAATTAGGGATGTGCATTTCTGGCAAAAATACTATTCGATATTCGCTGAGAAGTATTCGACTTATATTCGAAAATCGGTCAATCAAGAATCCCGCACGCACGCACCTCGTATACACGCGAACACAATGACAGGCTTTTATGATTTGTATGAAATCAATCAGTTTATTTCAACAACTGCGCCATCAACATTCAACATCAAAATTATTTCAACGTGGGCTTAGGCAGATAGGCCTACATGCGCCGAAAACAGATCGCTATTTATTGTACTGAACACAGCCTGCATGACGGTGAACTAGACACGTCTTTAGCATATGGAAACTACGGCCAAAAAAAATAATTCACACGGTGTCTTTTTACAATTTATTTGGTACCAGCATTCATAGTGTTGATCAGCAGAGAAATAGTCCGCCAAAGACGTTGACGTTGATAACTTACCGGACTACTTCCTGAGTGCTAAGATGAAAAAAACAACTATCCGCCGTCATTATATACTTAGCAACGGTGAATTATCAAAAAGTTATTCACCACCGGAAGTTGTGAAGGCCCATTCAAGTGAACGGAGTATTCCACAGCATTGAGAAGAGTCGTGTAATAAATAACGATAGTCACATTCATTATTCGATATTCTACGGGACTCCGACTATTCGACGATCGTTGCCCATCCCTATTTAAAATATTGGCTAATCGATTCTAGGTAGTCACTCACACAAAGGTTAGTTCACCCTAAGGCCTGATGGTTCAAGAAATAAACTGGGATCCCCACCAAAATGGTCCCGTCATGTTGGCCTCTTGTTGTTTTAGCCAAGACATCATGGACTACGTGCTGGTCCGTGTTCCTCCGCCGACCCCTGACCTTCCCAAGCCCAGGTTCTCGCTCTACCTGTCCTCTCAACTGCAGTACGGAGTGGTAATCGTCTATCACAATCAATGCCGCTTTCTCTTAGGTGAGTGAATAACTTCAGGGCATGTCATAAGGATGGGATGTTTTTAAAACATAACATAAATAATAGGACCCTCATTTCCCATCTGGGAGTGAACGTTATGTTGGTAAGTTTGAAATGCCTGTTTTTTTTCAGTGTAATGTGTTCGCTATAATTCACTATAAAACAGTATAAGAAATACACTGAGAATATGTGTTTCGAGTTGACCGTGTCTGAGACAATTTAGATTTTAAGCCGCTCCCGGCTTCTTACCATCTCTTCCCTGATTTGTTCAGGGAATCCTTCATGCCTGTCAATCAGAGGTTCAAGAACGCAACACAGAAACTCATGGAGGAGGGAGCCGAGGGGGAATGTTGTAGTTTATAAATCGTTCTCTCTCTCTCTCTCTCTCTCTCTCTCTCTCTCTCTCTCTCTCTCTCTCTCTCTCTCTCTCTCTCTCTCTCTCTCTCTCTCTCTCTCTCTCTCTAAAACTCTAAAACTCTCCAACCCTACCTACAGCACTTTAGAAAAAGCCTTATTTCTTAAAGAAGTGAAGAGGTAAGAGATTGGGTCGAGAGGGGAAAGAGGTTTTCGTTTCATGCTGTTGATGGAAGTGGTGGTAGTAGCAGGGAGTAGCTGCACACTTTATATTACCCCAGAAGGGAATCTGCGACAGACAGATCAAGAGGTCGTAGATAGCTTCTATCAGGGCATGTCTCAAGCACATATCCTCAGGGGTGTGGACGGTCTGGAGGGGAGCTTTAGGGGGATGAACGACAGTGAAGGACAAGACAAGTGCAGACAACACAAGTGCAAGGACATATAGGGGGCTGTGTGTGTGTGTGTGTGTGTGTGTGTGTGTGTGTGTGTGTGTGTGTGTGTGTGTGTGTGTGTGTGTGTGTGTGTGTGTGTGTGTGTGTGTACCTGAGCATGTGTGGGTGGGCAGGACAGTTGTCTGTGCCACCCTCTTTTAATTTAGAAAAATATGAAAATCCATAATGGGCCTCAGATGATGACAACATTAGATGCTGAAGGGAGTCGGGGGAGGCTCGAGCCAGTGTCTCAGTCACACCGACAAGAACATCATTTTCCTGCTGTGGACAAAATATTATGGGATAGAATGCAATCGATGAACTCTATATCCAGCATGACAGCTCACACACCACACGTAAACAAACAAATAAAAAAAGACAACGGATTGCTTTGACAATGACTGCTTTGGCAATTATTCCGTATCAAAAGATTCCTGTGATTGACCTCGGCCGTCCAGCTGGCTCCATTTCACAGCATGGATGCGACCTCTCTGGTCCATTTCAGACCCGCTCTCTCTGCACCCTTGTTATTTTTTTGGGGGTTTTTGGCGGTGGTCATTTGACAAATGGGCTTTGTCATGGACAAGATGGGAAATGAATCACACAAATGCTGTTTTGGACACAAGGGGAGCACTATGAATGCCAAGTAGCTTAAGACAAAGTCTGCCTGTTGTCACAACGTTCGCCATACGAATGATGATGCCATCGGATGAATCAATTGTGTTGTTAAATCCTAATTATGGACTCGCAAACAAATCATACAGACGGAGAGTGATTAAACACATTGTTGAGTTTTGGTGTATTTTAGACTGGCATGGATAAGGACGTCTAATTCAGCCATCATTCTTAAAGGTCACAGCCTGAACAATAGACAATACAAGGCACTGAGAGTAAATAGAAAAATAGGATTTCAGCCAGAAGGTTATGTAGCTGTTGATTCTTTCGGCATTGGGGTTTTGTCAACTGAAATGACTTTTCAAATAGGAGATTCCTTTGGAATGGGTACTTCTTAAAAAGTCAAGCATGTCTGGCTAGTGTTGTGATGGCCTACGTTGTTTAGATATCTGCATTGATCTGCTTATCTGAACTCTATTCTTCACCCAGCTCTTGTCATATCAGATAACACGGTGCAAAAACAAATAGGCCTCTTCACTCAATGTAGATAGGAGTTATCAACGGAATAAGTATGTAAAAATGAAGTATGTTTAATAAAATGAATTATGTTTAATGAGACATAAAAACATGAACACGGTAACAAAAATAGCAATTAAAGATAACAATACCTCATGTAATGCTATAAAACCACAAGTGTGGCAATCACATGCAAAGAAAAGGGTAACCAAACCATCTCCTTGTGGATGTACGCATCATGTACATTGTGCATTATGTTCATATAAAGTATTCTCCTCGTGAGCCGCCTCTTTACAATGGGAGAGAGAGGGCGAGCGATGGTCATGAGATCATGCATCAAGCCTTTATCATAATGCACGTCACATCACATGAAATCATACGGCGTCATCATGGCTGATACCCACCCAGCCTCAGAGGGCAAGATACTGCTGCTATCGTCAGTGGCACACACATCAGCGTGCCAGCGCGGGTCTGCTTCAATGAAACACACACATGCCCGCGAGGGCCTCCTGTGTGTGTGTGTGTGTGTGTGTGTGTGAGTGTGTGTGTGTGTGAGTGTGTAGTCATCAGTGTGTGTTGTGTGTTCCAGAGGACTCGCAGCAGACCGTGGAGCGTCTATTCCAACCCACGCCATGGAACCGCATCGATATCGCAGAGTCTGACAGGTTTAAAAAAATAGATAATAGTAATAATAATGGCACAAGCATACACGCATCACACCTCTCACTGTTAATTAGATCATCGTCAATGTCAGATTTTGGATGCTCAACTAAGACCAAAAAAATGAGCCTCAGTTGCGCGTCATCTTCCACCTCCCACAAGGCTCCAACAAAGGCGCTGTTATTTCCGGTCTGCTTACGCATGTGTAGCCATGAACACACACAGAGACACACGCACAAACCTACCCACACACACACACAACACACATGCACACACATGCATACACACGGACACATAGACACACAAACAGACACACACACACCATTGTGAGGTACCCCAGGGGCATAAAGGTGCCAAACACACTTTGTTCTTCCATCACCCCTACCTAGGGACACACTTGTTCTGAAGCAAGGCTCTGCTCTTTAACTGAAGGGAGGCTGTTCAATGATCTACGTTAATGCAATGCTGCACTCTGGTTATAACTCTATTCAACAGACATATGTGCAAAACATATCTTGCAACTTCTGCTCTTTCCTTGCATAACATTGCCCCTTGAGGCCACCTGTCTGGTGGAGTCATACACGAAGACAGAAGATAAGAGTCCTCCCCCTGCATTACTCTGGTTCTTTATCTCACGTCTCTGGTGTTCAGGCTGACTCTGGATGTGCCTGACAACCTGTTTCTGATGGAGGGGGCAGAGGGAGCTCAGGACCCCTTCTTTGGTCTGATGCGGGCGGACCAGCTGCCCAGTCCCTACAAGATACAGCAGGTACACTGACATGTACACAACACACATAACAGTACGAGCTGCCCAGTCCCTACAAGATACAGCAGGTACACTGACATGTACACAACACACTCATAGTGAACCAGGTGCCCAGTCCCTACATGGTACAGCAGGTACACTGACATGTGAACAACACACTCATAGTGAACCAGGTGCCCAGTCCCTACATGGTACAGCAGGTACACTGACATGTGAACAACACACTCATAGTGAACCAGGTGCCCAGTCCCTACAAGGTACACAGTAACACTAACCTGTATTTATTGATTAAACTTCTACCTTGCTTGGGTGGACCATCTTTGTCACTTATTTATAGAAATAGTAATAGTGCTAGAACAAGTATTCTTCTATTTGACCTTGGTTTAAACGCAAGGCAAGGCTACTTTATTTATATAACACTTTTCATACACGAGGCAGACTCAAAGTGCAAGGATTGTAAATGGGAGCTCAGTTTCAAGTTCCTTATAGGATATTAGTAGACTTACTGCCAAAGGTTACTGTCAAAGGGACTCATAAATACAACTACATAAACATAAAAAATATGAACAAACTAGCACGGTTATAACTATTATATAAGTGTTTTTCACCTAAAGTTTGACAGAATGTCAGACACAATGCAGCCCTTTCGCTTGGTCACTCTTTTACAAACAGCCAATATTTGCCTTGGGTGAAGTTAGCAGGTTAAAGAATGCACTTTGTCCCATGTCCTTCAATGTTTTGCATAAAAAAATAGGGTTTTCCATAACCATGTGATTGAAAGACCAGACTGACCTCATATATAAATAAATTAAACAAAATAGCCTAAATATTGTAGTAAAATGTCCATACTGTACCAAATGACAAACTGGATTCATGGTCCCAATCATTGTTATCAAATGTATTGATTAAGTTACTATATTGGGGTTGGTTTGACATGTGATGGATGTAGGACAGTTGGTTGTGTTAGCTTAATTAACTCCCTTAATGTAATGAATGCAGAGAGCATCTCAATAGGCTTGGCATTTAGACCATGTTGATAGCCAGTGTTAACATAGTAGTGACAAGCCAACCTTACTTTATATGCATCAAAAATATAAGCCCTAACATTGGAATATAAAGAGATATGTCATATTAATTCAGATCACAGTTCAGATTCAGTTTCATGTCCATAACATATCGGTGGTAAGTATCAGTTTAGAGATCTAGCAAATTCTATTTTGTAATGGGGTTTACTAAATTAAAAAAGGTATTATTACTTGTATTTAGTTCAGTTTGTCCTGTGTATCTCCAGCCTAAAATGCTGACTCAGGACACTGCCTCACAGCACTCCCTGCTGGCCAGTCCTCTCATCGCATCCAATGGTAAGCTTTAGTCGTGCATTTTAAATTTATAATCATCATCATGTTTATAGGTATTGCTTTTTTATTCTATAGTCATGATGAACTTAATGTGGACTTAATCCAAATGTACCATGAGGAGAACTAATGATTATTGTAAAAACAATGAAAACAATTGCTGCATAATGAATCACAGCTTTTATTTACTTTGTGAATTGAAAGTAACCCAACCGACTTGTATCTGTTCACATCCTGTACAACACTGTTCAGTCTCCAATGGCTAAATTCTAGCTCGTCCGACGTTTAAATGCTGCTTATCTCTGGGACTTGAATCTAGGTTTCAGCTTGCCTGCGGCTGTAATCACTCTGAGAGAGAAGGAGCAGCTTGGCATCCACGCTGCTGAGGTAGGACAGACACGGTTAGGGGAGCCCGATTGGGATGCGGTGGTGAGGGCTCTGGTTTGGAACCGGCCCAGGATGTAGTACTAGGGGCTACAGTTAGGAACCGACCCTGGATGTAATACTAGGGGCTACAGTTAGGAACCGACCCAGGATGTAGTACTAGGGGCTACAGTTAGGAACCGACCCAGGATGTAGTACTAGGGGCTACAGTTAGGAACCGACCCTGGATGTAGTACTAGGGGCTACAGTTAGGAACCGACCCTGGATGTAGTACTAGGGGCTACAGTTAGGAACCGACCCAGGATGTAGTACTAGGGGCTACAGTTAGGAACCGACCCTGGATGTAGTACTAGGGGCTACAGTTAGGAACCGACCCTGGATGTAGTACTAGGGGCTACAGTTAGGAACCGACCCTGGATGTAGTACTAGGGGCTACAGTTAGGAACCGACCCTGGATGTAGTACTAGGGGCTACAGTTAGGGACCGACCCTGGATGTAGTACTAGGGGCTACAGTTAGGAACCGACCCTGGATGTAGTACTAGGGGCTACATTTATGAACCGACTGGATGTCATATTTGGTGCTACAGTTATCATGTAATAGTTACCTTGTAGTAGGGCTTTGACTTTTGCCCAAAAATCATATTCGAAGTTCGTTTGTTTATTAATATTAATATTCGAATATATTCGAATATTTATTAATAATATTTTGACCATTAAATTCAGTAAGACCTGGATTGGGCTTCGCGAGGTTTGTTTACCGGCGTTGCTATGGTTACCGGTCTTGCGTGTTCCAACGGTTTATTAGGTTTCTAATAAATCGCTGTCTAATCAATACTTCATTCACTGCCTCTTCAGTGGTCATTACAATATTATGAATAGACTGCGTCGGGTTATCCGACGTC
>NC_082404.1:12000385-12128611 GCF_031168955.1 Gadus macrocephalus
TTATCTATGGGTACTTGACATGCGAAATTGTTTAGCAAAAGGTCACATTGACCGAGTTGATTGATTTATCTGCTGTAATTCATCATCAGAGCCTTTTAATGTCAATGTGGTCATGCATGTATCTTGGAGCATTCTCGCCTAACCGCTTGCTTCTGGCAATCTCTCTCTCTCTCTCTCAGATCCCAAGGCACTCGGCGGAGCCTGGGTTGCAGCTCACAGATGCCTCATGTAGGTCTCTGCACAGTAAACTCAGCGTTATATTGTGTTATGCGCCCTAATCACTGATCCTCTAATTCTCTGATCTTGAACATAATAGTCTCGGCCATTCAGACAATAAAAATTAAAATGCTGTGCTTTACCGATCTCCACTAACCAGTTTGCGATCATTCTACTCTACTCCAAGTGCCCTTGTGTTATTTTAACCTCAGTGTTCGAATTCAAACTGAAACAGGGGGTTCACTTACACTTTAACACGTATGGGGATATGGGATATTACCTCTTACGGCGCGTCGTAAAAGACGTTTGATGGTGATGTTTATAGACAGAAAACTTCATGTCTTGTTCAATGTGCTTCAACAGCTGTGTCAGACGTCCCCCTGGATGTTTCCAGAGGGGATAAATCTCACAGTGACATCGTCACCCCGGCCAGCAGATGGTGAGTCGCTCACACACACACACACACACACACACACACACACACACACACACACACACACACACACACACACACACACACACACACACACACACACACACACACACACACACACACACACACAGTGTCAGGAAGAGCTCCTGTCTAAGAGAGCGAGATAGAGAGAGGATGTGTGTGGGCGTGTTTTTAGATTGCTCATCATTATGCCTGATATGGCTTGTTATCACCGCATGGTACCGGCTGAATTCTACTTTATTTACTACCCTTTCTTGGTTTCCATCGGGTGGTACCTGTTTTTGGTCTCATCTCCATCGAGGTTCCCACCGAGCTGAAGGTGATGTGAAAACACTTCAGACTACTGATTGGTCAAAGAGAATTGTTACTGGAGCCATCATTGCTCCACATGCATCCATTTCACCATTTTGCGACACAGGAAATCCTGCAGAAACCTGCCATTTTTTAAATAGTCGGTCCACAATCCAAATTGCGTCCACAACCAGAGACTCAAGACCACCATTCCTACTACAACCTCCTTTGTTCCTGTGTGTGTCACGTTGAGGTTGCAATCTGGGCAGTTTCATGCGCTGTCGCAAGACCTCAATGCCACCTTGACATAGACAGGGTACTTTCTGCAGGTTCCATCTGCAGTGGAAAATGCCAAAAGCGAGTAGAGTAGGTTGGAGTTGAGTTGAGCCGTTCCTATGTATTAGAAAAAGGCCAATAGTCGTCATGTGTGTGGCCGGTCTCTCCAGGTCTCCCCAGGGTGAAGTGCAGGACTTGATGCAGCCAATAGCTGAGGAGTACGTGGAGATGCCTGAGCTGCCCCAAACACACGCACAGAGCGGGGACCTCTCTGCTCCAGACCTGCTCAGGTGAGCACACACGCACACGCACCTACGCACGCACGCATGCACAGACACACACACACACACACACACACACAGACACACACACATACACAACACACATACACACAAACCAACACACAGACACACACGCACGCACAGACACACACACAGACACACACAAAAACAAACCGACACACACACACACACAAGCACACACACACACACACACACACACACACACACACACACAGCCCAACAAAGCTCTTCTCACACACTGTCCTCTCCTGCAGACTGGTGTCCTTCCTTCTCCAGAGGATTGGTCAGGTGACCTTCGACACTCTGCTGCCCCCGGAGGCCAGCCGCAGCCACACAGCTCACACTCTCTCCAAACTCCTAGGTGAAATAGTGCATCATGGTCTGTGAAAGATTAGTAGTCTATCGGCTCTGACTTTTAGGTCTAGTGGTGCAACATCAGTCTGAGAGAAGGAAACGAGAGGAACGTTTAATTTTGAACAATATGACCTGAATTGAGCCATTGCTGTACAGCACCAATCTCAAAAGAGCTTTGGCACCAAGTGATGCCAATGAAAAACCTAAACTTGTTATGCTGACAATTCACTTCTTTAAACTTTACTTTCTTTTTGGAATCTTAAAAATGGGATTGGAAAATTAAAGAAAGAAACCAGCCAAATTAAGCAAGATTTTGAGTAGTATCCAACCGGAAAAAACCAAAGCCTGGCAAAGTGCACGGTCAGAGTGCATGCAGGTAGAACGCTAGACAGTCAGGCAGATCATCCATTCATTTTATTTGGGCCGAATTTAATGATTGGACAGGATTACAGGCCTGTAACAGCCACAGATACCAGATTGTTTTAATTTTTCTATCAGAGCATTTGATTTATCTATTGATGTCGGGATGAAAGGAGAATTATAAAAAAAATGACAGAATGCGTCTAAATTAAATTAAGAAATGACCATTAAGGTGGACAATCCCTTGTTGGATAATGTTAATGACTGTTTTTGTGTTGTGATGTGTGTTGTGTCCTATCTGCAGAGCTGGTGTCATCCAGGGAGCTAATGGTACAACAGCGTGGGCCCTATAGCACCATCTTGATTACCCAACCCGAACCGAACACACACACACACACACACACACAAAATCCGTAGACACTTAAACAGATACTTTTAACACCTAAATACTCTACCTTCTTACCATAAAGTACAACCCAAAAAATGAAAAAATATGAATTAATGCATCGTAAACAAACACACTCTTTAGTTTGTTCTGAAGACAGTAGTTTTAATGTTTTAAATACAATAGCTGCCTGTGCTAGTGTTACACAACTTTTTTAACTAATTTTAACCCGTTTTTTATATATTTATATATGTATTTATAACATTAAGTATGATCCACAAAAATGTATTACTGTATGTACAACTTTGTGTTTTATACGTTTTATTGAATTAATATGTTGCTATTTAAAAATATGTATAATTAAACTTAATTGATGTAAGGATATTGCTTAATCTTCTATTTCCCATCGATTTTATCAGTCTCTTAAGGGCTTTTGGTGTGAAAGTGGTGAAAATGATGCGACAGTAGAATGAAATTGAACCTGCATCAAAGGTAATACTTTATAGGCCCTATATAACCGTATACAACCATGCACTATTCAAAGTCCTCAGGAAGCCTGTATCGACTATCCCTTACTGGCCACTATGCAGTAGCAGACTGTAGACACTGCAGTGCTGGCAGAATACCCTGATCCCATGCATCAGTCATCCCATGCATCAGTGATCCCTTACAAATAAAGTGCGTGCCTTTTTAATGAGTCAGGTTAGGGGTATCTATCTGTCTCTGAGTGGATGATGCGTGTGTGTGTGTGTGTGTGTGTGTGTCTGTATGTGTGTTTGTGTGTCTGTCTGTGCATGTGAGTTGTTGTGGGTCAAGGGTCTTTTCGGGTTGGTACCTCGCGTGTAGAGGCAGTCACAGCGGAGTCACGGCCTCATGTAACTCTGCGCTAGGTTGATTTTTAACAGGGCTGGTTAGAATGACTTCACCCTGTTTACAAGCACACAGCCAGGCAGGCCTGCTGTCAGCACATCGATGACACAGTGTGCCTCTGTTAAACCCTGGCTTTATGAAGATCTGACCAATGGGCTGCTCGGTTGATATTCTAGGGTCAAGAACAAACAAAGAACAACGATGGATGTTAATCATTATTCGTAATAGGTAGTCAAATTTACAAATTAACGTTAACGGAAATATTATTTGTCAGTGAGCGGGAGAAGATGGCACAGAAAAACAGAGGTGTTCCAACACTTTAGTCATGCAGATTTTTTATCCTAACATCTGAAGGTCTGTGGGTGAATGTAGAACCACCTTCTCTGTCAACATAGCAGCACGTGTTCATCTAGTGGTGGAGTCAGCAGCCACACCGCACCCAGCTTGTTTCCATACCAACGTGGAAACATCACTTAATCTATGTCGATGATCTAAAGGCTAATATCCACATGCTATGATGTAATGTGTACTCAAATGAAATGTGACATGCCGTGTATAGAATGCGTGTTTAGCCGATAAAGAACACAGTGGAGTCATCCTCCTCCCCATCACATCTAACTAGTGCATGTGGTATAGGCCCACTATAGCGCCTGGCTTGCGTTTTTGACCACAGCAAAAATGCGGAAAAATGTAGCGTGCTGCTGCAAATGGCTAACGTATATTAAGAATACCTTCACCTGAACTTTCCGACAACAACAGTGTAGAGAGGGGACAGATAAGGAGATAAATGAAGGGGAATACAACCGAAAGGTCGAGCAATGTGTTGCATTTGATGGCTTTGTCCAGACATTAATTACCAAGATTCATTATTTTGTCCCCTAGCGAGTTTGGTTTGTTGGTGTGTGTGTGTGTGTGTGTGTGTGTGTGTGTGTGTGTGTGTGTGTGTGTGTGTGTGTGTGTGTGTGTGTGTGTGTGTGCGCGTGTGTGTTTGTGTGTGTGTGTTAACCGTGACCTCTCACTTCTGCGGCCAAGCACAATTGGAGCCGTCAGCCATTACCTCATGGATATTACCTCTACACAGATTTAGAATTGACTACAGTTCTTTCTCTCAATGGAAGCTTATTAACTGAAGCAGAACATCTTTGCTAGCAGCTTTTGATATTAGGAATTGTTAGGATCCCACATCTTGGCCATTTGGCTCAAAAGAAAAGACTCACTAAAACCTGGCAAAATAGACCCTGCCAAACACAAAATCTAAATGCAACAGGTTACAAAGGGTGACATGGAGTTACAGTGTATTCGACAGAAAGACTGAAATGCTTCAACTAAACAACACATAGAACATCAAAAACTACGCTTTTCTGAAGAGACAACAAGTTCTAAGTTGGAGCTGAAGAGAGAATACATCTAGTATTCTCTCTTCAGCTCAAACCTAGACCTGCCTAAACTCTTGCAGCCACTGCCATTTACAGCTCCTGTGCACAACAAATATTAATCTCACAAGACTAACGTCAACGCTAAACAACCGTAAGAGTAATAGTATTGAGCGTACATGTAAACAAAAATATTTTCTTCTGTGTCGGCATGTTTTAAAAAGATGGCCGTTAAAAACATCATCAACTTTTCGGAAGCCTTTCCGACGGCGTAATAATCTTCACGCCCGGGCGACACATAACACACATTCCCACCGAGGCGGCCTATAAATGCCTCCAGCGGGGTCTATCCACACTCAGTCTCCCACACTTTAAAGAGATCGAGGCCTTTGTCTTCAGAGGAGCCCAGCAGAGCACGGCACAGCTCTGATCTACGACGGACAAAAAAAACAATAAAGAGAGATTTATTGGAGCAAAAACTGTTTGGTGGGGGAAAACAAAAACTAGAATAAGACATCAGAAAAGGGCATAAGGTCAACTGCCTGGGAAAAGAAAGCAGAGGAACTACAGGAGGTGAAGAACACACACTCAATCGTTTTCCCTCAAAACTCCACTTCGACTTCAAGCGTCGGAAATGGCCGCAGGGGACGAGAACAACGGACCCGTGGAAGCGGGGGAGAGGGCGGGCGGCGGGGACGCCCCCATGCCGAGCAGTAAGGGGTCCCGCTCAGAGCTGCTGTGGGACATCCCCATGTCGGTGTCGCTGCCCATCGAGGTGCAGAGGGACCTGGACGCGGCCCACCAGCCCTTCCCCTTCCTGGACACCACGCTGGCTGACCTGGGCATCCAGGAGTGAGTACAGGCTCCAGGGAGGGTGTGAGTGTGTGTGTGTGTGTGTGTGTGTGTGTGTGTTATTCGTGTGTGTGTGTTTTACTTGACCCTGCAGTGTGCGTGTTTTACTTGACCCTGTGTGCCCGGGTGTTGTGAATGTGTACACATTGTGTGTGTGTGTGAGAGAGAGTGTAAGTTACTTGACCCCAGATCATGTTGTTAATCGGTGCACATTGTGTGTGTGTGTGTGTGTGTGTGTGTGTGTGTGTGTGTGTGTGTGTGTGTGTGTGTGTGTGCGGGTGTTTGTACGCGTGTGTTTGTGTGCGTGTGTGTGCAGGTCGGAGGTGAAGGAGCGGGTGGTGTGGGTGGACACCAAGAAGACGCAGGTGAAGAACAAGGCGGGGAAACTGAAGGAGAAGGAGATCACTGTGCTGGAGGTGGGTGGTCATGGAGGAAGACCAGACCTCACTTTGTTGGGATGATATTCTACACACAAATATATTGAAGAATAAGCACGTTGACACAGCAAGGGTCAAATTCAACAAAAAAAACTAAAATGATACACAAGGCAGACTCAAAGAGCTTCACATAAAAACATAGCTTCACAATAAAAGGAAGTAATAGAATAAAAAGTAAAGAAGGTAAAGTAAAAAAAATATATTGTAGAAAGTTAGGATTAAGCAGAACGCTAAAGCAAACATAAAAGTCTTTTTAGAAGTGGTAAGGATTGGGGCAGGTTCAGTTGAACATCACGGAGAGTGACACTAAGCCCTTTCTCTTCCTGTCCCTCTAGGTGCGGGTCAAGGCCCAGAAGCCGGGGGAGAAGCAGCTGCAGGAGGTCCTGTACAGCACCGAGGCCCACACCGACCGCTCCTTCTGCCGCACCGGCGTGGACATCCTGCCCTGGAAGAACCGACAAACGGGGCCGGACTCTGGAGGTATTGGTTCATACGTGGTTCTCACAGGGCTAGACCCTGGAGGCGTTGTGGTCCTCTTGCTCTGGACATACTGTCCGCACCGAACTGTGTAAAGCCGGTCTGGTCGGATAAACACTGTGAGACCAAATCTGTAAGATAGCACTTTAATTTTAAGTTATATTTGTCATTTACTGCATTTATGATCAAATAGCAGTTCTATGTGAGTGTTTTGAAGGGACTTCAATAATGAGGTCTTCATTGGGGTGTCTACCTCTATCTCGTGTGTATCTGGTCAATCTCAATATCGATAATTTGACTAGTTTGTCTTTCTTTAAATGTGGCCTTTTAGTCACTAGAAAACAGCATTGGAATGGCACGTATGTTTTATTTATTGGTCAAATTTGAAATACAGATGATAAAAACACCTTGAGAGAAAGAACATGTGATCTTAGCATTCAACACTATTCACACATAGGCCTGTAGTCCACGTTTTAATCAGTAGGACACACACACTGTCCATTTTAAAGTCGGACACGCACACAGTCCATTTTAAGGTATTGGCAGAACAATAAATGTTACTGATTGCGTTTTCATTGCAAAGGGGCAGTCAATAATTAATTATGGACCCCAGACCAGCAGTGTAGTGACCCCACAGGCTGGGCTGACGTATGAATGCTGCTGTTGTAAGTCACAGCTCTGTGCCAGGGCTGCCCAACGAGATGAGATCACAGCCTCACTCACACATAGTTCACTGCAGTTGATGTCGCCACTGGAAAGATGTGTTGGGGCCAGGATGTGTGAATAACACAACTGGTTGAGTTATTCAGATGAGCAACTGGGCTGGACTCAAAGTATGCCGACTAGGAATAGTCCCACAATTATCAGATTATTTGTATGATATTGACCGTATTGATAGAATTGGGAGGCATGAGGGAGGATGTGAATTCCTGGTTAATTGAATAAAATGGTTTTATCGTTTGTAGACGTTGCAAGATAGACCATTTGCAGGTATGTCATGCA
This sequence comes from Gadus macrocephalus, assembly GCF_031168955.1. NCBI lineage: Eukaryota > Metazoa > Chordata > Actinopteri > Gadiformes > Gadidae > Gadus > Gadus macrocephalus. The sequence goes on from NC_082404.1 coordinate 12,008,035, forward strand.
ATGACACAAGCATTGTGTGAGATTTAAATATATAATATCTTAGTTTACTGCAGATTGCCTCAGCTGAGACTCGCCATTAGCAATGGACTCTGGTTAATAACGCTGGCTTTATAGTACCAGGAGGAACCATCTTCATGGAGAATTAACATCATCACATTTGCTGGTTATGTATTCTCCCCCCCCCCCCCCCCCCCCCCACAGGTGAGAACAGCCTTGCACCAGTTGAGATGACCCTGGCTTTGGACTTGAACAAACAGCCCAGAAGTGAGGCCTCACAGTAACCGAGGGACATCTGAACGCAAGAAACTCAGACGACTGGAGTGGCTGAGAGAAGTCACAGCAATCTGCTGATTAACTGAACGACCGAGAAAATTAATGTTATCTAATTTTGATAATCTATCAATCGTTTTAGTCATTTATCTAGGAGAAATAACAAACATTTGCTGCTTATTGTTTGGTTAATTATAAAATGAAGAGTTTAGGTTTACTGCTTTGTCAGATACATCAAGGATATTTGAGATTGGGATTTGATCATTTAAGACAAAATGGTTAATCACTTAATCTAAATGGTTATCGTTGGATTAAACTACACCGAAAATAAGTAATTTTAAGCCCCACAATCTAGTTTCGATTTGAGGAAATCAAAGCGTGTTTGGCTGAACCCAATATCCTAATGAGGTCCTTTAATATGTTAAAAAAAAAGTGTTAAATAATATGTTGTAGAGTCTAGCATCGTTTGGTTTTGGCAGTGTAGCTCGTCCATGCTAGTATATAATAATAATTTGTTTGAAAGAAATGTCCCCGGCTGTTAAAATGTTAAATGTGTATAATTCAGCTTTTGAAACAGAGCTGTAGAATGTAATGTTAATAAAGTTTGACTCATGAAACGTATCAAGCTTCGATGTGTCATGTAAACAAAATGAACAAAGAAATAAATGAAAGCTGCTTTTTGTAACAAACGTGCTTTTGTGGGCCTGCATTATTACAGTCACTGCACGGGGAGCATTATAAACAACTAAAGAGTCTGCAGCAAAATCATCTTATGTGGAAAATTGCTGAGGAAAGCCAGCACAGACCTTTCGGTAAACACAATATATGGGAACAAAATAAATAGAAAAGAAGATGGACGAAGGTGTCTGAGAAAAAGAGGCATTTATGTATCCAATTCATAACTTGTCAAAAGGCAGTTGGTAGTTTTTCGGAATAGCAAACAAAAAATAAGGAGGAGGGGGGGGGGGGAAGCATTCCTGCTCAATGTGAAGAATGGCGCCGGAGAAAAAAAGAAATGAAGAGTGGTATGTTATTTCATAAAACTTGGCATGCACACAAACAAATAAATTAAAAAAGTTAATACTAGAACACAACAGTTGTTGGATGAAACATGAGCCGACTCAAACTGGTGCTGAACAAGCAGGAAAAAAAGGGGTTTCCGAAATGCATATATGCTGAAGAGTGCTCTCCCATTCGTCTTCTGTTTGGTTTTGCAATGGAAGTAGAAAGTAGAGATTTATTGTATGGTTTTATCATATTTATGTTGCTCTTTCTCTAAAACCGGTTTTCCCCAGAGGAACAGTTGGTCAGCTGGATGGTAGGGGGGGGGGGGGGGGGGGGGGGGGGGAGAGAGGAGAGGGGGCGGGGCTACGACACGCTGATGGCTGCGCTCAGCACGGCCTGCTGCTCGGCAGGAAGTAAGGTCACCGCGGCCTGGAACTCCGCCGAGTGCTGCTGGGCGAAGTTGCGGATCAGCAGACCCAAGTGGTTCTGGGTCTCTGTGGAGAGGGGGGGGCAATAAGGATCAGGTCCCATTGATGTACTATAGTACTCAAGGGCGTCAGTTTGTTTTTAGAAGTGGTGGGGACAATAACCATAAGCTTGAGTGTGGTTTGAAAAGTGCTGGGTACCCTTATGTAAGCTATTCATCCATTCAACGCTGCATTACAATATGCTCAGTGTATAGTCAGGTGTTGAAAATCCTATTCGAACAATAAGTTGAATACACAGTTTGTGTTTTGGCTTGTTTTGCAAAACGGCGTTGGAAACACCAGGGTATTGGCTCGGGATAAGTAATACTAATACACACAGGACAAAGAACAGTGTTGGCAATTTAACACTTATCTTAACATCAAAAAAGTTTACCAGACAAACAATGCCAGACTGTAAAGGGGGTACGAAATGAAACGAGGTACTGAGCATCAGCCTTTTGAAGACGAGCAAGGGCTGCTGGTAGCATATGTGATGCTGCATTAAAAAAAAAATAAGAAAAAAGAAAGCGCCCGGAGGAGAATTGCATCTGCCAAATCCTGACCACCAGTAAACACTTGCGAAGGACCAATGTAGACTTCACTCGTTGCAACAACATAAGCAAATTGCCCGCAAATAAAATCCCTTACAGTTTAGGATAATCACACAGGTTATGCGAGAACATATTTATGTCCGGATAGGCCTACCAGGCTCCAAGTCGTCACATATCTCAATCAGACAAAACAACTATAACCACATTGGCATAGCAATCGCACCGTGTGTAGCTGCTACTAGCTGCAATCTATAAAATGCATACTAGCTGGAGCACCAACCAGAATCAGATCACAATCGCTCAGGACCGTGGATAACCTTTGGCCAGGTCATCAGGAGCAAACAGAACCAGCAGCAACGTTCACGTAAACCAATTTCTTACCTTATGTGGCCCTCCACATGCAGGCTAGATGATGTATCCATATCGTGTCACAAACATGCCTTTACAGGAAGCAAAAGGACCGGCTATTTTCTGAATAAAAATGTCAATTTTGGCTGTCTATCTTGAAACTTCTCTAGTGTGTTCACACCAAACGCGACGAGGCAACAAGATCCCATACGAACGTATAGACGCGTATCGGGCGAATTTTTTTGATTTGTTTTGATTTGTCGCGCCACACTTTCGCCGTGCACAGGCGAGCGCGTTCACGAGGATTTGTGGCGCGACAAATTCGCTCAAGTTGAAATAATTTCAACTTTGACACGAATTTCACGTGATGACAGCCAATCAGCGTTCAACAGCGTGGCCACTGAGTGACATGTGTAACAGCCAATCAGCGTTCAACCGTCAAACTCAGTGCAGTGCAGTCCGGGGTGAACTGCAGCATGGAGGAGAAAGTGATTGTTGCCGTTTGCGACTCTCGGAGCTCTATATATAATAGTATATAATATAATATAATTGTATATATAATATCACCGCCAAAAGCTCTGTGTGCCTCCGGATGGCCGTAGCGCGGGGAGCTCATAGGGATTGGGCTTCTCGGGAGTCGGGGTTTGTTTACCGGCGTTGCTATGGGTTCCGGTCTTGTGCGTTCCAACGGTTTATTAGGTAGGTCTATCTAATAAATGATGTCTTCGTGCGCGCCTATCGCATGATTTTAGACTCGACGATTTCGGTTGAGTATGTGGGGATTTTTTCAGTCGCAATTGGTTTGCACATTTTTAAAAGTGGTGGGGACAAAATTCGTATTTCAAATAATGGGGGGGACATGTCCCCCCCGTCCCCCCCGTAATCGACGCCTATGATAGTACTATAACTTTATGTGTTCGAAAACTTTAGGTGATAATATTGAGGCAAAGGTCAAACTGCAGTAGTTTCAAAACACAAGCGAGTCATCCTGAGGTACTTGTGTTACTTTCCACAAGCTCAGTTTGAAACTCTTGTTCTTAAACACAACCGGCCTCACCTGTGTCCACATCTTTGGATCCGAGCACGTGGGTGGCAGCGGCCACTATCGTCTTCATCTGGCTCACGATCTGAACAGAAACCGAACACGGAGCAGGTTCAGACATTTCAAACACAAGCCGTGGCTGAGAGAGCCGAAAGTAGGCCGGAGCGTAAGTGGGGCAGGGTGTCCTCACCAGGCCGGGGCTGTGGGTGTACAGCATGGCCAGGCAGCTGTACACCGTCTTGTTCTCCTCCAGGTCCTCTTCCAGGGGCAGGCGGGCCACCAGGGCGGGGATCACCTGGGACAGGAGGAGGAGGAGGAACAGATGCTGACGAAAACTCAGTACTGTTCACATTTTGAAAATAATGAAGGCATTTGGTTTTCCTTTTGCAAAACAACTTATTTGGGATGAAAAGTTTGTAGCAGTGCAAAGGATTGATCCTGGGTCAAATCTCGACTTAATCATAATCATAATAAACGTTGGATACGATATAAATATGGACTTTGCATGCTTAGCTTAACATGCCTGCAACTGTACGAGAAACCAATTACTGGCTGTTTGGATTTCCGGGTAAAGTCTATCAAACATTCTGGCTACACCAAATCTGATTGTAGCTAGTGAGAGTGCTTTGTTCAAGAAAGTGAAACCATGGGACAAAAATAACAGCCCCAGAAATAAGGAAAAGAAATACGAAAAACCTTTTGATAGTGGTTATGGCTCACTGTTATACGTTTGGTTTTATAATCTCAAATAAAAACGGAAATTCAATAAGGCCAACACGCTCCAACGATTGGAGCACTGAGAAGGCCTAGCGGGAAGAATAGCGCAGCGTACCTGCTCCAGGGGGATGACCTCCACGTTGCTGGTGATCATCCGGCACAGGGCGGCACACAGGTTGTCAATGACGCGGCGGTCATCCTCCTTGGACAGCAGGTTGGAGAACACAGACAGCATCATGGGGAAGTCGCTGTCGGACACAACGCTAAGGAAGACACAGCTGTTGGGAGTGGACACACACACACACATACACACAAAGTGCCTGTGTTCGCAGCTTGACTAGTAACACCGTCACTTTTCCCCGGTATATTTACACCGTTGATATAATGTACCCCAGTGATGATTTTACACTGTAGTAACTTTTATGTAACCTGCACACACTTTCCACTTCCAAGAAACGTGGTCATGCATTAGTCTAGCTTTCATCACATGCCTTCAATAGTTTCAGCCTCACTTTGATTAAAAAAAACCTCTCCTAAAAGACAAAAATATCCCCCTCACACTACAACTGAAACGGTGGTCGATCCGATCCCAAACAGCCGCGTCCGCAGCACTACCGAGGGGAGGATACGAGACGATGACGGGGCCGGCGGCCTCCGCCAGGGCGCCCAGGCCGAACACGCTGTTGTTGCGGACCTCGGAGTTGCTGTCCCTGACGCCGGCCACCAGCACGGGCAGCAGGCGGTTGGCCAGACGGCCTGCCACCGCCCGGCCCCCGCTAACGGTCCCCAGGGACTGCAGCACCTCCCCCAGCGTGCCCACCGAGAAGGAGCGGTCCGCCACCGTGCACGACGCCTTCTGCGGAGAGGGGAAGGGGGGGAGCACAGGGTGAAAGTCAGACCGGGGGCGAGCTTTTAAAAAGGTGACCTATTATAGCACCAGGTGTGAGTGAAAAGCCGTTTTGAAAATCTGCCTCTTCTGACATCACACGTGGGCGTGGCCACCTAGATGTGTGACGGATAGATGAGCAACGTTTGCTACAGCCCACCGGGTAGGCTGGTAGACTCATCTATACAGCTTACACACCACTTGTGATGTCAGAAGAGGCCGATTTTCCAAACGGCTTGTAACGGCTAATCACACTCACGCCTGTTGGTATGATGTCACCTTTAAACATTATAAAATATTTCGGATAATATTTTTTGAATAAAATCATTAATATCCAATCGATAAAGGGATCAGGATTTTTTTAGGAATCCTTTAGGTGAACTTCATTGTCCGGTCCACTCATGTCACGCAGAGCTGCGCTGACTTACTGCCTTGTTCATGATGAGGGGCAGCAGGTCGTTGAGGTAGGGGAGGAAGACGTCGGCGGGCACGGCCGAGGCAAGCACCGGGATGCCCTCGCCGGCAAACTCCTGCAGCATGGCGTCGTACTCCGCCTGGAGAGAATGGGCGCCACATGGACGAGACAAAGATCCATTCAGTTTTAAACTATATGCATAGAGGACGAAGAATAATAGCAATCCAAAACCAAGTCATTCCTAAAAGGAATTCAAAAGAGAGCCCACCTGTTGGTCCTCGTCTTCGGCCTCGTCACCCCCACCGTCTTGACACACGGTCTGGGTGTCAGAAGAAACACAAAGTTTAGAATAGCATAAAGCATTTTATGGACATGACATTGTACAAAAGGTCAGACAAGTAAAGTTAATTTCCTAGTAAAAGCTTCCCCTGAATTCCCCGGCCCAACTTGTAAAGAACGGTCCACATCATTGACTCTAAATGACTAATAACAGCGCACGAGTAAAGGGCAAACAGAGGTTTCCCCCATTGGACAGAGGCCCTGTTTGACTCGACAATGTAAACCCCCTATGCATCATGGGACATAGTCCAGGAATAGATGTGCATTGCTTGTACCACTTTCACGGTGCATTATGGATTTTAAGCAGGAACAACATTTGCCCATGGACAACCTTAGAAAACAGCGACACCCTAAAAGTACAAGTTAGTAACTAGTAACTAGTTCATTATAAAAAAAAAAAAAGGTCACATGTGCCCATTCGAAAATGGGAGACAAAACTGCCTGAAACCCCCAGGGCAGACAGCATCCATTCCCCCACCTTCTTCTTCAGCACGTCCCGGATGGCGTGGCTGATGTCCTGCAGGCGCCCGGGCTGCTGCAGCGCCTCCCCCTGGCAGGCCTTCACCACGCCGTTCATGGCCTCCAGCACGCTCATCACCACGTGGCGCTCCCGCTCCGAGCGCACCGTCTCCACCAGGCAGGGCAGCACCACGTCCAGCAGCTTGTGCATCGCTAAGGAAGGGAACCATGGTCATGGGTTGTGATTTTAATGTCGCTATAGCTCAGGTGGAGGCAGAGCGGGTTTGGCTTCTAACGGGAAGGTTGCTGGTTCGATCCCCCGGCTCCTCCTAGTTGGGTGTCGAGGTGTTCCTGAGCAGGACACCTCCCTTGTATTGCTCCCGGCGAGCTGGCTTTCATCTTGCATGTGTGACTCCGTCGTCACTTTGTGAATGGGTGCAAGTCACTTTGGATAAAAGCGTCTTCTAAATACCCTCAATTAAAAATATAAATTGTTTTATTCAACAAACAAACAAAAAAATTATGAACCTTACATTTTTCACCGCTAGAGCTTCATTCCCTGGTTGTGTTCTCTTTAAACTACCTTCTGCAGCACTATAACTTCCACTGAACGTCGTTTGGCTTTTTCTCAGTGTAACATTTAAGTCACTTTTGAGGAAGGGGTGTCCTAAATAACAATGCTTTTTCCACATGTTTTAAGTTGCAAGTTGGGAAGAGGTAAACCTCTCCCAAAAACAGTCAGCAGTTAAGTTTTTACAGGCTTTCGAGGAAACAACTTCCCTTGAATGGCCAAAACTGAGTCCTGGGCCTAATCGCATCCGAACACACCTCTGATGACCTTGGCCTGCAACGCTACACCCTGCCCCACCAAAACCCCGACGGCGCAGTCTGCGCCGGCAGAATAGATGTGCTGCGTCGCAGGGATTAACAGAGTGGGACGGCTGAATAGAGAGGGGATGGGGTGAGGGGGAGGATGGGTGAATGGGGAGGGGATGGGGTGAGGGTGGGTGAATAGGGAGGGTTTGGGTTGAGCGTGGGTGAATAGGGAGGGGATGGGGTGAGGGTGGGTGGATGGGGTGAGGGGAGGTGAATAGGGAGTGGATGGGGTGAGGGGAGGTGAATAGGGAGGGGATGGGGTGAGGGTGGGTGAATAGGGAGGGGATGGGGTGAGGGTGGGTGGATGGGGTGAGGGGAGGTGAATAGGGAGTGGATGGGGTGAGGGGAGGTGAATAGGGAGGGGATGGGGTGAGGGTGGGGATGGGGTGAGGGTGGGTGGATGGGGTGAGGGTGGGTGAATAGGGAGGGGATGGGGCTGGGTAAGGGTGGCTGAATGGGGAGTGGAGGGGGAGGGGGGAGGGTGAATCGGGTCGGGGTGGGGGGGCGGCTCTGTACCCTGGTGGTTGGCCTCGGTGGGGGTCTCCTTCCACACTTTGTGCTGAGCGCGGCAGAACTGGCCCATGGCTCCGAACGCTGCACGCCTCACATCCTCGTGGGGGAACTGGGGAAGGAGAGAGAGCGAGAGGTGTGTGTTAGTGTGGACTGGATTTTGGATAGCAAAAGATTAAAGCCAAGAGCTCTCATTAAATATGCAGAGACAGGTGGAGGGGGGTGGACACCCAAGGGAAGAGTATTTTGTGCCTTTTCATCAGAAAAGACAAGTACATCCCTCCCTCCCTCCCTCCCTCCCTCCCTCCCAAGGGCCGTTTAGCCCCCGGCAGGTGGTTGTGTATGGGGGACTGACCTCCTTCATGTCGTAGACCTGCTGGAAGCAGGTCTCCAGGTAGGGCTGGAAGGCCGCGCTGACAGGGGCGGAAAATACAAATGTTACAGTGTTGACGCTGACCAGAGGGGCAATGCTCCGATACCTTTTGGAATATTATCTTACAGAATGGCACCAGTTGCAAATGATTGTGCGCGATTCATTTTAATCATTAAATAAGACACTGCATTATGTTATTTTCGACAATACAATTTCGATGGTGGTTTTTCAATTGTTAACCCATCAACAGCCGACTTGACTTCTGCAAAAGGCCCCTCTCGCTGAGCCTCGGGGCATTCCTGGGGCTCATCCATCATAGCGGGGGGCCACACATCGCGCCGTGTTCTGCGTGTGAGCTCACCCCGTGTTGAAGGCGATCTCCCCCAGAGCGTCGCAGGCGTCCTCCTTCTCGTCGATGAAGGCGTTCTCCACGCTGAACCTGGGGACGAGACGGCCGTCGTTATAGACTCGTTCAAAGAGGACGTCTGAGCGCCGTGTGCGTCGCGGAGGGCCCGCCTCTCTCTCTCTCTCCGCCTACCCGGCGATGTCGTGCAGGTCGATCTGCTCCTCGTCCGTCAAGATGGTGTCTCCGTCTTTCTCGATTTCGTCGTCGTCGTCATCGTCTTCGTCCAGGAGGACGAAGGTCTTGTCCTCCTCCAGGTGTGTCTGAGAGACAAGGAAGTGTTTTAGTTTAACACTTAAAGCTTGAGTGGGAGGTTTATTCTAGAAGCATGTTCTGTCCTATTTGTTGAAATTCTCTTCGCAACCCGACAGCATTCGATAAATCCGATGGCTAAACAACTAAAAACACTAAAATGTATGACTAAAATGTATGACTGACTAAAATCTCTCCTGTAATAAGCAATCCGATCATTTAATAAGGTATAGATGAGGTGCTACCGTCACTCCTTCTGTCGACTTGAGCCCCATCAGCATGACTGTGGTGATGGAGTTGAGGTGAGGGGTCAGGCAGTCTGGGCTGACGGTGGACACAGCAGAGTACAGGCTGTACCTGCAATACAGAGACACAGAGTTAGACAGACGGACAGAGACAGAGAGAGTCACGGAGTTAGAGAGAGAGAGACGGACAGAGACAGAGAGAGAGTCACAGTTAGAGAGAGAGAGACGGACAGAGACAGAGCGAGAGAACGGGAGAGTGGAACAGAGACGGAGAGAGAAAGAGAGGGACAGAGAGAGGAATAGGGAGAGAGAAAATAAAGAGTTTATAGAGGGTTTAACGAGAGAACACTGGATTATAGGAAGGCCCTAGTTAAAACTATGGGAATAACACAAAACGCAGGAAGATAACCCAACCCCAGAAAGGCCCAGGAAGAAAAGCTCCGATACCAATATCCAAAATAGTAACGTGGAAAAGAAAAAGCAAAGAAATGCAAATAGTCTGCAGGTGAGACTCATCAGCTATACACGGTGTCACCCGTCGAGTGAGTCAAACGCTAGGACTGGGGACGTGTTCTGGATGACTGGGCAGCTACCCCTGGACGGGTCGAGGCAGAGGAACGTACGTGCAGCGGCGCAGGTCCGGGTCGTCGATGGTGTTGCTGAGGTTGAGGCCGAGCTGAACGCACTCGGCGGCCAGCGGACCGAACACGTCCTTGCCGATGGTGCGAGCCAGCACGGACAGGGTGTCTGCAGAACCCCACAAGCAAGAGGGTCAGCCACCTTTACACGGCCGGGGTCATGACGCTCATTACGCACGCGGCGCTTTTATGTTCCGGTGGACGTTTAGTAGACTTCATCGTCACTTGTTTGGTCTACTACCCGTAGCTGGTACAATAAAGTGGCAGACTCATAGTTAGGGGTATGAGACGCCCTGTGTTCATCACAAGGGTCGAAAAGGGTCTGTTTGAGAGCCTTCATACTTCTAGATGCCCCAAAAATATACATCGTCCTTTTCCATCATAGGTTCTAGTTTGTGATTAACCTCCCCTATCCTGGGGAGACCAGTTATAGCAGGACGGGTATGCTGAGGATTTAGACCAGTTATTCTCTCCAACTCGTTTTTCCCCATCAATGACTTTGGCCTTGTGCGACTACAACCGCTAAAGTCATTCAAAAGAACACATCACGATACAAGGAAGCCACGCCCGTTCCATGACAAGGGATGTGCTCCGTGTGCTGTGCAGCGGGCCGGTTACCGAGGGCCTGGGTCTGCAGGGCCCGCATCTCCTCCGTGGTGGCCGTGAGGAAGCCCTTCAGGCTCTCGATGACCGGGGGGAAGTAGGGAACCAGGAGCTCCTTGGCCGCGTTGGCTGGAACACGGGACAGAAAGCGACCACATAAAAAGGTCAAGACCCAAGTATTACCTCATTTCAAAAGATTGTTTCAATTAAATAATAGCTTCCTTTAAAAGGTTGAGGGGGTGGGCTTGGTGGCTTAACCTGTCGGTTAACGCTAACCACATAGGCAAGACACCTTGTAGAGGCCCGTGGTTCGATTCACATCTTTGATGCAATTCTCCATGCCCTTCCCCCTCTCAGTCAATCCACTTCCCCGTCTCTACTTACCTGCCCTGTAGATAAAGGCCACCAGAAAACCCATAGAAAAATGAAAAAGAGCCACAAATCCTACGAGGAGCATCCTCTAGGAACTGACCTATGGCGCCGATGGCGGACACGGCCAGCTCTTTGATCTTGAGCTCCTCTGCGTTGTGCAGGGCCGAGAGCATGGTCTCCATCAGGGTGGGCAGATAGGGGGCGATCTCCTCGCCTGTCAGGACGGACAGAACAGTGTCAACCGGAACATAAGGGACCTATTCAATTAGACCGAGGACATCAGCTGGGGGCCCTCGCCACTACACGGGCGTCTCACCCAGGTTCTCCATGAAGTTCTCCAGGGCGTAGAAGGCCTTGGTGACGTGGCCCACCTTGGCCTGGTTCAGGCAGGACATGTACCCCAGCAGCAGGGGCATCAACTCGCTGCAGTACTTGCTCACCTCGGGCTGGGGGACAAAATGACGATGCAACGTTACTTCCTTAGACACAGATTGCATTGCCGATAAAGAATCCTGCCAACGCCAACGCCAACACATGCTCCGGCAATAAGGGCTATATTTAGGTATTGTATGATTTTATCAACCTGACACTCATTTAGTAACTTGCCTCTGATTATCTATAATTTATTTTAAATTGCTTCCTCAGAATTTTCACCACGTTGTAAACTAAATAACCTTGACTTTGGCGATGTGACCGTTACGTCTTCCGTGTATAAACTAATATCTCGTTCAATAGACACTCCTACACGCTCCCCCCTGGTAGTACTTAACACGGCCATGGCTGACCTGCAAGTGTTCAGAGAACTGTCCCAGGGCAAAGAGGCCGGCACTGCGCACGACCTGGTTACTATCGGACAGACTCTGGCACACTGTCTGGAGCATCGAGGACAGCAGCCTAGCAACAGACACACACACAAACAGACACGAGAAAAACGGGCATCAATGTTGATCCACTTTGTTCAGTGATATGAAGAGAGGGGCTCCATTTGGGTTCAGGTGTCGTAGATGATCATACGTCCCGGAGTGTATGAGGCTAGAGGTTCTACGGAGCTATAGGGACTCACTTGGTGCGTATGTGGTCCGCACAACCCTCAGCCAGCACCGCCAGGCACATGAGACCCCCCTTCCTCTCATAGGGGTTCCCACTGGAGAGACAGGCCTGGGCCAGTGGCATCTGTCACTCACACACACACACACACACACACACACACACACACACACACACACACACACACACACACACACACACACACACACACACACACACACACACACACACACACACACACACACACACAATCAAGGGGGGGGGATTAGCTACTAGACCAGTCGACCCACAGCTGAGGTAAACTATAGGAAGCAATGCACTCAATATACGATGAAGGCATTTCGAGAATTAGCATGAGTCACATGTGACGAGGACTCAGCTCAACAGCTGAGGGGCGGGGACGACTCACCAGCTGCTGGAACAGCTTCTCCGGGGGCATGTGGAGGGCCATGGTGTCGATGACCTGGAAACACACACACACACACACGCAGACGCACACGCACACCTCGTTAACATCCTTAACTTGCTGACTGAAGCAGGGGTAGTGGGTGAGGGCGGAGGGGGGTCCTCACCTGAGCGGCATAGTGCTTGGGGCTCTCGCTGTCGGAGCCGTCCCCGCTGTCGTTCTCGTCGTCCTCGGGGTCCTCCTCGCCAGGTGGGGGCGCCGCGCTGAGCACAGGGAAGATGCCCTGCAGGATGGGGCTGAGGAGCTTGTGCTTCAGCACCGTCTGCAGGGGGGTGGGAGGGAGGAAGGGAGGGGGGAGGGAGGGAGGGGTTCACTCTCAGGCTTCAGTCTGCTCCACACTACCATAGATGGAGACATGGTATTTGTCAAACAAATATATATTTTTTTTTACAGTTTTTGCCTGAATCATTTTCTGAAAATGTTATTACAAATGGAGTATGAAAAATAATTCAATGATGATCAAAACTAACAAAAAATTTAAGTAATATCGCTGCTTAAAGAGAAAAGGCTATCGGAAGAAACAAATGTGTGGGGTGTAATAAAAAACAAATAATCCTCAGCGACAACACTGCAAAGCACTTTCACACAACAAACACACACAGGCCGACCCTCCCCCCGGCCGTGCGCTCACCTTGCTCTTCAGGCGGATGAGGAATGCGATGCAGGAGAGGGCCTTGACGCGCAGGGAGTCGCTCAGGGTGGTGTCTGTGCACACCTGGTAGGGAGAGGACAACATGAGTTATCAAGGCGAGATTGACGACCACAACACCACGTCTGGACCACTGGTTGAGCAGAGTGAGCCGTTGCTCACCTCCAAGCAGAAGTGGACGATTTCCACGATATGCGGGACGATGATGGACACCTCACTCTCCATCAGCTCGTCAAAGATTTCCATGGCCTCGCTGGCTTGGTCCTGCACACACACACACAAACAGGCATTACTTCAACCCTGGCAGCAGGTGGTTTGATTAATTGCATGCGGTTAAATTTAAAACACACACACACACACACACACACACACACACACACACACACACACACTACCTGATCGGCCTTGATAAGGTGTTTCAGTGCGATGATCATTTTTGGGATAAGGGAGCGCATCAGGTTCTGGAAGGCAACGGACAATCACTCAAATCAACAGAGTAGCCATTTTAGATTGGTATTTTTCCTTCATAGGAGGGTTATCTGACTCAGACACAGAAACAGATAAGCACTAGAACATAATAGAAATACTAAAGAATACCAAACAACAACTAAGCTTGGTTAATCATAAAAGGAGTTTCATTTAAACTTTATTTGACATGGGAGGGTAATAAAAAACGAATTTCCATGTACAACAGGGGCCAGGCAAGCAGCAGCAGAAGCCGCCGGAGTGGAAAGGAGCCGTCAAGCTAAGCCGTTGCGAGCGTCTCACCATCTCCTCAGAGCCCACGTAGGCGGTGATGGCGGTGAGGGTGAGGATGCAGTAGTACAGGCACGCTGGGTTCTCCAGGTCCTGCTGCAGAACGTCCCCAAACAGCTGCAGCAGCTGGTGGTAGTGGGGCTTGAAGGGCTCCGGGTTGGACTCCACCACTTTGCTCAGTAGCAGCAAGCCAACCTGGGAAGAGGGGGAGAGGGTTGGCGATAGAGTCGCTGGACTCAAATTAAAAGCATTCAATCAATGATCTCTTCGATAGTTATGGTACTTTTTTCAAAAAAATCAAAACCACATTAATGATTGTCATGTCCTTTGATAGTTATCTTTTTCTGTAGTGTTATTACGGTATTGACTTTTGTTTTAATTAAAAACGTTCCAAAAATGAATCACAAAAATCATGGATTCATATCTCCTTTGATAATCATCATCACTCATTCTCAACAACGAAAACATTCCCATCTTTATTTGGAAGGAAATCATATACGGCTTGTACATCACAATTCATCATCATCATAGGTTTCAAAGGACTTGAAGTACTGTACAAAACGTAATCCACGTAAATATACTGTCATGTAGGCTAATGAAACAGACTGTGGCAGTAAACATAATAACGTCTCCCCATAAAAATATAATTACACAATGAATTACTAAACAATTCACCCAAAAAAAACATTAATACTAAACATAATCCTTTATAGTTCAATGCTCCTATGCTACCAAAATGGAGGAAGCCATTGCAATGGGAGGCTCCGTTGTGACAGGTTCCCTACCTGTCTGTCCTGGGGGTTGTTGCTCTTGGTGGACTGGTTGAGGAGCTCCAGGAGGGCGGGCCAGCGGTCGGGGGTCTCGTGCTTCACCATCACCGCGCTCAGTTGGGAGAGCGAGTGACGCACAGTGTGGCTGCAAAAGAACGCAGGGAAGAGCTCACCAAACAGGCTTCCATTCCTCGTTCACGTGCAGGGAGATGTGTCTGGCGTGTGAAGTCATGCAATGGTGTGTGTACGTGTATGTCTGTCTGTCTGCTGCTTTGCATGAAAATATCAGAACTAAGCAGTCTTGGTTATGTGATTAGGATTTCTGTCAGAATATGGGTTTTGTATGCGACTCACTCTGATTCCTGGGTGAAGGCTTGCAGCACCACCACCTTAAGGCTGTGTAATTCAATGGAAAATGTTAATGACATTGAAGAGGGTCTTTATGGTAAATACTGGGGTGTGTCAGTACACAGAACGGCTCATGAGTCTACCTTTCTCTGTGATCAGGGCTTATCTTCTTCCAGTGCTTCTTCACCCTCATCCTCAGCATCACTGCAGCTGACTGGCGAATCTATTCAAGGTTTTAAGTTTAAAATGGAGCCAATATCTATGGCATCCCAGAGACTATGGGATATAAAATCGGGGGGGCACATTTAAATACATTTGACACACACCTCCCTCCCACCCATTAGGTTACATTAATTTGTAATGACATTATATGGACTGCATTAAAGATAGTGCTTTATCGTCGTCTCTTTCTTAAACACACAATACCTGATGGTTCTGGGAAGTGGTCATGACAGCACACAGGGCTGGGATAATTGCCGGGTCTTTGAAAGCCAGCTTCAACTGGGCTGTGGCCTGTTGAAGGGACAAAACGGATCAACACGTTGACAATAACGATGAGGAAGAGCAGACGGCAGATGTAAAAAAAGATCACGTATTCTCATCGACCATATGTTTGACAATCTGTCCTGTTTTCACATGGCACCATGACAAAATCTGCCCAGTTTTCACATGGCACGATGACAACTGGTTGCCAGTGACACTGTCACCGTGAAACATTCACCCCCACTAACTACACAGAGCGTAGTATCTTTACCTGCTGAATAACTGCATTGTCAGGCTGTGTCAGCTGCAACAGAATTTGCTCCAGTTCCTCTGACATCTTGGCACCTAAGTTAAGATTTTCCCTTCGTTGAATGTCGGAGTGGGGTTTCAAAAGTTGGGAGGAAGGGAGGGTTCTCCTTTCCTTCACTTAGATATTAGCGACGTGTCGGACAAATATTGTAAAACCGGACAAGATATGTGAAGTGAACACGTTGTCACTCGCTAACCGGCAGCCTCACTGCGTAACGACAAGTGTGCCGATGGATATGATCGATATTTCGTAAGCCGGTAGGGAGAAAGACCGAATCGGTAGTGGTTGAGATTCAAGTCGTGACATTCAATCTGGATCATTTCATCCAGTCGCCTCCACGCGGGGCAGAACCAGCGATGGGGCAGCAGCAGTACCATGTGAGTTCACTTGTTAAAGGGACCGCGCATTATTTCAGCGGTTGGTGGAACTGCACAGCGCCTGCAGTTGGAAGGGAGGGCACCGTACACGTTGCAGACCATAACAGAAACGCAGTCTCTGCAGCCCTACATCTCCAATTATGCTCCAATTTATTATTTCACGTGTCCGTACGCACGCACGCACGCACGCACGCACGCACGCACACACACACACACACACACACACACACACACACACACACACACACACACACACACACACACACACACACACACACACACACACACACACACACACACACACACACACACACACACACACAGCAAAACGACATCCACGTTTCATTTTGCAGTGTATACAAGTCTATTATCTTTCATATTTCTATGTTCTGATTTATCTAATGATTTTACTATTCATCATTTGTACGTTTTCTCATTATGTATGTACTGCTGTCAATTCCCTGAACATTGTACTTGGTTAGCATAAGTATATGCCAAATAAAGTTTGGCCGGTGATGTTGGTGCTCAATTCAACCTTCAAAGACATTTTTATTGGGAGCATTTTAGATGTTTCTGTGAAAATGTATTCAAATTGAAAAACAGATTATCTAGTGACTAGTCCATCAACCCTTGATCCCTTGAAGGCACCTCTAAAAGCCACTCAGGGTGGAATGTAACCTTTCTTTGTGTGCATCAACCAGTCCTCAGATGATCAGCAATCCCTCCACCAAATGGCCTCAACCTCCAATAAGCTCTCATCTGCATCTGAGACGACATCTCCATGATAATGCACCGCACAAACGTTGTGTTCCCCCGCCCAAAACCACCGCCTCTGACATCACCCCTCTTATCTCACCCACCTAGCCCTGTGCTCCTTATCTCTTCAATTCAATCCATTTCAAATCAGTTCAATTCTATTTGTATAGCCCTTTATCACAGGAACAGAATTGTAGGGCTTCACAGGCAATATATGTATGATACCCCCCTGATCCTAGCCTCCCAGAGGGCAAGAAAAAACTCCCTTAATTAGCTAGGAAGACATTTTGAGAAGGAAAGCAGAAGGAACTCCTTCCAGGGATGATCAGGAGTGCAATGGGTTTATTAATCGACATATATACATAAAGGCAGAAAAAACATGGCCGGTTAACCATAAGAACAGACCAGTTATTCAGCTGTGGCCACTGCGATCTTGCTTGTTTACCCAGAACCACAGCATGTCCATCAGTAGAACATTGGTAATGCAAATGCTGCAATTAGGGCACACCATTCTCCCATAGCTCTCCCTAACTGAATCATTACCATGTCAAAGTACAGCACAGCACGCAGAGCATAACAGCATCGGCTAGGATGCAAACACAGGGCCTAATCTAAATCAGTTTTATATACTATTTGTTTTAGGTTATTTCAGAAGCAGCACACCAGATTTACACAGAATTGGAAGTACTTGCCAGAGAGTAACATGGAGTAACCGACTGAAAGCCACCTCGACAAAGTAACTGTTTACATGCAGGTTTACAGGATTACACAATGGCGCTTAGATTATCAGTTGACTGATATGCTGTGTAGAGGATGTTGTAACTGCCATACCACATCACACCAAACAAGGTTCTGAATCACTCAAATTTGACTTCTATCATGCATGGAGCATTGGTGGAATCTGTATCAGAAGGAATTGAATCAAATATAAAAATACCATGACCTTACTTAAATTGTAGTGAGAGATATTTTAGATAATCCCAACCATAGCATAAACTGTGGAGGAGCCATCACACCATTGAAGATGGTATGATCTTTGTCTGAAAGATGCACTAAATCATTCAATAAAATAATCCCAAATAGAAAAAATTAACATAGGTGGTTTAAGTTAGGTCAAATAGAATAAGGCCACACTTATTTAGTATTTGTATAACCCTATCTATCAATCTATCTTCATTTATCCTTGTTTTATTTAAGATTATTTTATGCATACATACATTTAATATTATTTAACTCTTACAAAGTTTACCAATTATTTACTTTGCTTGACTTCAAGAACTATGCATTTGGAAGTTGAGGTGAGGGGCTAGGTCTAATTGTCGTGGATTGTGACGAAGGTAATCTGATTGGCTGTTATCAAATCAAGCACACCTCCACGCACCTTTGAATAAAAGCCCCACAAGAAAGTCACATCAGAGTCCCAATATCGTCAGAAGTGAAGTACAGGCCATGCCGGCGATTGATCAGTGGTTTTAAGGACACTTTTAAAATAATCAAAAAATATTTTGTTGCTGCTGTGTTTTAGAACCTTTTTTAATCCTTTTTAACAGAATGGCAGAGTGGAAGACTCAACTGAGTTACAATTACAATCCACCATACCACCACGCATATGCCTACGGTATCGTGTACCAAGCCGGGTCGGAGCAAACCCAAGGCACTCTTCCGAGTTGGGCGGACCACGGAGTTGCCGAGCTCGGAAGCTACAACGCCGTGGTCCCCCAAGGCTACTACGCCACTACGGCCAGGCCTCGAGAGGAATCGCCGCCGAGGAGCCCGGAGCAAAGCGTTTTGAACCTCCACGGACACTACCAGAGTTCGGGGGTTGTCTACCTCGGCGGTTCGCAGAACAGTCGTATTGGTTTTCCGGGGCAACCCCCATCAACTTATGACCCGCTCGTAATCGACGACGACGGCGGCGGTCGCGCAAGAAGCGGCACGCCGACCAGTGACTCGGAGGCGCACACTTCGCCCGGTATGTAGAACCGCCAGAGAACGGTAACTTACTAACGTTATTAAATGCGGTGCCCAGTTGGGTGGTGAAAGATCTATTTTTAATAATGCAATTTAATGGCTTACATTTTCTGCTGCCTCGTTTACGATTATTTCCCGTATGAGTATCGCCAACGAAGTACAATCCGAGGCCATATTGGATTAGAGTTTTTCCGAATATCCCGCCAACCGGCTCCGATGTTAGAAAGTAGATGTGGTGACATCTGCTGGTATAATATGATATTGCACCCATCGTTTTTGCACTGTAGAGCGTTCTTTTAGGACAAAACGGTTTTACGTTTTTGTCACCTTCAGTATGCACACCGTTGGGAATGTTTTGCATCAAAATGCACACTATCGACCATTGCTTATATTTATTTTTGACCTACTCAGACTCGTGGAGTTCACCTAGTAGCAGAGAAGAGGGTCTCCCCCAGACAGACCCTACTGCCTGGATAAAGAAGGAATTGGACCATGACCCTGAAACGGGTAGCCCCAACACAACCCATGATCTTTCCTCTATTCTGGAGGAGCCGCAAAGCTTCGATGCTGTGGAAAATGAGGACCCAAACACTTCCTGCTCCCCTGTGGCCACATCTAAAACCACCCCGAAGACGCGACGCACGACCTTCGGCCGGGGGAAGCGCCGCACCGCGTTCTCCGAAGAACAGATGAACGCCCTGGTCCAGCGTTTCAGTGCACAGAGGTACCTCACCCCTGCAGAGATGAAGAACCTGGCAGCCCAATCAGGACTCACTTATAAGCAGGTAGAGCAATGATTCACTTAGAAAATTTGATTTGGGTGACTCTCGCGCACAAAGACTAAGTGCTGGTTTGTGTGTGTTCAGGTGAAGACCTGGTTTCAGAATCGTAGGATGAAGCTGAGGAGACATCAGAAGGACACGAGCTGGGTGTCTGAGCACTACAATACCAAGAAGGCTGTCGACGTCAACCCCGGCCCAGCCGTTTACCCAAACATGGCCCCACTCCTACAGCAAGTAAGTTGCAGCTCAGTGACTCTACCATCATGGCCCAGTGCAAGTCAAGTAGACACTGGAGGATATTATTTGAACATTCCTCTTGTCCTATCCATCATGCTTCCTGTGGTCGGTGACGGAGAATCTTCCGGTGTGGACATAGAGTATTGCGTCTAAATTGGAGGCCCGACGCTAGACTGGTCGTGGCCTTAAAGGCATGACGCTACATTTAACCCCTGCTGCGCGTTGACTCGATGTGTATGTAAAGTTGTGCATGTACACTAGCCTAATGTATACATGTTCTCTTCCCTACACCCAAGTATCAAGGAGACGCCCGGAGCCACCTCCAGGAGCAGTACACCCAACATATGATGGAGGCGGGAGGCATCTACAAGAACACCGCGCCCCAGAATCTGGCCTACTACCTGGCCGCCATGGGCGCGGCCGGCACGGCGAGCTACCACGGGTCTTGGTCCACCGGGGGCCCCCGCACAAATCCCCTTCCCTCGAGGCCCGAGGGCCATGGCTGGCCCATGGCCTCGTCCGCCCACCACCAGCAGCAGCAGCAGCACGACTACAGCAACCCCAGCGCCTACAGCGCGTCCGGCCCCCTGGCCACCAGCGACGACTCCACTGCGAACAGCGACGGCAGGCTCGACTGTCCGCTGCATATGGCCCTGGGACAAAGCACGGACAACAACCTTCCAGGCACGGGAATCTGTTGACCTTGTGATTTGATTTTACATGTATTTTTATTGGGTAATGTTTATGGCGGATCCTACTTCTTCTCCCCAATACCCCATAGCGACCCTCAACACTCTTAGGAAATGCCTCGTGGTTTTTTTTGGTTACTCGCCGAAACCATTTGCAAAGAAGGCCTGGTGTACATATACCTCGTTTATACTCTATACTGTTCTTCAGCGGTTTTATCTTCCTGTGTCCCTTGTCCGAAGTTCTATTTTTATATTGAGTATTTAATGTACATTGTAGGGGTTGCTTGTTTTTGCGCTTGGGGTGACAAATGCGGTAAAAAGCCCTTTACAGGTCTTATCATGAATTGGGTGTTTCTATGATTGTATACCACTGTTTTGGCTTTTTTTTTTTTTTTTGTGAACAGTCTGAAATCAACTGTCGCACCTCCTGTAAACGCATAAGTGGTGTTATTTTTGGAATAAACACTGGTTCTTAATTGCTACCATAATTGTAATTTTCATCTCCTGTGATTTATTTATATTGGAAAGTAGCCACCACTTCCCCACCTCCATTTTAAGACTGAGCCCAGACATGATTAACATTCTATATTAACAAAAAGCTTTTTATTGAAAAGATTGTATATTTACAACAGTCTAGGTCAACAAAGGAACACCATACGACCAAACTGCTCGCATTATCGATGCCATCGCCACCAGCATTTTGCTAAGCATCAGACCCCTGCCGTAGCACTGCTGGGCCCTGTGAGCTCACTTCCTTGGTACCCTTTTTAAAGCCGGTAAAAGATTTGGGGAAGGCTCATTTAAATCACAATTTATGCATGGCCCAGCAGTGCCTGGTGCAGCAGTTGGTGCCAAACCTGAGTCTGCCTCATAGAATATATAAACAGTCACATGTACACATCATGTTCTTGACGGCGACACAATCCCTTATCGAACGTTAAATATCCCCCATTTCATTTTCTTAAATACAGAACGTTCCAGGTGCCCACTCCATCCTTCAAATGTCCAACCATGAATCTAAATAGTACCCTAGTGCTGATATGTCATGTTACTTATCTACCTAATCAACCTGAAAGGCCTCTGATTCCTGTCCTTTACCTTCATCAGGTTCTGTATCTTGCACTTGGAGACCACATGGAAGTTGCTGATGCATTTGTCATGGGTAAAGATGAGCGGCTATCAAAGCACTTGTTTTATTTGTTGTCCCCCTCGGTGTACAGAACCCAAAAGGCTGATGCGCCGTCCCCCTAGTCCATCTTGAGGCTGCGGTAGATGTAGCGGATGAAGGTGAGCGAGGCCCAGAACGACACCGTGCCCAGCATGAGCGAGAACACCAGCGCCGTGAGCAGCGAGTACCCGAAGAACTCCGCGCTCTGGACCAGCCCGCTCATGGAGGACCGGTTGCGGTAGTAGAAGACCGAGTAGACGAAGATGAAGAGGCCCGTGGAGCCCGCGCTCAGCACGCTCCGCCACCACCAGCGGTAGTCCTCTCCCGACAGCAGGAAGTAGGTGAGGGCCACGGAGATGCAGGCGCCCACCGACAGCAGGATGGCGAAGACGCAGAGCAGGATGCCGTACAGCGTGTAGTGTTCCCGGCCCCACACGGTGGCGAAGATGTAGTAAAGCTCCACCGAGATGGCGCTGAGGGGGGAGGGAGGAAGGTTGGACAGAGTGAAGACGAGGTGGGAGGTAGATGGGTGTTATGCTTTTGATTGTGTTTGTAGAAAGACGCTATTTATCTACCGTGTAAAAGCATAATGTGGTATATGAGTTTTGTAAATTAGCGGAGAACACTGTAGATCGATGTACATGTGCCAAGATTGTTATTAACCTTGCCTTGAATTAATAAACAGTGAACATATATGCAAGCATATCTAGAGTGAGCAAAACAGTGGACAAAGGATGCAATTTGATCCATGTATAGTTTATGGTGACAACACTTGACAACACTTTGTAGGTAATTGTAGCCATTAAAAGCACAGCTAGGGCCTCTCCCTCCTACTCAAAGCAAATGGTTGTTTGCTGTCGAACATCGACAGGCCATAAAGTGTCAGGCTCAAGAGCACCGTAACACTTTCTGCCAGGAGGAGCTGAGGTTACAAGGAGGAAGAGGAAAGAGTGGGTGTTGAATGAGTACACCGCGGGGCAAAGCGAGAAAGATACTATCCAGACAGACAGACAGTCGATCTTATCGGTGCCGTGGCTGATGTACTGAATGACCCAATCAAAGAGCAGGTAAGCAAAGCCAAGTATGTCGCACTCATGGTCGACGCAAGCACGGATGTCAGCAATGCTGCATTTCACGCGTCATCAGATGCGTGAGTGATGAAGGTGTCAAGGAGAGATTCTTGAAATCTGAGGGTGTAACTGAGAAAAGTGTCAACACGACCTAGCTCCAGCAAAACTTTACTTTTAAGACAGCTATCCTATGGAAACAAAGCAAAAGTACTCGTTCGGGTCTAAGATGGAGCTGCCGTTATGGCATCTGAGATTAACGGTGTGCAGGCTCTTATTAAAGAATCATTCCCCCAGGCAGTTTGTGCTTTGTTATGCACACACACTAAAACTTCTAATGTCTCAGGTGGCAGCCAAAAATAAAAGAGTGCTAGATATGTCTGTCTAGGATTGAAGGTTTCCGGCGAGTAAAATTGAAGTGAGCGAGTAAAATTCAACAGCGACTTTGAGGAAACGGTGGAAGTCGCGGGAGAGCAAAGAGCATCTCGAGGGAGAACAGTTGATGCCTGCACTCACTGCAGAGAGCTGCATGAAACTGTGGTTGAAAGCATCCTCTAGCAATTAACCAATCGGTTCCAGGGTCATACAACTGTTGTTCGTGGCATTGCTCAAACCACAACTTCCCTGAAAGTGAGGAGGACGAGGAGTCTGGATGAAAGCAACTGAGCACACTTTGATCTGCTAGGCTCAAAACTGAACTGAGGGTTATGTACAGAATTTCAGATTTTCAGGGGAAAAGTCAAAATGAGCTACCTCATGCTCTTACATGCTGGGTTGTTACTATTCCAGTGTCCACTGCTACAGTAGTCATTATGGACAACTGGACAAACTAAACTGGCGTCGCTCTATATATAGAAAGGAACATCTTCTTAGAAAATAGAACCGACTGCATGAGGAAGTGATCTTTTCATCAGAAAGGAACAAAGGATGTATTTTATGTTCAAGTGACTGGTGAGTGCTGCTGTTTTATTTCAAAGTCTATAGAGTTGATTAAGATTGTCGTTGGCAATGTTCGGATTTGCTGCTGTGAAATATATTGCCCTAGTTTCTATCGTTTAATAAACCTTTCCTTTATGGTTGGTGTAATGTTTATGGCTTGAAGTGCAGTTGATGTTTCTACTAGTGCCCAGAGATGGCTGCAGTAACCGAGACAGAAACTAGCTTTGCATAGTTTTAGCGTGTTATGCCGGTGGTTTCAGTGAGTTAGGTATCGGAAGGCGATCATATCAGGACTTATTTTTTTGTTGAATTATTGATGTAGTCTGCATCCACTTCCAAAAAAACAGAAAGCAAAAGAAAATCCCCCAAAACAATCACTTAGAAAACAGGATGGGAAATGGAACCGCACTGGACAACCTTAAACCAAGCGCTGGGGCAAAACCAACAAGCAACAAGACTCCTTTTAAAGAAGATCGATCCTTGCAAATAGAACATCCCCTCCTCTTCCAACCAACCGACCAATGAGAACCCAGGGCTCACCTGAAGGGCAGGAAGCCCCCGATGGCCATGTGCACCGTGGCGTGCTTGTACCAGGGCTGCGTGGGGATCTGCCGGGCGATGTTGCGCGTGCGGCACGGCGCCTGGAAGCTGCCCGCGCGGTTCTTGCCCACGATGCCCCCGATGACGGTGAGGGGGAAGCCCACCAAGATCCAGGCCCCCAGCAGCAGCAGCACTGTGCTGGCCGGCAGGGCCTGGGTGGAGCCGCTCCACCAGTGGACCGAGTTCACCACGCTCCACGTCAGGAACAGGGGCGCTGCAATGGGGCGGGGGGGGAATGGGAAGGGGGAGGCTGGGTTTTAGTTCTCTTTCTTTTTTCTGAATGAGGGACATCGATATTGACACATGGCAAAATTCTCAACAACGTAAAACCGTAATGATTTTTTACCTGTACCTCATACATATATCTATATATTTTTTATAATTCTTTATCATGCATTTTTTTTATTCATACTTTCACTACCACTTTTTTGGTTTATTGTAACTGCCTGTGAGTTTTTTTAAACCTTCATTCTTACTAGAAAGAGACTTCCTACCTCTTGAGTCACTGGCGCACACAACTTCACCGTAGACAACTATTCTGCAAACTGGATAAGAAAGCACTGCACCCACACAAGACACATCATCTTGGCTAGCCGTCCCTGTTGTTTTCACGGTCACAGTATGGGTCCGTCACCAAGACCAAGTCAGTGTCAGTGTCAGTACCCTGGGACCCGTCTGGGCCCGACTCACCGGAGAACAGGCTGGAGGTGAGGATGATGTTCCAGACCCATCGCTCGCCGTGGATCTGCGTGTAGAAGCCACAGGAGACGTAGCCCGACACGCAGCTGGTCAGGGCGTACAGCACGATGGCCGCAGAGTTGATGGCACCGTGGCGATGCACGTTGAACATCCCCAGCAGCGCCATGACGATAATCGCTATGGAGACACACACACACGCACACGAGTACAACTTATTCCAGTCACCAGATGGAATAAATTATTTTTGGTACACTGGATTTAGGTTGAACAGTATTTGTCTCTCTCTCCTTAACCCAAAAGTCTTTAGATTTTTATCTCAAAGCCACATCAGCCACCTGAATAATAATCAACTTATTATTAGAAGACTCTCTGTATGTACATCTATCCTTTCTCAACAACAACCTCTCAGGAGCTCAATGGCGCGATGCCCACCTGTGGCAAGGGTGAGGAACTGAGCTCCGACTCCCAGCACGGCACACAGAAGGCTTTTGTAGGGGGGGAACCGGAAGACGTCGGTGTGGATGATCTTCCAGCCGTTGTCCCCTTGGTCCGGGTCGTCAGATCGGCCCTCCTCCTCCACGTTGTACCTTGAAGGGGTACATTACACGGCACCACTTTGAAGAAATTCGGACGTAGCCAATGGCAAAACGCTTTGGTTTCAGCATAGACGTCAACGTTGTATTTTAGTGTCTGGTTACTCCTTGAGAATGGAGAGCTTCAGGAAGAGACATAGATACAGACCCAGAACTTAATCCAGGATTAAAATAAAACAACAAAAAATGAATCAATAAAATGTGCAAGTATGCGTAGTTTCCGTAGACAAACAAAAATAAATCTTCAGATGCATCACAGCAATAGAAGCAAAACCAGTAGAATATATATCCATGTGTTTTTATAGTGGTTGCCTCTGGACTGACCTTGCAAAGTCGTTCTTCAGCACGCGCATGAGGATGATGATGACGAAGCCCAACAGTAGCACCACCAGCACCAAGGAGTTGATGATTGACAGCCAATGGATCTCCAGCGTCTTGGGGAAGAAGGAGTGGTCGCGGAGGCGTTCGCCACGCCGCGCGTACGGCAGCGGGGACTCGAACCAGTGCACGCTGTACGTGTGTGTGATCGTGATGCCGCCACCCACGGCCCCGCCCACCCCCACGCCCCCCGCCACCAGCCCGCCCCCCTCCTCCAGGGGCATGGGCTTGACGTCCTTCACCGAGACGTTGGCGAAGATCACAGAGTCGCCGTTGTACTCGATGTTGAAGTCAAGGTGGGTCCACAAGCCAACCTGCAGCGACACAGGACCGGGCGTGAAATGGGAGATGGAAAGAGAGGGAGGGGGAGAGAGGGAGGGGGAGAGGGGGAGAGGGGAGAGGGAGAGAGGGAGAGAGAGAGAGAGAGAGAGAGAGAGAGAGAGAGAGAGAGAGAGAGAGAGAGGATACGTTGAATTTGGATCAAGTGCTGACAGAGCTGTAACAAGATTAATGACAGCTCCTCCTCTCTTTCTCTCATAGACTCTAGCTGTCATCCTCTCAAACACACACACACACACACACACACACACACACACGCACACGCACACACACACACACACACACAGTGTCAGTTCCTATACCACTCAAACACAATTTTGAGTGTGTGAGTGTGTGTGTGTTTGTGTTGCAAACTCTCCTGCACACAATTGCTTTCCATTCCACCACCCAAGCGCACGTTCTCATTCACACAGAGCCATTCATGAGCTCGGCAACGTCTGTACCTTGTGACTGTGCGGCAGGAAGCCACTCTCCTCCATGTACCCGACGAACCCCCAGATGGGAATCTCGTCCACCACAAACTCGAAGTAGTAGAGCTCCTCGATGGCCTCACGAAGCTGGTCCACCTGGAACAAAGACCAGCAGCTCTTTTTTTACTGTCTTGATGTCTCCAGTTCTTGCTCCTGTTCATGATACGGTACCTCTATCTCCCCTGAAACACAACATAGACCCCCGACAGACACATCGACATACGAAATACGAAATACTAAACGATTAAAACCAATACATTTCGCATAAAAAAAACACAGCAAACTAACAATGTACATTTAAAATATATGTATGTATAATAATACTATTTAAAAATGTAAAGCCAAGAAAAAAAAGGAATTAAAGGGGGGCTTCTAAACATCTCTCAGACCAGCAGCTTTAAACTCTCCCCATGTTACTACTTGATCAAGTTGAGCTAGGTAATGCATTGAACAACTGCTTTTTAACCCACGATACCCGCTTGATAACAATAAATTGACATGATGAAGCCACCAGAGGCACTTATTATTCATCTCACTCATCTACAGCAGTATGACAAAAATAATTCTGGAGGATATTCCTGTTCTGAATAGTTAAAAATGTGGCCATCTGGCCATCGCACACTGACATACACAGCGAAATCCATCTCTCGTACCTGTTTCTCTGAGAGAGTGAGCTGGCACAGCGTCTTCTTCTCAACGTTCTCCCGGAAGCCGATGTGATACAGAGACTGGGCCATCCGGTCGCCGTCCAAAACCTCGCCCAGGCTCAGTGACTTGTGGTGCACCTGATAAAAAACAACGTCAGGAGGGAAGTGGAACCACAAGTTAGGCTATACATAATACCCTGTCATTCAGGTTTGACTAAATCGGACAGTAGTGCATTGTAGGAGTGCACCTCACACACTTTGAGCTGAAAGTATCAAATGACCCGTATTATTATTATTACCGTTAAAATCCCGTTCATCAGATCAGTTAATTCAAACGGCAAAGATCTTTTTAGAACCCTTGGATAGAATTGGATCACACCGTTGAGACAAATGAGACTGTTTACACAAACAGGCGCAGTTCTTATCTATGCTTATATGCAAACCACATACTGTAAGCAAACATGTCTGGTAAGGGACACGTATACCACATGACAGTCCATCCCCACAGCGACTGACCTCGTCAGGCCTGCACACCGGCAGGGTGTAGTAGTGATAAGTCTCCTGTGGGTTATGGTAAGGGCCGACTTTGTTCACGTACAACGTGACGTTATCCCCATGCTTGTAGCTGACCGCCCATGATGACGGAAGCACCAGCAGGAACAAAACCCAGTACAGACAAACCATCTTCTGCCGGCCAGCCGACACATTTCCTACTGCAACCTGCATTTCTGCAAGGGAAGAAAAGGACGATTTAAAGAATGCCTGATATATATTAATAATGTGCTTGTATTATTCAAATTATACTGTATTTGAATGTGTCATATTACAAGCCCAAGAGTCAGACATACAGTAAAGTACAGGACAGCAAAACATTGCAGTGACACACATTGTTTTTGACAAAAGACATCAGTGTTGTGATACAACGATTACAATTGCTACAGTCTGGGTTGCATTACATATGCTTATTGGGGGGGGGGGGGGGGGGGGCAGTGCCAATGCTATTCCACAAAAATCTCAGCTTCAGGATTCAGCAGTGACAACCCCAGCGATCAACAGCATTATATGTGTTGAAGACAGACGCCAGGTAAGAACGACTTCGAGTCAAATGATTGAGCATGACTGGTGTCCACGAAGAAAACAAAGTCTTGGATAGGACATCAGTTTCAATTGCGCTGGGAAAAGTGTGACTTCTTCCAAGACACACTTCAAAAGCGACTCATAGCAATCAAATGTCCTTGGTACGATCATACAATTTAGTTATGAAACGGGATCCTAAATCTGCACAAAACCTGCCTGTCCTGTCGGATCGTCGGATTCTTCGGATTCCAGGCCCGAAGATTCACCTCTCCTCTCCGATGTACGCCGACAGATATTATGATTTTAAAATTGTAATAATCATAATGGAAAAAATCGATTACTTTGAAATTGGTGTGTTCATTGTATCCGGGACAGGAACACTGTGCACTTTCATAGACACATGAGACGGAATTAAGGAAGAAATCGACTCCACGTCACAGAAAATTAAAATAATGACGATAAGAGTGAGTTTTCCGGAGTGGGAGGAGAGAATAAAACCACACCCCCTCCGAACATCTGAACAGTATCCACTATTTCCGACTCAGGAAACGTATATTCATCTATATATATCGTTTTGCGAATGAATGTACCTATGTAATCATAATATTGAACCATTGGCATTATATTCGGAAGCATTATTACCATCGACTTAACAAACCAATCAAATGCTTTCTCCTCTGTTTCCCTTTTCCGCACAGGCTACGTAATCAACACAGCATAATCGATCGGTGGCTCCCAACGCTATTTGAGCTGAATCCATCCAGCAAGATCTCGGCATCTGTTGGTCATGCCTATATATTGTTTACCCGCGAAACGTACGCGTTTTCCCCGCGCCTGATACATCACACACCGCAAGTGTAAAACCTCGGTGAGTTGGCACAGTGGACACAAAAAATACTGTATTATTATGGATACATAATAGTCCTATATTGTTCAAAGGTTGAAAGAAGTTGTTGTTAGTGCGTTAACTCCAGACGTTGGAGTCTAGGACTGACTGGCATGCTGTTGTTTTGCAGAATCTGCTGATTTGTTGCCTGAGCCTCCAGTGATGGGAATTCACGGTTTAGCTAAGCTTATAGCCGACCAGGCTCCCGGGGCCATAAAAGAACAAGACATCAAGAGCTACTTCGGTACTAAACAAGTTCTTCATACATAACATACTCTGGTTTAGGATAAACGACTGGAAAGCTTGTCTCCCTTGTGACTTTTTCCAAATTGTTTTAATACGACCATTAAATCGACATTGCTAACCAAGTAACGTTTTTCTCAGTTGCCCAACAAACATTCAGCTGATACATTTTAGAAAACATTGTCTATATTTGTATTTGCATGGAAATGACTGCCGTACAATTATTTTGCAGGGAGAAAGATTGCTATAGATGCCTCTATGTGCATCTACCAGTTTTTGATCGCAGTGCGCCAGGATGGCAACCTCCTTCAGAATGAAGATGGAGAGACGACAAGGTAGTACTTCAACCCTTACTACATGTGGTTAAATGAATGGCATGTCATTGTATTTATATCTCTCTGACGTCCGTCCGTGGTATTTATTTGGTCCCTGAGAGTCTAGGTCACCCAACGATGTGTGTCTCTCTTTCTCTGTCCCTCTGTCTAACTTATCTTTTCATTTTATCCTCAAAGCCACCTCATGGGAATGTTCTACCGGACCATCCGCATGCTGGAGTATGGCATCAAACCCGTCTATGTGTTTGACGGCAAGCCCCCACAGCTCAAGTCCGGCGAGGTGAGTTCTCCGGCGTTCTGACAGACTCGGCTTGCCTGCAGCAATGGCTTAGTGTGGAAGAAACCCATCTGGTGTGACGTGGGTGGCTTTATGTCCTAATGTTAGATTAAGAAACATATTTTAATCTGTTTTCTGGTGGTTTAACATCTTCCTCTGAATCGGTCCTATCCAGCTGGAGAAGAGAGGCGAGAGGAGGGCAGAGGCTGAGAAGCTGCTGGCAAAAGCTCAGGAAGCAGGTAAACATCATGGTTATCACATTATTTACTTCAAGATTATGAGCTGCAACATTGATGGGTAAATGCCATTTTCGAATGGCACAATTTTCATGTCCAAAAGTCTGTATATTATCTGGACATATCATTTTGTAAAATATGTGTTCTGTCCATAACCAGGCGAGCAGGAAAACATCGACAAATTCAGCAAACGACTGGTCAAGGTCACCAAACAGCACAACGATGAATGCAAAAAGCTTCTGACCCTCATGGGTGTGCCCTACATCGAGGTTAGCTCAACTCTTATCTACCCAAGTTCTTTGTTGTGTCTGTGAATGCACACTGAAGACACCTCGATTTCTGCCCTCATCAATGGTGGGGATGCTTAGAATCACCTCAGCTTGGATCTCAGTCAATCTCGATGGGAAAATGATTCACACAAATGCGTTTGACACAGTATAGTATATTGTGTATTTGCAAGCATGAAGCTGATGGTACTTAAATGGTCTCCATTATCTTTCTTTAACAAAAATGTTTTATGATCATTTAGGATATAATATTGTCTTGAATAGTTTTCATACCAGTGTAATTAATCCTGAAAGGATTTTATGTGTTCACTTCAAAAAGCCACTGTGTTAAGTTAAATGTTTTTTCCTTACAGGCGCCTTGCGAGGCTGAGGCCAGCTGTGCCGCTCTTGTTAAGGGGGGAAAGGTCTTCGCCACGGCAACGGAGGACATGGACGGGCTCACATTCGGGACCAACGTCCTCCTCAGGCACCTGACGGCCAGTGAAGCCAAGTATGGATGCTCTCTTCCGATTCGTCCGTTATTTGAAAGTATTTTATTTAAGCTAGTGAGTTGATTAACCCATATAGGCTCATGGTTTTTACCAATATATCGAAATGTATATTTGTCTTGTGTAAAGAAAGATTTTGCAAATTACAATACGAACAGTATGTATAAAACGTTTGTGTTTTCGTCCAGTTATCTGTGTCTCTTTTCAGCAATGCTGTGTAAAGCATTACACTTGCCCAATATTGAGATGGAGACGTTGACTCTCGGTTCTCTTGTGATGTTCTAGGAAACTTCCGATCCAAGAGTTCAGCTTTAATCGCTTGCTGCAGGATATCGGCCTGACCAATGAACAGGTGGGATTTCCTTTAAAAAAAACACGCAATGCCATGCATAAAACTAGCTCTTCTCTTCATTTGGACAATGCACACAAACCGTTGATCATTCACACTCGGATGTGTGCTCCTGAAGTGGTTTGCGCAAGCCTTTTACTGGAAGGTGTTTGCTTATCAGCTAATAATCCGGGTGTGTTTCCATCCGTCTCAGTTTGTGGACCTGTGCATCCTGCTGGGCTGCGACTACTGCGGCACCATCAAGGGGATCGGCCCCAAGCGCGCCATCGACCTCATCAAGCAGCACGGCTCCATCGAGGAGATCCTGGATAACCTGGACCCCAAGGTGGGTTCAGTGGTCCAGTGGTCCACTGGCACCTGTAGATGTCTGGATTTTCACATGGCAAAGGTTTAGGCTGGAAAGAATGCGAGATGCAAAATAGTAAATGCATCTAGTATTGGGACGTTTTATAATTCTGTAGTATATTGGGTATACCAACATTAACTGGACTGACCCAGACGTTACTTTGGGTCAGTCCAATTATTATCGACAACCCGAAAACGTGGCTCTCCCGCAAAGTCATCTTTTGATTCAAATTTCAAAATGTAATCTCAAAATATAATTTGAACTAGCTTTATAATTAATACAAATGTTATGAAACTTGTAATAATAATAATATGTAATGTAACGCGTCTCTCTCCTGTGTCCCCGTGCAGAAGCACCCTCCCCCCGACGACTGGCTGTTCAAGGAGGCCCGCCGCCTCTTCCTGGCCCCCGACGTGGTGGACTGCGCCACGGTGGACCTCAAGTGGAACGAGCCCTCTGAGGACGACCTCATCCAGTTCATGTGCACAGAGAAGCAGTTCAGGTACGCCCGGGCCTCCACACCACCACCACCAACACCACCACCACCACCACCACTAACACCAGCATGAATGGAAACAGAAAGACAAACACTGTAGCAGGTCACATGGGAGCATTCGATTACTCTGTAGTGCGACTGTCGTGATGGTAACCGGGCTAGCAGTCCACTACATTTCATGTGTCTTCACATATAGAAATGGACATTTGTAAGGCAACAACGTTGGCTGGGATGGTTATGGTGGCTCTAGCCTAGTTGGTGTGACCCCCAATGGGCATTGGTTATAGGGCCCGACCGATTCATCGGCCTGCCGATTTAATCAGCCGATTATAGCCTTTTTGAAAATAATCGACATCTGCCAAAAAGACGCCGATTACAACCGATTTATTTATTTATTTTTAGAAATGTTATTGCGCTTAGTATCCTGCAGATTGCGCTCCTACTCGCCTTGCTAACTAACAACTTTAGCTGGAGTAAAAAAGAGGAGATTGAATTTTACCATACAACATGAAAGCATGCTCGCTCAGGCAGCTGCGCGCTCACCTCACCAATGTACACAAGACGCGTTGTTTGAGCATGTTGTGCCTGTTTTTCTTTAGGTCCCAGGCCATGTTAATTTGTTATACTGTAGACTCTAACGGTGAGACCATACTGCTCAGCACGCACGTGTTAGTCACTGCTCACGAGCGCAGCACATTGGGAGTTAGTTATTTATTTTACATTTTACATTACACTCATTTTTGACTGTAAATGTATTCTAAAACACTCAAAGGTTCTGCATTCAATTCACATATTCGTCAAAAGTGTTTAAAGTATATTTAAGGTATCAAAAACTACGTTTTATAGGCTTTTATATTTATTTATTTTAATCTGACGATTAAATCGTAATCTTAATTTTTCTCTGAAAATAATCGGCATCGGCACTCAAAAATCAATATCGGTCGGGCCCTAATTGGTTACCACATTCTCAGTTCTCTGGATGTCCATCATTGTTAAGTACCTTCTATTCAAATGGGCCCCCCCACATTCACCTTAAAGAGATTGCATGGTTATATAGTATGTGGCTTTTAACTCTCTGTGTGTGTGTGTGTGTGTGTGTGTGTGTGTGTGTGTGTGTGTGTGTGTGTGTGTGTGTGTGTGCTTCATCATGCAGTGAGGACAGAATCCGTAACGGCTGTAAGAAGATGTCGAAGAGCAGACAGGGCAGCACCCAAGGAAGATTGGATTCCTTCTTCAGTGTGACTGGATCGCTGTCCTCTAAGCGCAAGGTAACCAAAGGCCCGAAACAAACAGCCAGGGAGCGATCACGCTGGCTGGTGGACCTAGATAATCTAGTTGGTTCATTATTTTAATCAAGCCTCAATTTAACCATCTGACATTAGACACCAAATCAGACCTCATGGACAACATCTCCAGCGAAAACACACAGGTTATGTACGATGGCTGATTCTGATTGGTTAGAACGGCCTTCTGCTCAAACCAAATGGAACTTGTGTATTTGTGTTGTCACAATATCTCAGTAGGGCTCTTGAGTGCCCTTCTTTGTTTTCTGCGCTGGTTGAAATCAAACCCGTCGACAAACCTCAGCCAACCTTCTTTGGTGTTGGTTTTTGACGCAGTGTGGAAGCTCCCTGAGCCTCAACTTTTCCTCAACAAGCTGGTTGATACAATATTGATTCCTCTCTTTATGAAAATAGATTTAGTATTCCCCGTACCTTCTTTATAATGGCTAGTTTTAAATGGGTTATATTATGCCACCAGATGTGTAGACTGAACTACGCAGGATACATCTAGCTGGACACTCCCACTTGGATGTCACTAAGGCACTTAATTCCCTATTCCTTCTTTACAGCGGTTTTAGAGCGTGGTTGGAGCTATGTAGTGCACTGTGTTAATCCTTCTCATGTCTCCTTGCCTCCCAGGAGCCTGATACCAAAGGATCAGCAAAGAAGAAGCAGAAGACCGGGGCCACACCAGGCAAATTTAAGAAGGGAAAATAGACCGCCTGGTTGTCATAAATAAGTTTCCAGAGTCCTGGACACTGTTTATTTGTCTTGGTGAATAAAGAGTTTTGTTTTATTTTGTCAATGATGTGTGACTGAATCTCAGCTGAGCAATGTTTTACATAATTTATTTCAGTTTACAGAAGAATTTCCCTTTCAAATGTAATGGCTCTTTGTAGACAACAAATATGAAGTCATTATTTTACAGCACAGGGTCAATGGGAAAAAAAACAAGTCCCCTTTTTCATAAGTAGGCATAATAAACATTAAGGTGTTAAGGTGCAGTTCAATGCTTCAGCTCAAATTACACCCAGCTAGCATCAACTCCTTTATACAAAGCGAGCACTCAACACTGGCTTTACGTTCATTTCAATTGTATTCATCGGCTCCCTTCTGCCCAATGCAGTTGAAATAAGGCGTTTTGTCAGCACATTGGTCAATACAGTATTGGTTTTGTGTCCAATAAAATGAACATGCCAAGAACCAGCGGGCTAACAACATAGCTGGATTCAGGGACTAGAGATTGTCGAAGACGCTGCTAATTTGTTGAACGATAAAACTAGGAATAACCTAATACTAGTAACGTTCGATTACTTTTCCCCTCGACCCGTTTTCTCAATTTCTAAGTTGCATAAAAGTATGTAGACATTATTCATATTGTACTTTCAGTCCCGTTAAAGCTCAAAAGCTCTTGAATAATATAAAGGTAAACTTTGGGTAAACAGGGAAAAAAATTGCAACAGGGAAAGAAATTGCATTTCCTATAGCAAACTACCATACACACCATGTAAGGAAACAAGTATACATATAAGATCTTTCTTCACATCAAAAGGCATGAGTTAAAAAATACTTTTTCAGAAAAATAGAGAATTTCATATATATAAATATATGACGGAGTGTCAAGTGCCATCAAAAGGCTCGTTTGGTTCTGCTGCTGTCTTTACGCTTTGGTATCCATATCTGAGTACACCAACAGGGCCTCCCCAACAAGGCTGAAGAACACACTGGAAAAAAGCAAGCATCAGTTAACACTCCCAAGAACCCACAGGAGTGTGGTGAAGATTTATCCAATATAAATCTGTTCACTAGGTGAAGATGAGATGATGGATGGAAGGCCTTAAGCCAGGCTGGGAGACTCACCAGGCAAAGGACGGTATGTTAGGGTCCAGGGGGAAGGCCAGGGGGGAGAGGGTCACAGCAGCCAGCTGTGTTGGGTTTGGGAGAGATTTCACTAAGGATATGTCACCAACTGATAAACAGTATGCTAGTTGATCATGAAGACATTTTATCAAAGTTATGCATTTTTGTTGCAAAAATGCTCAAAAGATAAAGGACAACCAAAGAAGAAATTACCTTGGACAGGAATGTCCAGGTCCTAGACTCCTCCAGGGACAACCCACTCTTAAGCTTTACTGTTGCCAATAGCAGAAGAAAACCCAGCAAGGCACTGTGAAATAAGAGTAATAAATTAGTTTTGTATTATAGCAGCAGGGTTCTCCCAAGAGTATATATTATTTGCCGATTTTCATTGCATAACCATTGCCATATCTATATATACAACGCCATTAACACTAAAACAAAGATTGGTGATTGCCTGTCAGGAGAATGAGGGTTTATTTTAAAATATTCAGTGAAGACACCACCTGTCTTTTCAGCTTTTCCTGAAGGCAACGAGGAGTGCCTTGTCAAAGAACTCATGTTTGCTCTTCTAGCCTACTAGAATGAATTAACCTCCATTATCTACCACACAAGCTGCTTTCACCATAGAAACGTTTCCTTAAGTACCTCTCAAACACCAGTGATTACACTGTGACACAACACTGGATGAGTGTGTGTGTGTGTGTGTGTGTGTGTGTGTGTGTGTGTGTGTGTGTGTGTGTGTGTGTGTGTGTGTGTGTGTGTGTGTGTGTGTGTGTGTGTGTGTGTGTGTGTGTGTGTGTGTGTGTGTGTGTGTGTGTGTGTGTGTGTGTGTGTGAGAGACTAAAACATGGTGATGCTGAACAAGGGATGCTTTGCATTTAAACTGTCCTTTGCTACCACAACGAAACCCAACCTTAACTAAGGACAACTAGCGGGTAGACACAAAAAGTCCTCACCTGGCACAGCAGCCCCAATGAAATGTATAGGAAGCAAGGAGTGGAAACTCCCAGGCAGCGAGCAGGTCCCCTGGAAGGAAGCAGACCACATTATCAACAGGATCCATTACATTTAAATGATGCATAAAAGATGACAATAAGGAAAGCCTTTACAATGCATATATTTTCCATTTGTCCTGTTTTAATAATAACCGATAGTCCGAAGAACTGTTTAAACGGAAATCTGTATTTGTGATGGAACAAGATGGTATATTTACCATGACGTATCTCATAGTAGGTACAATACAGATAAAGCTACCATCATTATATCTTACCAGTGGGGTGAGCAGCAAGGGCCAGCAGACAGATGCTATGCGTTAAAAAAGGTATGTTATTAATATTACACGCACAGCCAAAAACATCTTGTTGCATCCCATGCTGGATGTGGTGTGGGACTAGCTAGCATGTAGCATAGCAGTTATTATAATCCTTATAGTTCTGTTGTACTATGTGTCTGTCCATTTGTTGTGTTATATTTAAAAAGGTTATTATTGGGTTCATGGTTATTTTGGTGTTATTTAGTTTGTCAAGACCTTGATCTAATGTGGACAATAGGTTTTCAGGGTTAAACTTGAGTCGCTAGTCATGTGTAAAGAATAAAACAAGATCTATATGTTGTGGTTGTGTTCTTTATCACTCAAACTCTTCAATGGCTGTAAGAAGTACAGCTCACCACAATATTGTTATTCTTCACTACAGCATACTTTTCTGTAGGACGATATATATTCAATATTGTCTTCTTACACAAGGTTGTGACGTATTTCGGAGGTCTATATTACTTTAGATTTCCTTACCTGAACATGTAGTTAATGTACTGCTGGTCAAAGACACTGTAAAGAGAGCACAAAATCAGAGCTTTATTTCAATAAATCCTTCAAATCGAAGGGGTTAATTTGGCCGTAGGATAGTGAACAAGTTGCAATACATTATTTAAGTTTCTTGTGGAAAATGTATGTAGATGTATTCATAAAGAATTTATATTTTTGTTGTTGATGTTTCAGAATAATCAATCCATTTCACTGTGTTAGACTCTTCACAGGACTTGCCTTAGCTGGATGGATTTGAAACGGATTCGGAACACTCTGTACGCGCCTAAAAATAAGAAGATGAATATGAAATCAGATCAAGTTCTGTGGAAAGCACTCCAAGTCAGTACAATCAGAAACTTTACATTTTTAGCCGGCAGTAATTCCTGGCAAAGTGATGCAAAGCCAATTTCAATAAACTAAATCTTTATACCCTTTAAGTACCCAGAAACTGGCAAGCTGATGATACTTACCAACACAAGCCAGATGACAAACTGCCCAGCCATAAGTATTCAAATCAAACTGTAAGAAAGGTAAACGTTCTTCAAAGTCCAAATGTCCCGAAAAATATGCAATTGTTATTTTTTATTGATGAATGTTGTAAATACATCTTAAGTAGACAAGTAAGTAAATTAATGTAATAATTACCCCAGGATTGTGTATAGGGAGGTTGATGGCAGAAAAAAACATGATACACATACTACATGAACCAAAAGGGAAAAAGAACCAGGGGGACATTTTTGTAATGGGTGTGCAGAGAAATAATAACAAAATATAAAGAGAGAACTATGATATCTAGCTCTTTACAGCAACACAATGACATTTAATCATTTTAGAATATGTATACAAACCTTGAAAGCTTGGACCAAGAAGTCTTCTGCTAATGATAAGGAAAAAAACACCATATATGTCAGAGGCCAAGCCCTCCACATTCAAGCTAGGCAAATTACATGACAGTCTATCGGCCTGTTTTAAGTCAATTCCCATTTTTTCTTATTTACATCTGTTGATTTATCATCCAAGTGAATAAGACAAAACCATCCACAGAATACATGAGCGTAGCTGAATGAGTCCTATCAAGAGGGCAGCCCCTGCCTGCACCCACCTCTCTATGAACGACCCTCAGCAGAAGGTAGCTGACGACATGGGAGGCGTTTTGGACGGTGAAGAAATAAGGAACGGCCTGAGAAGAAGAGAAAAGGACGAAAGGGAAAAATCAAATGTTGCCCGGATATCACAGCCCCTTACGTCGGAGGAAAAGTCTGAAAAGTAGACCCACTACCACAAGTAGTCCACAATGTCTCACGTAGTCTGCTGTGATGCATCGCTGAGCGTTGGGGAGTCAGAACAGACGACGTACCATGCGGGATAAAGCCCGGGAGCCAGCGTAGATGGAGCCAAGGAACACGAGGGACCCTGGGAGCCAGGAGACAACTGCAGACCTAAAGGATGGAAGCAGGGTGTGAGATGCAGAACCCTCTCCAACCATTCACATGGATGGGTTTGAACCCGGAATATCAGCAGTCTACGCGTGTAAGCGTTTCCGAGAAAGATGCCAAACCCAAAACCCCAAATCTGCGGTTATGACTAGCATCTCAGAAAGTCTATTGAACGATATCTCAATCCTGCCCCAAATGCCCACTGGCCCAATGGGGTTGGATTGGCCGATTTACAGAGAAGTCAACCGTTGCCCTTAATTGTTATGCATTCTATTTGAACAGAAAGGTTACTTTACTAAAACCCAGAGGGGGGAATGATTAGGTTTCAACTCACCTGGAGATGCGGGTCAACTCCACCCACCCAAGCCTCCCAGACAGCAGAAGAAGCACAGCTCCCACTAAGGTCTGCCATCTGAGATACAACATGTAAGGCAAAGATAAGTGGCAGCAGTGTAACATATACACAAGTATAGAGATCGTTGCAATATATGGATTGTATTACTTCAAATCTAAAAAAGACTTACCCTTGAAATAAGGTTGGAAACGTGAACTTTAAAACAGACAAGACAAACTGAAAAACAATGAAAAGCAAAGCATGATGACAGTATCACTGGTAGAGGATAAACCAGACTATAGACAATATTCCAGAAAATTACCACTGGGGCCACCCATTCTAGGACTGTTTAAACTTTACACTGTCATGGCATTGTAACTTGCTTTGGAAAGTGGCATGCATATTAAATATATATAGGGCTCAGTCATTAGAAACGTCTAAAACAGTGAAGCTATAGGCTATTCAAATATTACGTTTCTTAAATACATGCATGTCACAGCTTAAGTAAGGATGTGTTATTGAATGTATAACAATGGATATTTTAATGTCAATAGTATTTATTGAGTTTTATTTAGTTATTTAATGAAGTGATCCAAATACTTTGGATAGGCCTACTCCAATACAGCTTGCCTGTTTAGATAAGCCATGACTGGAGGTCCAGAATCACTCAACTTTATTCTAGTTCTAATATCTGCCATCGAATGGTAGTGGTCGATAGAGTCCATTATTGACATCAGATTATTTCTCTCATTCACAATCTGACTCTTATAACCTGCAATGCAGCTATGGAAAACTACCAGCCACAGTACAGCTTTGTGAAGTGATATCACTGATGTGGAACTGCAACCCTTAACTACAGAAGAAAGTAATCAAATAGGTTATGACTCTTCAAACTCAAAACTCACAAACTTTACCTTATTGGTGAAACATGATCCAACGAAGACGATGCTGAACACCAGTCCAGTCATATGCCCTTTCCACTGCATGCTGCCCTCCCGTCACATAACGGAGGACCCATAACTTACAATGCGACCCATGTTTTTACATATTGATCATTCATATGGGATCATTTGTTAAACAAAAAAAAAAACTTGATCTGAAGACGGTTAACTCAAGCTGCGACACGTCACGCGTCCAGAGCAGCGCTGGTCTTCGGTCACATGGTTCCGCAGCGTTTCCGTGTTTACAGCGGGCTGGTCTGAGAGTAGGGTTTACAGTTCCCAACGATGGTGCGCAGCAGACATGGCATTTCTGAAGACAAAAGAGCGATCTAAAGAAAGGTAGGCACATTGACAACTCTATCAATCAGCTCTTACTTCTACATTGGGAGTGTGTCTCGTGTTAAATGGGCAAGATGGGTTTTAACAGTTGGCTACTAGGCCAGTCCTCGGAAGATCCTTGGTGAGATGTTGGAATCTCTGTATAAACAAATTAGGTACTTTTCTTGTAATGCCTGAATTCAATTAAGTATAGAATGTCTTGTGTTTACAGCAATGTTGCTCCTTCCTAATTGACTTGGTCAGTACAACGTCTCAAGGCAATACAAAACAAAGTGAAAGCAATAGTTTAGTATTTCAAGTGAAGCATCCATGCATGGATCTGATCCAGAAGAAGTTGGGGTGCCTGGGCCGGTGGCCTACTTATTATAATAACGTAATTAAATCCAACATTCTGTAGCTAAAACTGGATTGTTTCCTTAGATGAACTGTGAACAATGGGACTCATTTGAGTTGTAATGATAAGGTTGATAACCAATGCATTTACCATGTGGTCTACTGGTGTCAATATTGTGGGCTTATGTTACTAGGCCCACTGTTGATTTGTACATTAGAAACAGGAACTTGGTAAATGAATTGATATTTAAAGTGCTGAATTAACAAATGTAATGGAAATAAACAATATTCGTGACAAATGATCATGATTTGTCACTTGGTAAATTGACAAACCTTATAGAAATATGAACTCTACATTACCAATGCTGGCAACTTAAGTGATATCAGCCTTTAATGTGGCAGATAACAAAGTTGAGATGATAGGCTAAAAGCATTTTCATTCAAGTGTGAATCCCTCCACTGCTCAATTAGAGTAACAGCCCAAAGGGATACCTGATGCCAGCCCACTACACAACTTAAGGACTATCTGGTTGCATCAGCTGGCTGCTCAGCCCACTGGAGCTCACAGGAATTACATGATTATCACCTCCCCACCCTCATGCCTGGTTAGGTTTGCTTTGCACACTACACAAGCCTATTGGTGTATCTTACTTTTGTTTTTATCCCTTTAAAGGTTCTCCCTGTTGCTGCTGGACCTCGAGGAATACTATTTTGAGCAGCACACAGCTCTGCAACTTGGTGCAAGCTCGACAAAGGACAGGTGAGTAATTTGTGGCCAACAATGGTTTTATTAGGGTTTTCTAACTGTTAATAGCAGTGTTACAGTGTGTTCTTAGTTAGTCCCACAGTATGCATGATGAACCGTTCAACAGGTTAGAATGTAATCAGCGTTGCAGGGACAACATGACATCAGCCAATGTTTTAATATGCTGTGTGTCAATATTTTCTTTATTTCAGAAAGGTCAGAGGCTCATTCAAGGTTTGCTCTAAATCGCTCATATTTGATCCTGAAGACTTTGCTGAGCCGATATTAAAGGTGTGTGTTCATTTATCTGTGCACGTTGATGTCTTTCCTTAAGAGCATACAGTCTACAACATATCAAAAACTGTTATTGTCATAATTTAAATTGTGCTGGCCCCTTCCATCGTTATCCCCTACAGATTCCTCTCAGGGAATGTAAGAAGATTGAGGTGGTGGACCAAAATGAGAACCCCTTCGAGTGAGTCCTGCTCTGCCATTTGTTGTGCTGGATAAGTTGTATTGACAAAAGCTTATTTAGCCAAGCAGCCAAACTGGTCGGACAAACCAGCTGTGAATCAGCTGAGGCTGAAAGTCGTTGTATGTAAAGGTTACTGAAAAAGTATCTAGTAAGATCTTGAAAGAAAAAAGCTATTTCCTATAAATCAAATTTATATCCTATTCATCCATTGGGAGATAAATTCACCCATTGATTCACAATGTTTATATTTATATTTTGATATTATGGTTGATTTTTGTTAATCTTATTTATTTTATTTTTTATCGTAATTTCTTCCACAGGACAAAGCCACCGACCATCTCTATTCTATGCAGACAGGTGTGTCTTTGACAACTTGTTCTTTATTTAAATGATGCTGTGTGTGTGTGTGTGTGTGTGTGTGTGTGTGTGTGTGTGTGTGTGTGTGTGTGTGTGTGTGTGTGTGTGTGTGTGTGTGTGTGTGTGTGTGTGTGTGTGTGTGTGTGTATTTGCAATTATTCACAATTTATGTCAGTATATGTAATTTCCTGAATAATGGGAAGCTCAATAAGGTCTCAAGTTCTCTGTCAACTTTAACATGACTAAATCTGATTTCAGGCCAATTATATGAAAGAAGACAATGTCATTGCGCCATACAGAATCGAAAGAGTGAGTCAAAGCTGTGCAAATGGCAATTGTCTTTCCGATTTTCCATGCTCAACATCTGTACAAACACAAATTGACATCCTAACGACCGTTAAGTGGTTTGGATGAAAACGCTTGACCTGCTGCAAGAAATAAATTTGGCAATCAAAGCAAGCATGAAATGGTGATTTGTCAATCCGCAAAGTTTGAGGGCTGACTTGTAATCCGGTAGAAAATACTGTGGTTGGTTCTATGAATTACTATCGCTGAAAGCGTTACCACAACATATTCGCCTCTCTATCTTTTTAAAGCGCTGAAACTTCATAATAAAGATTTGGGCATTATGTATTCTAGAATAGGAGATCATGCATGTGATGTTAATGTACCTCTCAATATAAACTGCGTGCTTCCCTCACAGGGTGATAAAAGGTTCAACTTTGAACTGGAAGTTTGGAATAAAACGGAAGATGTTGTCCAAACATTGCTACAGGTACGTTTCTCATGATTATTGATTGACCTTCATTTTGCTGTCTGCTTCAGCTGAGGATTTTTGGCCCGTGGGCTGTAAAATCTATATTTTGTGCTTTTCCTCAAGCCAATGTAAACAGATAAAATGGATGGTGTGTTTGCTTGTTTGGCTAAAATTGCAACAACAATTTGTTTTTGTTGTATGAATAGGATGTTGAAAATGACATGCTGTTATCTTATTCTGCCTTCCATTTACCCATTTTGATGACGAAATGATTATCAAATGAACAACAGTGTATTATTTAGTCTATGTGTTTGCTCATGAAATACTGTGCCCTCTTCAGCTCCACAGGGCGTCCTGCTTAGACAAACTGGGAGACCAGACAGCAATGGTGAGTCATGTTATTTTAATGGTGCTTGAGCTTTGGATATTTAAAGCAAAGCTACCAGTTCTTTGTATTTTCGATGGAATAAAGCACTAATTTCATATTTTTCAAGATATGTGATGAGGGCATGTTTAGAATTACAAGGGATTCAAAAATACTAATAGATAAATACAATTAAATCCCAATATTAATAAAGAAAATTACGTTATTTAACGCATACTAGAATTATAACCAGTCCTGATGTTCGTTTCTTTTTCCAGATTGAGGCTAATTTACAGTCAAGACTGGCAAGATCGTCATTTGACAAACACAGGTATTTACTCGTGAATTATTATTTATGATGACGTAGCTGGGACAGATGGATGTCCCATGGATAACACTGAGACACTGAACTGTATATCCAACACTCTTTGCAAATTCATAAATCACATGAACAGAAAAGCAAAACGCAGAAGCCACAACACAACTGATAATGCCACAACACCAAGACAAATGCCAGATTGTCGCTAGCCTAGCTTTGCCCCCACATGTGGAAGGGGAAAGTACAATTTTTTTTTTAGGAGCTTTATCACTGATTACTTTATAGGGCGATGGTCCTATTTGTAGATTCAACCTTCACAACGGCATTCTGCCAATACGTCTAAAAGTTTTAATGTGATATTTTATCGATATTTGTTTTTTGTCATACTCCCGTATTTTGTCTTTTTATATCACACAGTGTCTTTGAGAACTCTAAAACATTAACTATAAGATTACTATTAAATTCATGTTGATGTTTTTTTTCCAGCTTCCAGAGCGTGTCAGAGGGCCCGCACATGGAGTGCACCGCGGAGATGGTCCTGCCTCTGGTGTCCAACCCCGGGCACGTCTGCATCACGGACGAGGGCCTCTACTTCCAGCCCCTCAACGGATACCCCGTGAGTCCCCCCCGTATTGGACACACCGTGCCTCGACTTACTCACGCCGCTCACTTTGGGATAATCCAGTTACACACAGAGTCAATGTGTGGCTATAGGTTAAAGAGACACGCAAGCGGTTACACAACAGTAGACTCTCCATCAGCACTATACTAGATTTGCTTCCTT
Source organism: Gadus macrocephalus (assembly GCF_031168955.1). Classification (NCBI taxonomy): domain Eukaryota; kingdom Metazoa; phylum Chordata; class Actinopteri; order Gadiformes; family Gadidae; genus Gadus; species Gadus macrocephalus. The sequence goes on from NC_082404.1 coordinate 12,052,498, forward strand.
TATGAAACTTGGTGCTTTTGTGTTGTTGTTTTTTGTCATTGGTTTTTAGGAACAGGTGATTCAGATCAAACTCCACGAAGTCCTGAGGATCTACAAAAGGAGGCATGGGCTCAGGCCACTGGTGAGTTAAAAATGTTGAAAGGTTCAGTAGAGTAGCTGCTAGTTAACTAATCAAATACACCGATATCCTGCTCGTATATAGGAGTAGCAAGGATGTTAGTAGTGGTTAAAACCTCTATTTCTTATTGTCGTTAACTTCTGCTTTTGAATGTTTTAACAAACTTATTTATATTTTTACATGACCATTGTGTGTGTGTGTGTGTGTGTGTGTGTGTGTGTGTGTGTGTGTGTGTGTGTGTGTGTGTGTGTGTGTGTGTGTGTGTGTGTGTGTGTGTGTGTGTGTGTGTGTGTGTGTGTGTGTGTGTGTGTGTGTGTGGTCCAGGGGCTGGAGGTGTTCTGTACAGAGAACGACTCCTGCTCTGACATCTACCTGAAGTTCTACAACACAGCAGACCGAGACGAAGTCTACTACTACATCGCCACATTCTTGGGTCGGTATTCCACGCAAGAGACCTTCATTTAACGAGCGGTTATATTCATATTTTGTAATTTTGCGTACCATGACCTAGAAGTTGAGAACAATTGAAGCATACCATGGAAACTTCAAGCGATGTGTGAGCAGTTAATATTTTAAAAATAATTATAAACAGTTTGTTAATATGCTCTGTTAATTTTTTTTTTTAAAAGGGATCCATAAATAAAGAGTTATGTTTAAAAAAAGAGGAGAGAGAGGAAGGTTGGCTAGTCAAACATACAATGAAATCAAAGCATTGTATACACCTTGCCAAAAGGAAAACTTTATTTTACATTCCCCGCTCCAGAGAACCACTTGATGGAGCACACGGCGGAGAGCTACATGCTGCAGTGGCAGCGCGGCCACCTCAGCAATTACCAGTACCTGCTCCACCTCAACAACCTGGCCGACCGCAGCTGCAACGACCTGTCCCAGTACCCCATCCTGCCCTGGGTGCTGGCCGACTACACCAGCCCCCAGCTAGGTAGCTACGCGGCTACGCTACGTTAGCATGCTCGGGGACGGGGACAGGGACGGGGTTGGAGATATTAGAGAAAAACAAAGCCCATCTTTGCAAGATTCGGATACAAAAAATGTGTGTTGATTATTTTATTATATTTATTAATTGTGTGTGTGAGTGGGAGGGGAAAAAAGGCATTATTAGTTTGTTAATTTATTAAAGATTATTCATTTCAATTGATATGTATGTGTCTCAGCTATGAACCGTCTGCTTTGTTTTGCTTTCATAGATTTGACGAACTCGGCTACGTTCAGAGACCTGACCAAACCCATCGGTGCTCTAAACAAAGAGAGACTGGAGCGCTTACTGGTAAGAATCTCTTATCAATGTTTTCTTTTCATACTATTTTTTTAGTCTCATTTATTCAGTTTGTACATCGTTTTTTTGGTTTAAGGAATATTGTACCATACACTTCAAGTACCCCCATAAACCCCTCAGCTTCCATCCACTTCACTTTTAAACATACAATTAAAAACAAGTTGTGCCACACGATTTCATTTAAATCATTCATGTCTCTAATAAAATGCTAATCGCGGCTAGCTCGTCCAACCAGCCAATGCCGCTCCCTTTAACACGATTAGCCTGCTATGCCCTGATCCACTGCGTCTCAGTCCCTCTCTGTGTTTCGGCCTGCAGGCCCGCTACAGAGGCATGCCGGAGCCGTCCTTCATGTACGGCAGTCACTACTCGTCCCCAGGCTACGTCCTCTTCTACCTGGTCAGAGTCGGTACGTGGGTCCCCCTCACCTCCACATCCTCACACCCTGCGGTCCAAGCACATAACATCCACACATAGAGTATCGCAAAAAACTATGAGAAGCAAGACACACTGGAAGTGACTTTGGATTACTGCTACTTACAAAATGGGAAAATAGTAAATTTTATTATGTGTCGTGGATTACTGCTTCTACACTTATTGTACGGATATGTTTCTATGTGAAGCACTTTGGGTCTGCCTCGTGTATGAAAAGTGCTATATACATAAAGTTGCCTAGCCTTGCCTTGCCTTATATTACAGCATATCGTGTTTTCTAGACATCTTTGTTGCCATTTAATACTGTAAATTGAGATGACGATTTCGGGAGTAGTGCAGTAATTCTAGCAAATGCAACAGCGTTCCACTGAGAAGAACATTCATCAAGCTTTATATCATGTTTAATTCTACTCACAGAGTCTCTTTGTGTGTTTGCTTAACCCAATACACTGCTCTAAAGAGGGCCTCCCCTTTGTTTGAATCCTTGTTTGAACTAGGATATCCTTTATCCTTGTTGTGTCATTTTGAATAATCTCTCTTTGCTGCTGGACAGCTCCTGAGCACATGCTGTCTCTGCAGAACGGACGCTATGACCACGCGGACAGGATGTTTAACAGGTAGGAGTCATATCGCCTCCACCAATCACACTCCTGCTCAGGAATTTTCTCATGGGTCCGGAGGTAACCGACCAATAACCAGCCTTCTCCTATGCCAACACCTTTTTAATCAAAATATCAGGGGGTTACAACTGGTGTTCAAAATAGATGGTTTAGGTCATTGGTCCTTAAAGTGCGGCCCGCAGAAACATTCCTGAATGAATTACAGATGAAAGAATTAAAGAAATTCAAAAAAAAGATTTATATTTTTTATTATATCAATATTAACTTAAACAAAATAAATAAATATAGTCGAGAGAGTCGAGAAAAGTCGACTCTCTCTAGCTTTCAATTAAATCCTGTTATATTTGTTAGTTTTAATCCGACTGTTCATTACTTTGAAAGGATGAACCTCAGTTTCGTGATTTAGACCTCACTTGACCTCAAATTTTGGGTACCTAGATTGGCCCTCAGCTGTCCAAACTTTGAGAACCCCTGATTTATGTGTTTGTGTGTTTTCGTGTACTTCCTGTTTTTCATAAAATCTGCATGAGTCACCTAAAGTTATGTGCACACAGGAAATGACAGAAAATAATATGAAAGTAGGTCGTGAGTGTCATTTGAACAACATTGTTTGTGAGTGGTTAGACATTCAGCGCTTTAATCGATGTGTATTCTCAACAGTATCCACGAAACGTGGAAGAATTGCCTTGAGGGTGCAACTGACTTCAAAGAGGTGAAAACCGAACCGTCATTGCTTGTCATCAAGGGTCACCGTGTTTGAATTCATGATTTTCCTCATTATAGAATATTTTTATAACATAAGAAAAGGCTGTGAATGCGCTGGGTGTCTCTCGTCTGTATCCCAGTTGATTCCGGAGTTCTATGGTGATGATCCTAGCTTCTTGGAGAACAAGTTTAGCATCGATCTGGGAAGGAGGCAGAACGGAAGCTCAATCAACGAAGTCAACCTGCCGCCCTGGTCCTCAGGTTTCTGCTGTTCCCCTTCTACTCAGTACTAGATAGTATATATATACTTGTATTGTCTCTTCATGAACAGATAAGTTGCTAAGAGGTGTACTTGTCAAATCTTTTGAACATAATGTTATCAATGTTGTACAAAAACATGCAAGATTGATTGCATTATTTTAAGATATCTAGCAAAACTAAGACTTAAACACTTGCTATGAGTCTTATTATGAGACTATACAGTGGACTGGAGTCGAATTATTACGTGAAATCCAATTAATTTGTGCACGGAAAAATATGTTCAGTTACTTTGGTTTGCATTGAGTCCCATGCATTGTATTAATAATAGTGTCTTGCTATGTTCAGACGCCAACGATTTCCTCCAGAAACACAAGATTGCGCTGGAGAGCCAGTACGTGTCAGAGAACCTCCACGAGTGGATTGACCTGGTGTTTGGCTACAAGCAGCGTGGGTGTGAGGCTGTGGCATCCCATAACGGTAACGAAGAAGCCTGGCCTCTTTCAAGCCAAATACAAACCTGAATGCACAACTTAAAATGTCTAATCTGTTTTTATGTCTTCCTCTCAGTGTTTCACCCGCTGACCTATGAAGGTGGCATCGATTGTGACAGGTATCAAAACCAAAAATGCCATCCTAGCATAAGTAACACAACATATGTATATAAAGCCAACCGCAAGGACAGCACCCTCTCTGTATCGTAGACATCTATACATGGACGCCGCATAGGCCTTTGGATCGTACTGCAACATCCCCGCCATATTGGAGAGGTCAAGACTGGCCTGTAGACAAATACAAGTAATCCGGGGAGACACTGTAATTTGATTCAATATGAATATAAAAAATGACCAACTGAAATAGGTCTGTTGAGAAATAGTTTTACCCAGAACAAACAGCAGCTCCCCGTTTGCTTGTATTTGTTTCCAGGCCAGTTCTGGCCTCTCCAAAATGGCGGTGATGTTAACGTGTCGCAGCAGTCAATTCAGCCTCAATGTAAATATGTCCATGCTGGTTATTGATGCAGTTTGGGATTGGCAATAATGGTGATATCACCTGGTACCAATTCTGTTATTCTTCTGTCCTTGTGATTTGGGATTTTGCTGTTTGGTTGTTAAATTGTTAAATTAAGGTGTGTGTGTGTGTGTGTGTGTGTGTGTGTGTGTGTGTGTGTGTGTGTGTGTGTGTGTGTGTGTGTGTGTGTGTGTGTGTGTGTGTGTGTGTGTGTGTGTGTGTGTGTGTGTGTGTGTGTGTGTGTGTGTGTGTGTGTGTGTGTGTTCCTCCCCGCTCAGCATCGACGACCCTGACCAGAGGATCGCCATGCTGACCCAGATCCTGGAGTTCGGCCAGACCCCCACCCAGCTGTTCACCGTGCCCCACCCCCAGAGGATCACCCCCCGCTTCCACAGCATGACCCAGAGCTCCAGCACCTACTCCACGCTCAGCGACATGTCGTCAGGTACACGCCGACGCATGCACACGCAAATTCTAGTTCCGCCATTGAACATAAAAGTATTCTCTTAGATCAGCAAATCTAGAAGGATGAGGAGTACGAGGAGTCATGTCCTTCAAGTTCACAGTCAACTTAAACTTGAAATAGTTTTCCCCTTTTGTTTCCGTTTCACCATGAATATTTAAACAAATCATGGACATTACACATTTCACAGATTACATAAAGTAGACTTTGGGGGAAAACTGTTGCCCCCTCTCTAGTATAGATTCTAAACTATTACAAAATCACTGCTCTTTTGATGAGCAATCATGTAGTAGCCCAATGAATTGTATTGTACTTGCTTTAACATCAGCTGTCTGAGGCCGGGGTTGCTCAATACAATTAAAAGAATCCACCCCACCCTACCCTATCAATCTGACACCCAAATACAACAAATAAATAAAACAAACTTCAGATAAAAATTGCATTTTATTGCTTCCACTCCTTTTAATTCTTCCGCTACGTTGGTGTTCCAGCCTGCTCCAGTGAGGACACCTCGTTTGAGGACCTGACGGAGGAAAGCAGGAAGCTGGCCTGGGGGAACATGGAGCAACTCCAGGTGCTCTCCACCCATAAGATACACAAAGAGTGAGTCCACACTCCAGGACGTTGTGCGTTAGAAGAACACCGCTTGCATACTTCAAATGTTTAGGGGAAGAATAGTTTGAACTTGGATATTTGACCTCTGCTTTATTCTTTCTTTGGAATTGTGTTATATTTTAAATTTTATGTCCACTGAAAAATGATGTACAATTTGACCCGGGACACCTCAGTTATGCTCATCTAATGAATATTATGCTCATTGTTCCGAAGTAATTTAGAATAAAGGAAAACATTTTCACAAGGTGTGTGTGTGTGTGTGTGTGTGTGTGTGTGTGTGTGTGTGTGTGTGTGTGTGTGTGTGTGTGTGTGTGTGTGTGTGTGTGTGTGTGTGTGTGTGTGTGTGTGTGTGTGTGTGTGTGTGTGTGTGTGTTGAACATAGGGCGGTGACGGGAATCGCTGTGACTCGAGACGGAGCATCCATTTTCGCCACATCACAAGGTCTGCTTATTATTATTTGTGTTTTTCCGACACCTAAATTAAATGACACTGTAGGCATTTAAAAGTCTCGAGTCTATTCAATGTGATCGTGACCCTTTTTATTGTGTCTTTGTTCTTCCCTAGATTCAACGATAAAAATGTTCTCTAAAGAGCTGAAAGAATTCCAGAGAAGCATGTCTTTCTCCAACATGGTATGCAGAATTATATTATACTTGCATTCATTTCGACTAAATTAATGGTTCAACACAAAGCCACTTTTGGTCACGCACACAATCACACAAACACAGTGCATGTGTCAACGCGTGTGGATGGTCTATCTATTTAGTCCTCTTTATAAGTGATGACTATCTGCTTCTCTATTAACTATTTTTCTATTTGTTCTGAAACCTATATTTTATAACATCAACTGCACTGTAACAAATGTACAACCTGACCTTGAAATGAGCTTAGGCTAGAAGCCTTTTTCTGTTTCATGATCTTTACTGTTACAATGTTCTTTGTATGGTCCCTGACAATAAATGATATCCCACAGGCGTTGTCCTCATGCCTGATGCTCCCAGATGACAACACCGTGGCTTGTTCATCCTGGGACAACAACGTGTACGTTTCGTATTTGATTTAATGCGTGTTGGCTTATTTGCCTGTTTTTCGTAGTCATTTTATGTGGATATAACTTCAGTTTATTGACCCCTCTCCCCCTCCCCCAGGTACTTTTACTCCATACCTTACGGCAGGCGGCAAGACACACTGATGGGTCACGATGACGCCGTCAGTCAAATGTGTTGGTACGGTGACCAACTGTACACCGCGTCCTGGGATTCCACCGTCAAGGTAGGGGTGGTGCACGATGATGATGTCACGAGTTGTCATGCAAATCTATTCGCACTAAAAGATGGCTCGCACTCATTCTGGTGCTGTCGTAAACGCCGCAGCATTGGAAGTATTGTACTGATGTATTATTATTTATTTATATTCAGGGCATTAACTTAGAACCATTCATGCACCCATTCACACACCGAAGGCGGAGTCAACCACACACACAGCGACAGCCAGCTCGTCGGGAGCAGTTAGGGTCAGGTGCCTTGCTCAGGGACACCTCAAAAGTCTGCTAGGAGAGGTCGGGGATCAAACTAGCAACCTTCCATCCAGATCTCGAAAATAATGTGGAGTTCAAAAGCGGTATATTTTCATCTATTTGCCCGCTATGTTTTAAACACGTGTTTTGATTTGTTTCTGTGTCAAAGGTTTGGCTGCGGGATCCAGACAACCAATCCCGGAGCAAGAGATGCTCCTTAGAGCTGCTCTACGAGTTCGAACACGAGTCCGGGGTGAGTGCCACTGACGCTTGGTTTAACCACCACATAAAACATAGCTGCTGGCCGTCCTGTGATATCTGTCAAGTGTGCTAAGTCAGCTCACACAAGGCTGAGTTCAATGAAGGAGCTGTCGGGCTGAGGCAAACGCCACTTTGTCATCGTGCCACGGTTGATGTTCCAGCGTGCCCCGCTCCGTTCTGTCCTCAGGTGAACGCCGTCGCTCTGAACCCCGCGGGCACCCTGCTGGTGACGGGGTGTAAGGGCGGCACGGTGTGCATCTGGGACGCCGGTAGCTATGGGTTACTGCAGCAGGTCCAGTGTCACTCGGGCACCATCCACCACATCTCCTTCAGTTCAGGTGTGTGTGTGTGTGTGTGTGTGTTAGAGAGACACTTGTTGGACAATACATATGCATTTATCTTGTGTGTGTGTGTGTGTGTGTGTGGGTGTGTGTGTGTGGGTGTGTGTTTGCGCGCCTTTAGAGCTGGTGTGTGTGTCTTGTGGTTGTGGTTTTGTCGGGTTTACTGTATGTAGGTCTGTTCTAAATGTTCCACATTTTCGACCTGCTGTGACTGTGGATTTAGTCGTTTCAAGTGCAATTGATGTGCAAGAAGAAGTCACAGAAAATGATATTATATTATAATAACATTATGTTATAATGTTATATATATATATATATATATATACACAGTTAATCATCTTGATCACATAAATAAAACCTTGTCTCAATCGACATCTTTCAACGTGCTTAACAGTCCCTGAAAAATATGTATCAATGCAGAGAAACTAAATCTCTGCGCCTTGAACCCGCGTGCTCCGCCTCCTCCTCAGACAGCAGACACGTCCTGAGCACCGGGGCCGACTGCTGCCTCAAGGTCATAGACGTCCAGACGGGCACCGTGATGTCATCAGTACGAGCCGAGGAGGAGATGAGGTACCGTCGCGCTCCCCAGAGGCCCCGCACGCACACCAACGCACACTTCTTTATCGGTTTAGCTGAGAGTTCAGTGTTCTTTGGTTGGTCCGGTGTGTGTTTCTGACTCCGTTTAAACCCCCGACCCAGGTGCTTCTGTTGGGACGGGAACACCGCGCTGTCTGGCAGTCAGTCTGGTGACCTGCTGCTCTGGGATCTGCTGAGCAACACACTCACCAAGCGCATCCCTGCACACTCAGGTGACCGCACACACACTCGCAGCCCCAGGCCCTGTCTGTCTGTCCGTCCGTCCGTCCGTCCGTCCGTCCCTCCGTCTGTCTGTGAGAGAGAGTTGAACAGCTGATGCTTAAGATCCATGTATATATACTCTATTTATCTATTTCATTATGTAACTCGTGTTTTTGTTCTTTGTGTGGGAACAGGAGCAGTGACGGCGATGTGGATGAACGAGCCGTGCAGCTCGGTGATCACCGGTGGCGAAGACAGACAGATCATCTTCTGGAAGATCGCCGCATAACCTGCCCCCCTCTGCTGTGGTCCACCAATCAGCTGCCGGGACAGAGCGTCGTGCCGTCTTCCAGACCAATGGTATTGGACGAGGTGGAGTCGACCCGTAACGCTTTTAACGCTGCCGACCGTAATGGCCGCAGCACTCTGCTTGCTCATTTGCTGCCAGAATGGAGCTTAGGACTCGCTGTTGCTCTCTGGTGCTCCTCGAGGGCGCTATGTAGGAAACCAAAAAGAATGTATCCTTCAGTTTGTTTGCAGTCACCTTGTCCTGACTTTTTAGCCTACAGACTTGTTTCAGGGCTTTTATAATAGCTGGTGTTTGTTTGTTTGTTATTTTCCATCTCAGGCTTTTGGTTGTTGTTTTTTAAATAGATGTAGTTTAACTGTGTTGATGAGGTGTTTTTGCTCTTAATTTAAGAGTTTTTCTAGTTTATTTCCTGTTTCCGGTTTATCAAGTATTTTCACAAACCACGACCACAACAACATAGTTGTGTGCGTCATTTCATGGAAGTTGATTAGCTTGTACAAAAAATAGAAAAGTAAGCTTATTCAAATACATTATATAAAACTGAATAAGAAAAATACCTATAACTTTTATTCCTACTCTAGCTACACACATACACAAGGTGTAATAAATATGAAAACTTTAACAAGCCACTATACTGTCAATATCTAGTCGTAAACGTACTATTGACTATAATGCCTACACACACTGCGTTGGTGTGTGAGTATTAGTATTATTTTTGACCTGACATAAAAAGGTAAATGATGAGACATTATGTGGTAACCCAGTCCTCTTTGTCGCCGGGTTCCACGTACAAATCACAAGTTTCAGCGAGGGATAAAGCCTCATTCGGCATTTATTGCATTTATCTGAGACACATACATTAGACGCGGTCTCTAGGGCCTCCGTGGGCCTCTAGCCGTTCGCGGACCCGAGCGCTTCCTACTTCCTCGCTCCCGTTCCTGGTCTGCCACAAATGTCAGTCCTCGTGCTCCCTTTAAGATGGCTCTTCGGCTTTCGGCCAGGTGTCCCCCAATCTCGCTGATTGGGGTTCGGCCGGTGCTCTCCGTCGCCGGCTGGTGGGTGAGGGTGGTATCGGCCATCCAGGACCAACCCTCGGGCGGGTCCGGGCCGAGGTTTAAGTGGCGGGATGCCACACTCCTCCACCCTTTGTCCAAGCCTCGGGTCGACGGATAGTGGAAGGCGGCGGTACACGCCGTCCACGACTACACCTCTGACCCGCCCCGGGCCGAGGTTTACGGGGCGGGATGCCACAATTTGTAAAAGTGTTGACGTGGAAAATGTGGTGCATGGATTTGGTGGATTGGACAGGAGGCGACTGCTCAGTTGCCATTATCCCTACAGGAAACATATATGTCAATTTTTTCCTAAACGGACGGGCCTTATGTTAGCAAGACCCACCCCGAGTGTAAATACACATGTTTGTCGACGCTGAGATGTACTCTCAAAGTTATTTTCTTGTTACCAGAAGCCTGAGCAAAGGATCGTGATAGCAAGTTGCACATGGGGAAAAGTAGGAGTCCGTCTTTGCAAACTCAGAAACATGCAGTTTAAACCATGTAAGTGCATTATAGGTATTTGTAGCGATATAATTGTTTTAAGTATTTCAAATGCAAATATAATTATTTTTAATAAAAGCTTCTATATATCGTGGAGATGTCTGCATCCAGTATTGATGATCTTCCTAACAGACCATACAGATTTTCTGATATTTATAGTATACATCTTGTCTTAAAAAGTGGTATATCAATACATTTTCTAGATAATGTATTGATGCATGATTTTAGGCTGGTGGTTCATAATGCAATGTTTTTGCCTTTTTCTGAAGAGAAAAAATGGTGATAGATTTAAACAAAGACACACAGAAATCGAGTTATATTATAAAGGTCATTTATAACACATACATGCCTTAATCAAACAGACTATTAACAAAATTCATCCATATGAAATAATTAACCGATAGCACATCAATATATTTGTATACGAAAATAAATAAATAAAAGTCTGACATTATTTGGCTCTCAGCACATGAGATAATGTATCTGAAGGGCTGACTCAAAGTGGATGGATCAGCATCTCTGGTCCTTCTAATCAAAGCTTTGTGAACATAATTAATACAGGGACCCCAACCCAGGCCCTATGTCCCCTACACCTACACGGAAAATAGTTTGGTTTAGAAAGAGTTTTTTTATATATATCTATATATCTATATATCTATATATCTATATACAGTATATATAGCACAAAGCAAGGTAAGGTGGAAAAAAAACTAGGAACAAGGGTGTATGACGAATCAACACTGCCAATGGAAGGGATGAGCTGATGAACTGATGAACTGAGCATGCTCAGGACTGTTCCTTTGCCCTCAGTGCCTGGAGAGAATACAGACCGGAAATCAGCCATGATGTAATAATAATAACTTCATACGGAACGTCCCAATTTTCCCCACTCGATAAAGAACGCTTAACACCAGTAAGAAGTCAAATCAGTTGGAATAGAAAATGTTTGACGCAATACCTTCAAGTAAATAATGAATAATAATACAAATAGTAATGATGAAATCAGACAAAGTAAGTGGGTGTATGTTGGAGTGAAGCGAGGAAAGGTACGTCACACATAAAAAAATGCTTGTTCTCAAATGAACCCCTTTTGGATGAACTGGGCGGCAATGATCAACTGGTGTATTCCCATTTGGAACTCAATCATAACCGTTGTGAGTTGACGATGCCCTGTGCTCCCATACTTCACCTTGAGTTTGCCCAGAAGGCCTCCTTGGCCGAAGGCTCTTAGCATTTTGGGTGTGGGCGGCTTGGGTCCGAACAACGAAAGCCCCCTCTTGTCCGTCACTCCCTTGGCAGCAACGGGACCCTTGGCCTTCATTAGATTCCTTTACGATGGCACACACACACACACACACACACACACACACACACACACACACACACACACACACACACACACACACACACACACACACACACACACACACACACACACACACACACACACACACACACACACACACGCACGCAGAATGAACAGGAAATACAATATAATCTCTTGCAGGATTTGTAAGTAACACAGTTGCAGATGTTGCATCGGTGAAACATTCAATGTTCAATCAACTCAACGTCGAATAAACAACAAAACAACGTACTTTCCCTTCCTGGCCAGAACCTTCTGGGACGCTGGGTAGTGCACCAGGATGTCAAACAGATCCTTCTTCTCCAGGACGAAGAGGTTGGCGAAGCCGTGAGCTTTCACGTTTGCCGTTCGTCGGTTGCCACCATCTTTGGCCGACTGTAGGAGACTGTAGAGGGGGCAGGGGGGGGTCTTGATGTTCACTTCAGTGGCATGTGACTTAACAGGCTATATGGCACAACATAAGACACAATTGTAGATCCATACCTGATTTCTCCAAACACACAGCCGGCCTTCAGCGTGACAAACACTATGCTGTTGTCCGGTCCTCCCACCACCTGCACTGCGCCGCTTTTGATGACGTACATCTCTTTACCGATGTCCCCCTGTCCAGCAGACAGAGAGGGGGGCAGCCACAGTTAGAGCAGATTGAGGTGAGTGGGAGAACTGCTAACAACGGCCACCAGAGGACAGTGTTGCACAGATTACTATGCATCACGATGTTATTACGCTCTCTTTCCTTGTCGCAGAGCCCTGACCAAGGCAAACACAAGACCCCTGGTCGCAGAGCCCTGACTGGGGCAAGCACAGACCGGTGCACTGACCTTCTTGACAACAAAGTCTCCAGGTAGATACACGATGGACTTGAGTCTCAGTAACATGTCCACCAGCATCTGCTGGTCACAGCCCTGTTGAGACAACACCATGTTACTCATATTTATAACATTCATTACGTCCTTTACTGCAAATGTATGTATCTGACAACCACTAATTACGATTATATAATGAACCCTACTTTCGTAACGGACGTAAAGACGAGAGCTGTGACTCGTATATATAACTTACTATAAAGTCTGACTCATGATACTCCTTTTATACAGAGTTATGCCATATACATACCATGTAGAACTCAATATGAGAGACGATTGTTAAATATAAAGGGCAACGGCCGGATTGCAGCAGCCCACCTGAAACAGAGCGATCTTCTGGAAGGTGGCCAAGTTGATGTCCACAGCGATGGCCATTCTCATCACCAGGGGCATCTTATCCAGCAGCTCGGACTCATCTGGGGGACGATGAAGGTATAGCATGATTTGGTTAAATATCCTTAATGTCCATTCGTACTCTGCCTTCGTCCATAACCAGCAGGGTACATAGGCTACATTCCCCTTTTTCCAATGGACTGGATTTCAGCTAGTGTAGATATGTCTTACCATATCCATATCTTTGCTATTTTTCACCATATTTGTGACTCTTTTTGCTAAAATGAATTTGTTAATGGATACTGTGGCTTCCACAGATTTGTTGCTTTCCATGTCAATATGTATTTTACTGTGGCCTCGTTTCGAAACTGAATGTCACAAATTAAAACACTTTGATTTTGACTTTGAGTGAGAGCAACAGTTTTTATTTATATTTTTTCATTTAATCCAAAGTTTGATTGGGCATCGGCAGCTCTATGTACTCTTTCCTCAGCAACACTTCAACTCCAACTTCATTTTGTTGATCTAAAAAACAAGAACTTGTTGAAGCTATACAACGTGGTGGTGTTGTTAGAACCCAGTAATAGTAATGTGTTAACTGAAACACACAAACGAACTCCTCATCATAATGGTAAGGGTTAGGGTTAGGGCTGCGTTTATCCAGCTGCTCCTCGTCGGGAGCAGCTGGGGTTAGGTGCCTTGCTCAGGGACACCTCGACATCTCCCGGTCCCTCTGAGCCTTACCCAGCATGCCCTGCGCCGCCCAGGTGTAGTTGTACCAGGTGCGCACGCGGTTCTGCACAAACTTGGGGATGCTGTTGGTGTTCATGTAGGACACGCAGCCGTCCATGGACGCGCGGAAGTACGTCTCGCCCGCCGTGGCCGCCCCGATGACGTCTCTCATCTGATACGGTCGGAGAGAGATTGAAGAAAATAATGATCTATATATATATATATATATATATATATATATCCATACACATCATTATAAATATCAATATTAAACTACAGAAAGCAACACAGGTAAATAAAGAAAGAAAACAAGAATGACAGAACTAGAGTAAGAAAATTATTAAACAAGCAAGAAATCTAGAAAGAAAGGATTAAAATGGGACTGGGAACTCTATTGTTTGCTATCCACGGTAGTAATAGGCCATAATCACAGAGGCAGAACGGTAGGGGCCAACGCAGGTGTACCTCATGATGTTAATTAAGCGCCCTGGCATGCCTGCAGACCCGCACTTAACTTAACGAGCTACACCTGTCCTTTCCTATCACACAGACTCCGGGATGATCCCAGGGGCCGCGTTCCAAACTGTACACTTTTCCCTTTTTACTTGCAGTACGTGCGGCAGCTACCCTTACTAAGTACATAGTGTTGCACACAGTATGCGATACACCTGTAGACATACTTCAGGGGATTTCACCGATTAGCGCACCCATCGACTTTCATAGGGGCTCACTCAATGTAACGTATCTACTGCTGTGCAGAGGATTTGGGGGGCAGAATAGTCAAAAAAGCATGGTGGCTTGTATACTGCAAAATGCGACCGGATGTAGTACAATATCTTGGTATTTTACTATGTATAGTACAATACTATGATAATGCAATACTACGCATTGGGACTTACTAAATATTTTTCTCGCATCCTTAAAGGTATGGTAGCATGGGTATTGCAATGCAGGGCTTTAACCAAACCACCTGTGCTTGACTAACCAACAGGTGTAAGAGATTGTAGCATCCGAACAAACCTGTCCAATCAGACTGGAGAACACGAAGACGCCCACGAAGAAGTTGCACATCTGGAAGGTGATCTCGAAGACCGTCTGCGGCACCGGGAGCCCCCCGATGTTGATCAGGCTGCGCACGGCGTAGTAGTAGCACCTCAGGTATCTGTGGAGCCCCCAGAAGGACAGAAGGACAGAGGGTCAGCTGGGACAGTCCCTCAGGTCAGTCATTCAACAGAGGCCTTTCCTCCAGACAGAGAGCGGATGAGTCTCGTATCATCATGAAGTAGAGGCATTCTGAGTAGACTGCAGGTTAACCATGGGTCACAGGAAACAGGCAAGAATCAGCTTATTATTATTTTTTTAATTTTAATTATTCATAGCCTGTCCATGGAGGTGTGTTTGTGTGTGTGTGTGCGTCACTGTAGTTTTACAATGACAACGTTACTATGGTCAGTCCATGGAGGGGCGTGTGTGTGTGTGTGTGTGTGTGTGTGTGTGTGTGTGTGTGTGTGTGTGTCACTGTAGTTTTACAATGACAACGTTTCTAGGGCCAGTCCATGGAGGTGTGTGTGTGTGTGTGTGTGTGTGTGTGTGTGTGTGTGTGTGTGTGTGTGTGTGTGTGTGTGTGTGTGTGTGCGTGTGTGCGCGAGCGCGCGTGTGTGTCCTGGTCAACAGAGCTGCTGTAGCCATGTGTTTGGGGAGACTGCGGCGTGTACGTACGCGCTCCCCTGGCCGTTGTAGACCCATTCGGTGGTGGACAGGCCCTGGTAAAGAGACGCCACGTAGAAAAAGCAGGCATTGATGTGCAGGACGTAGAGCAGGTAGCCTGTGGTGCGGATCACTCTGGGGGAGAAGGGGGAGGAAAGGGGATCACTCTGGGGGAGGAGGGGGAGGAAAGGTGATCACTCTGGTGGAAGGAATGCTTACATCTGCTGGACACTTCCATGTCATTGGAAGGAACTCAGAAAGGAACTCAGAAAGGGAACTCAAAATGCCTTGTTGGTCAACATATGGGGGGTTATGGAAGGATTTTAACCTTTTGGTGTCGGGGTACGTTGGGTTCTGTCATAGGGGGATATGGTTGATCCATTACTTAGCGATATAAAAAGTCTTAGTGAATTATTTATTTATTTATTATTAGTATCATTATTATTTACTCTATCATTTTATTTCATCAATAATACTACAAGCAACAAATGCTACTAATATTCTACCTTCAAGTGTATTAAGCGTCACAAGGTCATCAACAGAAGGACAGTCTTGCAAATATAAGTGTGTGTTACCACTGTGTTGACCTGACTGAAATAAAGATGTGATGAATAAGAGAAGGTCTAGATGGTGTGGTTTGGATAGTTTTGAGGTCCGTCCGATCATCTTTAAAGCGTGAACCTCTTACCTCCAGATGTAGGCTTTGGCCATGATGCTCTCAAGACGATCACTGAACTCAAAGAAGTATTCAATCTACAGAGACAAATGAGCGACGTGCACGTCAATGAGAAAGGACACCATGCATCAATCAGATCTACTTTGTCCAACATTCATGACATATGATGTGCTCCATTTGACCTTTTGATAGTGGAAGGGATAAGATTGCTTTACCCTTATGATCCGGTTCAATCTGAACACAGAGTTGAAGCCGTAGTAGACGCCCAGCACATCGAATGGGATCAGGCTCACGAGATCAGTCTGTGGCCCAACAGGTCGAATGAAAGGATGAAGATTCACGCACGGTAGGACTTTGTCTAGGCGTTGCTTAATGGTGCAATAAAATTACTACAAAGGAAAAATACAAATGACCCACAATGGGGTTTGTTTTTCAAATCTCTAGCGAAAAAGCGGATAGATAAAGCATTTCAAAACCATCTTCTTATCTTAAACATGCTTTGAGTGTCGATCCTCACCTTAAATCGGTAAGATGAGCGGTAATGTGGTTTGCTCAGATTCCTATCTTTCTGAAAGGCAATGCATCCAGTTTAGTTGTTTGTTGTGCAGTAAATGTCAAAAACGTTCCATTCAGTGTAATAAATGTGTTTTACTATCTGGTTCGCCATCCATTACTGTCATCTGCCGGGACACAAGTCACTCCCTTGTCCTGAACAAAGGACGCTAAAGAACCCCCACTCATAGTCCCAACACATCTCCTCAGGTCTCTCACCACGATGTCCCCCCCCTTGACAAACTGCAGGCGCGGTTGCCAGACCATGATGTCGATTATGTTGACCACGTCCGAGAGGGCGTCGAAGAAGAGCCAGTAGGGGTTGTTGGCGGCGTTGTGGTAAGGGAAGACGAGGCGAACAGGGATGAACCAGATGTTGTAGTTGAAGGCCACCGCCACAACAGCCAGCCAGGTGACGTAGCGACGGTCTGCGAAGGGGTTGGGGGGTGGGGGGGGTTGTTGAGGTTGTGCACCTTTTTAAGAGGAAGAGGGACGGCCTCTCAAACGTACAAACACTGCAAGCTAAAAAGCAAAAGAAAAAATGTCCATTTGATTCCAAATAGATAGTATGTTTTACAGCCCTAAAATAATTTAAAATGTATCGCTTAATGGTTGGCATATTGTTTCCGGTTAATTATTTCTATCACTTTATCACCCTTTTTCACACACTGAAACTCCGTTATCTGAACAACCAGATTCACATAGCTAGTTCCAATAAGTCTTTGTTTCCAACTTTTTTTTTACTGAACATGACAATAACTTTCAACATCCTTTAATTACACATGACTAAGCCTTGATTTCCAGTCTCTCTGGGGACTCTGTCGTTGTGCAGCAAAGCCTGAAGGTAGACCATATCGGAAGGCCAAATAGTGGCGCACTGGCGCTTGAGGTGCCACTGATCATGACACCAGTGGATAGGCAGAGCGAGTCGGTGGCCGTCTGCATCCACCACAACCCACAACCCAAATGCAAACGTACATGAGCGAGCTAAACCAGTCAAAGCAATGCAATGAGTCTGTGCATACTAACAGATTTCTTATCATTTGCCTACTAACTGATCTTTTTATGTAGTTTATTTAAACAATTTATCGACCGATATATCGTGCCGACATTAGCACTTTTTACGTGTATCAGCATCGGCCGATGCGTGGCTGCTGCGTTTGCCGTCATTTTTTTCCCGGCATGATTTACAGATAGACAGTTCAATACATGTTCATTTTTGAAATTGAACATTTGTTATCATCATTGTTTAATTTTTATTATGTCAATTGAGGGAGCAAAAGCAGTATCTGCTCCAAACATCGGTTGAAGAAAATCGGATCATTCGATCCCTAATTTTAAATATCATCACTGTTTTTTCATAAGCTCATAACCCCTCTGTGAAGTGGATCGCGGGGGTGGCGTCCGGGTACACGGCTTCAACCTACCGGTGAACGGGTCGATGGTGTTGCCCAGCACCCCATCCAGCATCTCCTCCACGGGTTGGAACAGCTTGTCGACCGGGGCGCAGCTGAGGTCGGGCAGGAACTTGGCCGCCTTCCTGGCCTCCTCGGCCAGCCTCTCCTCCTCCGCCTTCTGCTCCGCCTCCAGCCGCTTCTCCTCGTCCTTCTTCTTCTTGTCCTCCGCCTTCTTGGCCGCTTCCTCTGCCTTCTTCTTGTCCGCCTCCTCCTTGGCGACGCGCTCGGCCTCCTTCAGCTTAATGTAGTCGGCCGTCCTCAGGACGGGGGCTGGGGAGGAGGGGGGGGGGGGGGGGGGGGAGAGAGGGGGGAGTGAGGGGGCAGGGGTTCAGGTTTCAGGTCGTGTGTCCAATAAAAACAAATAAAAAACAGATGCATTTTATCGAGCAACTACGCACGTGTGTGTGTGTGTGTGTGTGTGCAGTGCGTGCGTTCATGAAGACCTACTGATAGGCGGGGTGATCTCCGGCGAGGTGGCGTAGGGGTCGATGACCTTCTCCTTGTACCTCACCACCCGGTCCCTCAGCTGCCTGGAGACGTACCGGAGCGTGTCGTCCACGAAGCGCTGGTACACCACCGGCGGGGGGGTGGGCGTGCGAGAGGGCGGAGGCTCATCACTGCCGACACCAGGCCGAGAAGAAGAGGATTTTTTTATGCTTTGTTATTGAGTCAGACAGGGAGGAAGATATGGGAGAGTATGGGCGATAGAGGGGAGGACACGCAGCAAAGGGCCACGGGCAGGACTCGAACCCGGGTCACTGCGTTCAGGACTGAGCCTGTGTGGTACTCGCTCTACCCGGTGAGCCAACGAGGCGCCCCAGAGAGTGGAGGACAGCTCGCACAGGACAGTGAGGCTGAGAGGAATAGAGTGACGGCGTTGAGTCAGGGAAAAGGAAACTTGTTGAGGAACAGAGCTAATCGTCAGCATCACAGGTATGGGATGCTAACTAGTTTAATTTAATTCAAAATAATTCATGGCAATGCAATCTTCATGGCTCACGTCGCTCAAGTTGAAGATAAATAGAACTAAGCAGATGGGCTTCCTCTTCTATTATTCTCTGAGTCTAATCTGCTGTCCCTGTAATACCGCAATATCTATATTTTCTAAAGGTCTATCTATGAGTCTATCTGTCTATCTGTGAGAAAGAACTCCCTGACCAGGTTACCAGGGTCTTGGTGAGTAACAAAACCTCTTAGCTCCCTAATCCCTCCCAAAGCTAAGCTAGGAGCGCTACTCAGCAAGTCATATTGTGACCGTAGGTCCAGAGAGAAGGCAGTGTCTTGCTGGCAAACAGCTGCAGTCTTATCGCTGAAATACACATGCTGGACCCCTACTGGTGTTTTATGTTTGCATTGACGCACCTACCGACAAAGAGCTACTTCATTGACGACTAATTGTAGTTTATTGTTGTTTACCTACATGAGCAATGTAGGTGGGACCACATGTTTGATCATTTCTATAGTTCAAAGTTGGGTTGAATGACTATGGATGCGGTCAATCATCTAACCCCAGGCGGTGATTTTACCAAACCATGTTCGATAATGTCTTTTGGTGATTCGTTTTTTTTTTTAAGCCTTACATGGCCACTCCATCTGCAAGAACTGGGGCTCCGGCGGGTGCTGCGGCCGGTGTGGGTGCCGGGGCCGGTGTGGGTGCAGGGGCGGTAGCAGCGGGTGCAGGTGCTGGACCCGTGGTGGGGGCTGGCGTCGGCTCTGGTGCTGGGGCTGGTGCAGGTGTAGTAGGCGGAGCTTCAGCTGCTGTGGATGGGAAGGAAGAGGATGAAAACATGACCTCGATAAGTAGAGCAGATGAATAGACTTCAATCATCCCCGACTCAATCCAATCCGATAGAAGTACAATTAAAATAGAGGTTTAAGTGTTAAAACAACATTTATATTATAAGACAAGTATTGAGTATTTTGGGTTACCCGGTTTGGGTTCATCTTTCTTCTCTTCCTCTTTCTTTTCTGGAGGCTTCACCTCCTGTTAACCCATCAAAACATAATGGTGTTGTAGTAGCATCAGACATCGTCTATTTCAGATTGTATTTTTTGATTTGCTCAAAACAATACAAGACCTTAGCCGTTTTTCAGGATGGTTTTAAACAGGAACCTTCATCACCTCTACTGATTGTATGTCTAAGAACGGAGATCCAAACCCAAACCTTTAGGCTATTCACTCCAAATGTCATGAATGACAGTATGGTATGATGAATTGGGTTAGGGTTAGACATACACATGTACACTCTTCAGCTGCAATAACTACCATCTCAAAAGCCTAGCCAATTTAAGAACACATTCATCTGGTGGGCTTTTGTCCACAACACTGCCAAGCTGCGTCAGACTTTCTCAGAACACAGCCAAAGCCTGTGTTAAATCCAGTTATTGTATCTCTACATAGAACAAGCTTCTTGTTGACACAGAGTTCAAACAGTGCATGGATTTTAATGAATACAAAATATACTACATTATTTAAAGTGTTAATTCCAGCGTTCCGTGGAATTAAAACTCAATGTTAATAACTATAGTATAGTAGCACATAACTATATATATGACCAATTTAGTCAACATAGAGTAAGTAAATACAAAAGTGTGACTCGGGGAAAAAAAGGGTCAGAATACTGAGACTCCTCGTAAGATGACCACTTTCTAAAGGAAGGGCATTACTGAATCACTTCTTCAACAGCTCCCGATCGCAATAAAGTGTTCTTACCGTCGCAGGTGGAGCAGCAGCAGCAGCAGCAGCAGCAGCAGCAGCAGCAGGGGCGGGTTTAGCAGAGAGTAGCCGGGAGGGGCTGATCGGGGATTCTGCCGGCGGCTCCGGGGCCCCGATGAACCGCTTGAATTTGTTGAACATTGCCCGTGAGGCAAAGCGCGCTTGGCCGAGCTGCGGAGCTCTTGAGTTTGATCAGAGCAACCGGCGAGCACGGTTCAACCCCTAGCAGTCTCATTGGTTAATCCCCCCCTGCTGGGAGATCAGCCAGTCCTGACCTCGTAGCCAACGGTACAGTAGGGCCCACGCTGTGGTATTCATAGCAGAATTGACACACATCGGGGCCTGGGAAGGTCCAGGTAAAACTACTACTCAAAATAATACAACATATGTTGATAGATACGTTATAAGGGATGCTTTACTTACTTATGATCTGATTTGCTAACTTGTGTGATTCCTTTGTTTTGGCTGAAACATTTTTGCAGTTTAAGAAAAAGGTTAATAAACGTTGAAATATGAGTGCCAAAGGTTTTCTGGGGATAAAGAGAAGAATGACAGAAAGGGAGAGAGAGAGTGACCTGATTGTGAGAGAGCAACAGTGAGAGCATTTGGTTAATTAAGTCCTGACTGCGTCTCAGTATAGCTCAGGGGATTATAGCACACCTCTCAGTCGCTCTCCACAGCAGTCATGTCCAAATGCAACCACTCCCAACACAACAGAGGGGAAGACTTCAGGATAGCAGGATAATAGATTTATTCACAAAGATGTTATTGCAGACAACGCAAAGCACAAATCTAGTTATGTTTTGCCATGTCATTTGGAAACCTGGCTATAAAATATCATCCTTATGTTAGGCACTGTATTATTGTGTATTATTAGCAAACTGATAAAAAGTGATGGCAACGAAAAGGACGAATACAACTTTATATTTAAAATGAGTATAACATAATAATAATATAACAACAAAATATCATCCCCACAAGCGAGTGAATATATTTACATTTGTAGAATCTCTTTCAAATATCTCACACCAACCAAATTACCCAGCCTAAGAGACATCTACGCAAACTCATGACAGGAAGGTTCAAAACACACTGTACATTCACCTCCATTAAAGCAACAAAGAATAAGAAATTACAAAAAACATATGGCCTCGGATTCCACGTTATGAAGCCGCGTTCTGGAGAGGGGAAAAGGGAAGAGTTAGTAAGGACTTCTGCTCACCTGCGTTTCTATTATAACAACCCTGATTGTTTCATGTGAGAAATGTGCTTCGGATAACCTTGAGTTTTAGAAGCTTGTTGAAGTTCCCACCGAAAGCGCGCAGGAGTTTGGGAGTGGGGGGTTTGGGTCCGAAGAGTGCCAGACCCGTCTTCTTCTGTTCTTCTATCTTGGCCGCCGGACCTTTGGCCTTCATTAGTTTCCTTTCAGATCACACACACACACACACGCACACGCACATGCACACACACGCGCAGACACACACACGCGCAGACACACACACGCGCAGACACACACACGCGCAGACACACACACACACACGCAGACACACACACACACACGCAGAAATGCGTGCACGCAGACACACATACGTGTAGACATGCACACACACAAAATACACACACAATTTAGATTCTGATACTGAATTAATCTCTTGATCATTTAAAGTTTAACACTTGAACTAAGAGTTGTTCTACTTTTACCTCCACTATCTAGCGGTATCACACTACTCACTTTCCCTTCCTGGCCAGCACCTTCTGGGACTCTGGGTAGTGCACCAGGATGTCAAACAGATCCTTCTTCTCCAGGACGAAGAGGTTGGCGAAGCCGTGAGCTTTCACGTTAGCCGTTCTCCGGTTGCCACCATCTTTGGAAGACTGCAGTAGACTTGTGGGGAAAAACAACACGACAGCCGGAGTCAGCCTCAATGTTGGCTTGGGTATTTTTCTGTTGGTGTGTGCCGACTGAACTAAGTTCTATATACACGTATGGTGAACCAGCATTAACATGCTGCTTGTATGTCAAAAACATACCACCTTGGTAAAAGATCCATACCTGATTTCTCCGAAGACACAGCCGGCCTTCAGCGTGACAAACACTATGCTGTTGTCCGGTCCTCCCACCACCTGCACCGCACCGCTTTTGATGACGTACATCTCTTTACCGATGTCCCCCTGTCCAGCAGACAGTGGAGAGCGGCAAAGACCACGGTCACTTCTTCATATAGGAAAGATGTTTAAAAATGCAGGTGCAAAGGGTGTTTTCTTAGCCCTATAAATTGAAAGAGTGCATTGATCGAAACACATTTAAACACTTAGAAGTTATGTCCAACTTATTCAAGAGCAGTGGAAGTTCAGGTTAAATGGGACCTCCTGCTGTAAGACATTCCATGTCTTTACTGACCTTCTTCACCACGAAGTCGCCCGGCAGATAGATGATGGACTTGAGCCTCAGCAACATGTCTAACAGCATCTGCTGGTCACAGCCCTGGGTGGGATAAAATCAACACAGAAAATTGCATTGTAAGCCTGAGTGAGTGCACCCTAGTGGTTGTGGTGTCACGTGCGTGTTGAATGTGCAGGGCACTCTGTCACCTGAAACAGAGCGATCTTCTGGAAGGTGGCCAAGTTGATGTCCACAGCGATGGCAGTTCTCATTACCAGGGGCATTTTGTCCAGCAGCTCGGACTCATCTGGGAGTAAAGAGGGGAGACAAGAGCGCCAAAAAGATATACCAAAAAATGCTTTCAAAATAAAAGGCCTACCCTCAAAATCTTCCCTCGATAAGAATGACCAATGAAAGAATTACTGGAGGGAGCAAATTCTCAACAAATGGCAACTAAACAATAAAATCATTATCTCTTCAAAATAATCCGGACAGGACTAAAAGAAAAAGATAATCTTTCACTGAAAGTAACAGGGAACCCCAAATCCCATGTGTTTTTGGTTTTAGTCTCAGCCCCAAATAACCGGTGCCATTTAGTCGATGGTACTAAAATAATGGTATAATTCTGAAAAAATTCGGTCTCATCCTGCCGGTCTAGTCTGCTCCACACTCAAATCCTGTTCCTTATGCAACGTTCGTTAGAAGAACCCAACACTGACCCTTAACATCCATCCGGCCCCCTCCATGAGTGGGACCTCACTTACCCAGCATGCCCTGGGCGTCCCAGGTGTACGTGTACCAGGTACGGATGCGGTTCTGCACCAGAGCGGGTATGTGGTTGTTCACCATGTAGGACACGGTGTTGTCCATGGAGGTCCGGAAGTAGGTCTGTCCTGTGGTGGCAGCGCCTATCACATCCCTCATCTGACACACCCAGTGAGAGACAGAGTCAAAACACAATAGGAGGAACACAGTGTGCTACAAAGTGTGTTTGCATTACTTGTCGGCCCTACAAGGAGTCTCAAAACCAGGGTTGAATCCTGCAGGATCAAGACTACATTTGCTGTACCTCCTCTGTAATCTCGGCACAAACTAGTTTGGAAGAGAATACACAATACGAGTGGTTGCACATTTATATTTAATACCTACTGTGGTGATTTTGATTTGATTGATTTGGGTTGTTAAACAGCTGTATCAAAACGGATTCAACACAGTGTTTAAACTCCTTGTATAAACTTCAAATGCACCTTTTTTTGTCATCCTATTGTGCAATACCATCCGCAATTGATGAATGTTGCAGAACATGTTCTAATAACCTTTCTGACCATTCAAGGATGGTATACACAGCACTAAAGCTAGTGCACCCATTCTACACCCTCCTCCCGCACTACCCTGACACACAAAACAAAAACAGACAGAGAGAGACACTGAGGGAGCTGATAGATCTAACCAGAAACTAACGGAACGGAACGGCGCTCTGGGACATACTAGGGGAGGGTTCTCCTCTCTCTCCATTGTATTCCTATTGGTCGGCTCTGGCTGTTTTACCTGGCCAATCAGACTGGAGAATACAAAGACGCCGATGAAAAAGTTAAGCATCTGAAAGGTAATCTCAAAGACCGTGTGGGGCTCGCTAAGACCCCCGATGTTGATGAGACTGCGGACCGCGTGGTAGTAACAACGCAGGTACCTGTGGAGAGGGGGGGGGGGGGGGGGAGAAGGGGCGACAAGGCTTTAACATGGGGGCTCGGAACAGGGGCCTTGCTTCTGCGTGGTGAGGTTCGGTAAATGTGTTGCAATTTCAGTTATTTTTCTGTTAATTGATTTCCTTCCTGATCTTCTATGCAGACTGTAAAAGTCAAGGATTGGCTCCTGGGGAAGAGTCATTTTTAGTTCAGGGCAATAGGTGACTCGCAGACTTGTGTAATTGAACACTTAAGTACCTTTATTTTGAAAAGGCTCTGAGGGGAAATTGTTTCACTGCATGCCTAGAAACAACAGCTGCTGAAAGAAGTTAATAATATTTCATGTATAAAGTCCTTAAACATGAACTCAGGAAAATAAATAAAGAAAATACAAATTTAAAAGTATTGAAGACACAAATGATACAGTAGAGCACCAAAAAAGTACAGTACATTCAAAATTCAAAAGGTAAAAAAGGAGGTAAGCTAAATCTACCTGGCCAAGAAAGATGGACATAAAGAACGCCCCAAAAAGGTAGTTAGTCATCTGAAAGATCTGTCCGAACATGGAGTCAGGGAGGGGCAACTCTGCAATCATCAGCAGTGACTTCTCAGCATAAAAGAAGCAGCTGAGGTAACTACAGGCAGCAGTAGAGATAGAAAAATATCATCGAGTTACCAGGTAGGGAAATTAGGGACTTTATTGTCAGCAAATGTATTTATCTGCATTTGTTAAATATAAATACAATTGAATTGAATAAAATTGAATTAAACGTACATTTAAAACTAAAAGGGCTAATGCTGAAGAAATGTTTTTGCTTTACAAGTTGGCACAGATATGTAAAAAATTAACATTATATTTGCATATAGATTTCCGAATAGCTTCTGTGGTATAATGTATTCAAAAGCATTAAAAAAGAAACATAAATCAAAGTGAATGACTCACGCGCTCCCCTTGCCAGAGTAGACCCACTTGGTCTGGCCGATGCCCTGGTAATCTGAAGCCACGTAGTAGAAGCATGCGTTGATGTGGAGCATGAAGAGAAGGTAGCCAATCGTCCGAATAACTCTGTAACCACAAGCAAGAAGCTTTTTCTCTCTCTCTCTCTCTGTCTCTGTCTCTGTCTCTGTCTCTCTCTCGCTCTCTCTCTCTCTCTCTCTCTTTCACTCTCTTTCTCTCTTTCTCTCTCTCTCTCTTTCTCCTTTTGATTCTTTGTAACGGGCAAAGAACAAAATAATTTATTGACTTGTAAATTGGATATGTTTCAAACATGTGGATATAAGTGTTTTTGTCATCATACCTCCAGATGTAGGCTTTGGTCATCAGGCTCTCCAAACGATCACTGAACTCAAAGAACGTGTCTGCCTTACAGGGGTAAGAACGAAGAGTTATCACCTTTTGAATTATTCCATAAACAAAGTCTCTACGTATTAGAGCTGTAACCAATCTCAATCAAATCGAATATGAAAATTGTTTAATAGTTTTGGTAATTTGTCAAGTACAAATACCTAATGCTGCAGAAATTCTGATATTTGGCTCAGAGAAAAAAGGAAAGACTATATAATATAAATTAAAGACTAACTTGGGACTCTGGTAAGTTTTGATGTAATTTTCTGTTATTTCAGAGATTTTCTACAATAATTGATTAATTGATTAATGGAAATAATTATTGTTTGATCAATCTACTATGAAAATAATTGTAAGTTACGCATACATTTTTATATGGATTGTACCTTTAGCAGGCGATTTGCTCTGAAGATGGATTTGAAGCCAAATTGCATGTACAACAGATCAAATGGTATGAGACACATCATGTCAGTCTGTTGAAGGAAAGAGACAAATGTAAGAAAAAATAGCTAGCTTTTATTAATTTCATACAAAACCTTTGGCAGTGCTAATTTGCCTCTATGAATTTGGAAATATTCAGCATCAACATGACCAACTAATTGCCTGAACCCAATACCTTAAAACGCTCAGTGTTTCTGTAGTTCTTCTTGGTTAACAGCCTGTCTTTCTGAAAAACAAAGAGACAAATGCAGACAAGGTAAGAACAGCCATACTCACCTTACACATCAAAGTATGAATAACAAACAGAAAACAATTAATTAAATGAAAGGAGAAAAGCTACATAAATACATATTTTTATATTTTCCCCTTGACCAAAAACATAAATAAACATCTTCAAACAAACTTGTTTTGACCATCCAGTGAAACATCAACCCCTGCTCACTGTATATCTCCAGCATACATATAGAAAAACACCTCAGTTAGCAATGACCAAAAAAGGTAATTTCCTGTTTCCACCCGGCTCAGACCCTTCACTTACTATGACGTCGCCGCCCTTGACAAACTGCTTGCGCGGCTGGAAGATGAGGCAGTCCACCAGGTAGACCAGGTCGGCCAGCGAGTCCAGCAGGAACCAGTAGGGGATGGCCTCGGCCGTGTGGTAGGGGAAGCAGAGGCGGGCCGTGGTGAACCAGATGTTGTAGTTGAAGGCCAGCGTCACCAGGCTGAGCCACGCGATGTACACCCGGTCTGGGCATGGGGAGAGCGGGTGAAATGGAAGGGCTGAGCGGGGTGGATTCGGTTGGGATTTTTGATGGTGATGGGAAGGTAGTCTTTTTGGATTGTAAATATTTTGTTGTTTTTTGTTGTTTATTACGGGCTCCAATGGGCATATCATGGGTTGTAAAGTGTTGACGCGGGTTGGATTTTGATTCATATATCTTTTTTTGCACCTATTCACTTGTTTTTTGTTTAGCTCAGTTAAGGCCCCTCAACACGTTGTTATAAAAATGGAACGCGTTAAAAAAACATGGGAAACCATTCCACGCTCATATCATCATCTATATGTCATCTCCAAGGTTTTACAATGGTTTTGTTTTAGACAGAAAAGCTAAGATTGAAACTAAGGGTTCCTAACGTTAAACTCCTGACTAGATATACATCCACTTCTAGAATGTATATTATTGGGATAATGACCCAGTCTGTGTTTTGCAGATTATGTTTATTATGTATATGTGTTTATTTTTACATTGCAATTTGATTCATACATGTTTTTTCAATATCAATATTTGTATTGCTTTACAGTACTTTCAAGTTTTATATTTTTTACCTAATCTTCAACTGTCTCCAGCAGAGCAGCTGCTGCGGAAACGTCCCCCTGCATGACCCATCAAGTCACCTGATCGTGACTCAGAAAGGCATCCCATAATACCTGTGAAGGGGTCGATGGTGTGTCCCAGCACAGAGTCCATGGCCTCCTCCACTGGCCTCAGCGCGGCGTCCACCGAGGCGAACGCCACCTCGGCCAGCTTCTTCCTCTCCTTCTGCTTCTCCAGCGCCAGCGCCGCCATCTCCTCCTTCTTCTGCTCCTCCGTCTCCTTCTTCTTCCGGTCGGCCTCCTTCTTCTTCTGCTCCTGCTCCTCTCTCTTCTTCCTGTCCGCCTCCTCCTGCACGACGCGGTCCTCCTCCGCCTGCCTCGTCCTCTCCTCCATCACTCGGGCGTAGCGGTCCTTGCCGAGCAACGGTGCTGGAAGTGGAAGAACAGAACGGTAGCGTAAGTTTGAAAACCATTACTACGTTGTTATTGTTGTTGTTATTTAGAAGATGTCTGTGTTATAGTGTGTGTGTGTGTGTGTGTGTGTGTGTGTGTGTGTGTGTGTGTGTGTGTGTGTGTGTGTGTGTGTGTGTGTGTGTGTGTGTGTGTGTGTGTGTGTGTGTGTGTGTGTGTTGTCTTCTACGGTGCAACACCCAAATGAGACGGTACACAGAGTGCGTTCCTCACGGTCACTTACTAACAGGCGGAGTGATCTCGGGGGAGGAAGCATACTGGTCCAACACCTTCTCCTTGTAGTGCTCCGTTCTCTCCCTCATCTTCTTGACGATGGCCAGGAGCTGCTCGTCTGAGTACTGGTTGATTACGACGGGTCGGGGCTCAGGAGGAGGCATTTCTTGCCTAAAAGAGGAATATGTGACATGGTTAAATCCCACTGTGTTCCTCCAAACAGCAGTAGCCTACCATGACACATACCTCACAAAACATATCGTAACGGTGAGCTGTTAGAAATGTCTGATTTACATCGTCAAATATACCAGTTGAACTAAAACACATATTTAAAGGGGCACATTTTAACTATGGCACTATTATGGGTTTCGTTGACGACACAATGATGATATGGTGCCATCTAGAGGACATATTACAAACTGCACCCAACTATGCAAAGCAACATCTCTAATTCAACAGGTGGAAAGAATGTTAGTGCCGCACTGCTTATGAATCTAAAGTCAGTAACAAACACATGTTTTACTACCAGCAGGACAAAAACATGTTTTTGCTTCCAACCATGACAGCTCTGTTGTCATTTTGGTATAGGCCAACCAGTGTGAAGGTTTAATAAGGGGTAAACCTGGAATTATCTTAATGACCTAAAAGCCATAACGATATGGCACTTCTAGTGACAGAAAGCACAATGTTAGCTTCCGTGTGAACCGCTATTCATCAGAAAAAGCTGAATTTTTATGTATTATAACGTCACTTGGAATAGACTGTATCTTCATTTGTATGTTTTGTATGTTCTTGATAATTATTGCTTTTTTGTGCCATCGTTAAGACAGATGGTTTTAGTTTCTTGCGAAAAAAACATTGGCAACACTACTTCTGCTAAATTACGGCTTTGCAGTTATTACACCTAAACACCATCATTTCATCATCAATACACTAACAACAACACTGGAAAGTACCCATAAATCCTTTCAAGGAACAGTGAAGTGTTGCCTTTGGCAGAACATGACGCCTTGGTGCAGAGGAGTGTACTGTGCTTCTCTCTCTCTCTCTCTCTCTCTCTCTCTCTCTCTCTCTCTCTCTCTCTCTCTCTCTCTCTCTCTCTCTTTGCCACCTCCACTACTTTGATTGCTTGGCCATAAGCAGAGCTACTGAGCTTCTTAGCGCCAGAAAGCTTGAAAGCTGTTAATCCACTTTTAGTTCATCTCTCCACTAATCTGCATGTTGCTCTACCATGGGGGCTATACCATGGATCACACACACACACACACACACACACACACACACACACACACACACACACACACACGCACACGCACACGCACACGCGCACACAAGCAGGCATGTATGCATGTGCTAACACCACGCACATACACGCACACACAGGCATGCACGCACTCGCACACACACACACACACACACACACACACACATACACACACACAGTGTTAATGTTTGTGTCCCCGAATATTGTGTGTCTGAGTGTCTTCAATAGAAATGTTGTTTTAAAATGAAATATGAATCAATGTTTATGATTTTCAGCATTACTTTTAAGATTGTGTTTAAAAGTGTTTTTCTGTGTATAACAGCATGTGTGCGTGCGTGTGTGTTTATGTATTTTTGTTTGCGTATCTATGTGTGTTTGTGTGTGTGTCTATCTATGTATGTTTATGTGTGTTTGTGTGTGCGTGCGTGAGCGTGTGTGTGCGTGCGTCTGCGTGCATATTGTTTACAGGCAATCTCATCAGGGAATCTGATTAATTAGTCTTCCCCGGGTGATTCATTTAACACCAATTTGTGAGTGCGGATCTCTTGGCAGACGTAAGCATAAAAGAGAGTACAGTAATGCTGTGAGCCTCCACTGCGCAGCAACCTCTCTACACAACTGTAGAATGGCACAGCGCAGCTTAACTGCATCGCCTGACACTGCATGAATACCTCCAAAGGGATATATCGCTGGTGTAAACGATCATGATAATGCACACAGTTGCCGCTCAAAACACTAATTACTGCTGTTCTCCGTCGACGATCCAGGGCACATGGTCGATACATGATAGCGTCACTGGCTTGAGTCTACGAACCGTGCTTCCCTGGGGAGCGTACCTATGTTCCCCGCTTTGTATGTGACCGGGGAACATAGGACCCTGTGAGCAAATCTTTTTTCCGTGGGATGGTAGAGGCAAGTACCGCCTTTTTTGGCCTCTGATTCGCCTCTGATCGGTTAGAATGACTCTCCTCCGATTGGTTATGGTTCGGCTTAGGTTTAAGTTTTACCCCTCAACCTAACCATAACCCCAAACCCTGACCCTAACCCTTTTGCACCCGGGGAACATAGGACCTGGGGAACATAGGGATGACCCCCTAGCCTGCTACGTGAAAAGAGCAGTCCCGTGATTAGCGTCATAAGCGATACCTACGTTTGTCGTTCAGAGTTCACGTAGGCTCTGCATAGCCTCCCCGTCCCGACACTCCTACTTGTTGTAAGTTGTACGTCCTGGCACTTAATGTATGCGTTCATTGTATGTTGTATTTAGTTATAGTACTTAGTTGCTGTATGTAGCATCTTATCCTAGCTATCTTTCTTGTGTACGGGGAATGGGTTAAATTAGCGATTGTCTGGTTCCATGAACATCCTTGCTGTACCGACGGCTGTATATTTTTTCACTTTTTTTGAGAAATGTACTTATTGTAAGTTGCGTTTGGATAAAAAGCGTCTGCTAAATGGCGTAAATGTATATGTCCTATGAGGATGCCTGTGTGAAAAGGCTGTGTTCTATTAATGTTGTAACAATGAACTTTATGAAGGGAGCCGTGATAGCGTGGATTGGGGTTAGCAGTTGCTTGGCTCACCCTTCTTTTCCGGGTTCGCCTGCAGGTGTAGCGCCTGGAGCTGGAGCTGGAGCTGGAGCTGGAGCTGGAGCTGGAGCTGGCGCAGGTGTAGGGCCTTGAGCTGGAGCTGGCGCAGGTGTAGGGGCTTGAGCTGGGGCTGGAGCTGGAGCTGGAGCTGGCGCAGGTGTAGGGCCTTGAGCTGGGGCTGGCGCAGGTGTAGGGGCTTGAGCTGGGGCTGGTGCAGGTGTAGGGCCGGGACCCTGGACTGGTGCAGGGGTTGGGGCTGGAGGTGGAGCTGATGCTGGTGGGGAGGCTGGGCTGGAGGCTGGAGCCGGCTCTGTAAAAGAGGGGAGGACGCCAACTGGTAAGGCTGCACACACCGGGGATTGAACCCGGTACCTTTCGACTTTGAGACGGACCCTCTTGCCGCTGCAAAGTTGTGCTAATTTACATTATACAACAACTATCAGTCAATTGAAATGGACATTTGTACATCTCTGTCCTTTTAACTGCCGCAACTTGCACTCAGAATGTGCTCACAATGTACATAATGTGTCTGCTGTAGAGAACCAGCCATACCAAGTCACTGAGAAACAGATCCTATTGCCGGTGATTATTAAGTGAGGGAGCAGAGTCACTATTTGTAGGATGGAGTGCGGCCCCAGGATGGAAGCGAGAGTCAGACACGGATAGATAAGTGTGGGGATTTGTCGATGCCAGTGTCTGGAGAATGGCATGGTGAAAGGGATCTGGTCACTGAGTCAGACACTATTGCCAGCCATCTTCTACTTTTGTGACCTGGAGCAATTTGTCCCGAAAACACATTCAGCTCAGCTCACAGCTGGCAGATAACCACCACACATTTAAGAAGCTCCTGCAAGAACGTCTGGCTAAGAGCAGATTTGGGATTTTTATTATATTAGTGGAGTCATCAAAATTTGTAGATGATTTGGTGGATTTTAAAAAACTGCAGATGAACAGAGGATCTCTGATATTTGACAAGTAGCTGTAGTGTACAATGTATTCCCACTAGCATCATGACAAGGCTGCCCTACCCGGCCTAAACACCCTCTAGAGTAGAATGTAGGTTTGACGACGTATGCTGTTATGTAATTCACCAGAATATGACTTACCCTTAGACGTGCCCACGTTTTTAGCCTCATTCTCCTTATCCTCTGGCTTCTTCTCCTAACAAATAACAAGTCAATGAAGTCAAACACTCACGTTCATTAGTCAGGCCAACACCTTTAAAAAGTCATTTTAATTTCAAGTCAATTTTTTTCCTTTGCCGTTTGACAAAGCACTCAACTCTTGCAGGTGCTTGCGACATAACCTAAATTAAAAATGAAAGAGATTTGAATATGCCTTCTAGTGAAAAATGGCAGTCAATAGATGCTCAAAAGGAACGTATGGAAGAGGAACAGTGGTAGATAACAACCAGTACAAAAAAACTTCTTGAACAAGACGTCAGGAAAAGATTTTAGTCATCATTGTCATTGTGCAAGGTTAGGGGATAAATAAAAGGATTGTTTGACTTAATCATGCACTTCCAGATTTGTATTAATGTCAATAATGTAACATATATACAGTAAATTATGTTTACCTCAACTGTCAATGACGCATAACATTTTCACTTTTTATATTTCTATTAATAATCTGTTTCTCGTTACATGTATATGTTTGGCTCTGTCACCCAACTTCCCGATCTGGAATGAATTAAGTACATCTGATCTTATCTTGGTGTTGTTGTCTCCTCAATTACTGATGCGCTGCAACAAGTTAAAGCTCGGGGCAGCATCGATAACAAACAGGCATCAGTATGAAAGAGGGAGGCAGCATGGGTGGCTTTTACGACCACTGTTGACCCAACTGAGACAACCATCCAAAATTCGTTTTTTCAACACTTCATCATATAGTTTAAGAATACATCGCGGTTTACTTAATGCAAGATAATAAATAGAATAATAGATAAAAAAATTTACAGCGCTTTTCTAAGTACTCAAAGACGCTTTACAAAAAAGAAATACACACAGACAGTACAGACAAATAAATAAATAAATAAATAAATACAAAAGGCAAATAAACGACACTACAACAATAGACAACACATTAAGAGAGCGAGAGAGGGTGGAAGATGGATGCACTATGCACAAACGTGTCAAACGGTCAGAACAGAGCCCCTCCTACCCGGGCAGCAGTAGGGGTGTCCGCGGTCTTCGGGGGGGATGGTGGCTTCGGTCCAGCCCATAGGTTCTTCACCCTGCTGAACATGGCTGGGAACCGAAGCTGTACGGGCTCCGCAGCAGCGACCGAGAGAGGACTCTATCGTCTAGAAAACACGAGCAACAAAACAACCCCTCCCCCCCGTCTTGAGCCCCCCCCCTGGCCACTCCATAACATCTTTATCCCCTTCATATGCTCATTCTCTCCCTGCCCCTCTCTGTCTTACAGCGAGGGGTCGCTGATGCAATTAGTGCTTCACTGCTTTTAGACGCTCTAATGCTATCTTTGACCCCCGGCCCACTGCAGCAGATCGTAAGACATGTAAGTAAGCCCACTCATCATATAGGCTGCGAAGGCTTATAGCGTAACAGTAACCCGGCGGTGTCGGGGTAGGGACACCAGTGCATATGCATTGTGTAGCATGTATGCAAACCCGCCTATGTATTTACTTGCACTATATTTGTGATGACCACTCATGTTTAAGATATGGATGTTGAGTAGACAGTTTGCGCTTAATATAGGCTATATTTAGAGGGTTTGAAAAAGTGCATGGAGTCCCAATGTTTACTTTTTGTTTATACCTAGCCTTTCAAAATACTAGGATCGATTAAAACTTTCTGAGGTCGCTGTCTACAATCAGTGGACTCCGGGGCAGGCACTGTTCCTATAGCTCTGGCTGAAAGCCATTGACCTTATACATTTTTTTGGAAATGTTCCTTTTTTCTTTATTGAGCACAACAGCAAACAGCATTTTCACTTAGGCCTTTGTTCTATTTTACAGCTACAATGCAGAATCCACTAAAGAGGCCCATGGAGTTTTTATGAACTCCTATAAAGACCTGTTTCCATCACCCGAAGATAACGCTTCGGAGAATGCAGAAACGTCCAGCACTCCATAGGTTCATATTGTTTTATTGCAGCCTCGCAATTACCCATTCCTACACTAAACCTAACCCTAACCCTATCCCCTAACCCTAGGGTTAGGGATACTGTCTGTCTGTCCACCTGTCTTGCGTGTCAGTTAGGGTTAGGGCTGTCTTGCCTCAGTTGGAAAGAGTCCAACTGAGGGTTAGCCCTAACCCTAACCCTAACCCTACCCTCACCCCCACCCCTGACCCTAACCTACTGTCTACACCACACGGGGCTCCACCTAACCCTAACCCAAACCTACAGACTACACCATAGGAGGCTCCACCTAACCCTTACCCTACCCCTACCCCTTCCCTACCCCTAACCCTACAGGGTTAACCCTAACCCTATCATTTATGGAAGTGGCAGTTGGAAGGCGGGGCGGCACCAGCTGCAGCCGAGCGATGCGAGGATGATATAGGTCATCACACCGTTGATGTGTCTCTTACCGTTTATCTAATGTAACCCCTCGGTTACCTCTCTGGCACCGGTCTTTATCGTCGCCAGGGTTAGAGCAGCCCCTATGAGCATCCCTCTCTCTCTCTCTCTCTTTCTCTTTCTCTCTCTCTCTCACTTCTTTTCATTTCAGATGCTGTGATTGTTTGTGTGATATGTGTGATGTCTGGGATATATATATATATTATGTACATATATATAACCCGCTCCTCAGGGCATATCCGTATCCCATGCAACATCAAGGTCAGGCCAACCTGTCACTCAAAATGCCTCTGATTCAGAACAGAGCCAACATCAACACCACCAGCCCCTCCAACCCTCCCCAGTCCTTAACCCCCCCCCCCCACACACACACACACACATACGTGCGGCAGGGAAGAAAACGTTCCGTTACAATGCGGGAGCGGGCCAGCAGTGACGGCGTGAAGGACGCTTCTCGCTCTGGTGGGCGGCGACATATGAGTCACCGATCCTGCTAATTGCCATCAAATGTGGAGCGCCTTGCGACCGGCACTATCTTGAGAAGGTCCTTACTGGCGAAGGTACTTACTGAGTGGGGGAGCCTATATTCACGGGAGTGTGAGGGGGGTGGGTGTTGGGGTGTGTGAATGGCAAATGACAGCTTGATCACTCGTTAAGCGACGCCACAATAACCAGGGCCATTATGTGGCTCTGTGGGGGGGGGGGGGGGGGGGGGACCTGGAGGTCTTGATTGATTGGCAAAGTGGTCGCTTACTTGATGTTGTTGTTTTTATTCTTTGAAGAGGAATCGCGTAAGAGGGAAATGTTCAGAGTTACGCAAGAATAAGTCGGCGACGCGCAATGACGATTTCGATTGAGATATTGGGTGTGAGTCACTTCAAGCCAACAGATGGTAAATGTATATAGACTGCTGCTCATATCTATGTTTAGTCGCGAATTTGCCTCAAGGGACATTTTTAAGTGCTGTGTTCGCAAACCGTGCCATGAGAAGGGTCGGTTTCATCCTCTCAAAAAATCTCCAATCCATGAGCTGTAACATCACAAATGCAACAGCTGATACTGGTAGCGCTCCGGTAAACCACCTCCTGCTGTTGTGATGATAAGTGTTGCCACTCCCACGGCACTCCTAGTGGTCCGACCAGTAGGGTTTGCGGCGTCGGCACCCCAGGGACCCTGGAAGGTTCTGGGAGGCCCCAGCAGGGGGGGGGGCGCTCCGAGGCAGGCTCCGCAGAACCAGGGCTGAGACGGCCTCATCAGCCAAGCCAACCACCGCGGGGCTCAGGAAGTTTCGAGTACTCCGCGTCCCACAGCCCATTCCTCTGTTTTACGGCACAGTTTCAATCAGAGCAAATGCATGTGTAACGACTTGCTTCCCATTTGCAAAATGATGTAGCAATACAGTTTATTTCTTCCTAAAATAATGTTATTGTGGAGCAATTATCTTAATGGGAGATATATCTTTAAAGGCCAGCAGCCATCATGGCTTGGGATATGGCTTGGTGGCAGGTATCCAAAAGCTCTTGCTTTCAGATGTATGTGTCTTAGATTAAAGAGGTTTGGGTAATGTTGCAGTTCTGTCAGTCACCAAATGAGGGCAGTCCACTCTTTATCCCTCTGGTCGAGTCGCTAAACCCACCGAATGGACACAAACTCCTCAGTTCCATTCTCTCCTCTTTCTCCCTTTTCTCTCCCTCTTTCCTCTTCTCTCCTATCCCCCCATCTCCTCCCTCTATCGTCTCCTCTCTTCACCTCTCCTCTCTCCTCTCCCCATCCCATCCCTCTCTCCTCTCCTCTCCCCCATCTCTCACCTTTTCCTTTCCTTTCCTCCCTCCTCTCTTCTCACTCTCCTACCGCAAACAAATGGCCAAAGCACAGGTTTTTGGTAGAATGAACCAGATGTTTTGTGGCATCACTTAGCGCTCCCAGAAAGCAAAGCATTAAAAGAGGCAGGCTGACTTACGACGCCCACCAATATCTGGTGCGTATCAGTGCTTTAAAAGAGTAGGGAGCCCCTCTGTGGCACCGCACTGAGAACCCTAACCTTTCCTCTGATTGGTTAACCCTGAATAAGTCATCGACCCAGTGGTCGCTTGTCATCAACTATTTTAGGACGGCTAAGGTTAGGGTTAGGGTAGTCTGGCTGAACGGAAGTGGACAGCGTCTATTGCCTAGCGTCGGATTTGGCCGCGACTCCTCCCCTTCCGGTTGCTCCCCCTCAAACTCGGAAACTAGGCAGTATGGCGAGTTTTGAAGAGGACTTTGACGGCGCTGTAAAGTTGGCATGTTTGGCTCTTTCCGTCGAAAATTGCAAAGAACTGCAAAAGATTTGCTTGCAGCATTGGCTGAGGAAGAAAGATGTTCTATTTTGCATGGACACAGCTGCTGCTTCCCGGGCTTAGCCCCGCCCTAGACGATTGTGATTGGTTTAAAGAAATAAAAACAGGCCCGCCCAGTTTCCCCACGGATAGACGGCTCGAGGTAGCGTGGCTCCAGACCATTCTACTTGCTGTAGTTTGGTCTGGCTTTGCGAGACTAGGGTTAGGGTGAAGTGTGCATGCAGGTACGTGCGTGTGCGTGCGTGTGTGTTACTGTGTACGTGTGTTGGTGTGTGTGCGCACGCACGTGTGTGTGAGCATATATGTGTATTTATGCGTACAAGTGTGTGTGTACGGTGTGTGTGTCTCTCGGATGTATATGTGTATGCATGTGTACACATGTGTATGCGCACGTGTGTGTGTGTGTGTGTGGACTTGGACGTGCGTGCGCGCCTGCGTCTGCGTGTGGGCCATGCTACTTGTGTACGCCTGCAGTGCGTGCAGGGTATCCACCCCTTTGCATTTGGAAGCCAGACAGCAGAAAGCTGTGGTGACGCCCTGAGGTGTGCCTCAGAGCGGCGTTCTGTGATTTAGTCAGATGGTTCGTCCTGCCATGTTTTTCTGGCATCCAGCGGGAGTAAACAGCCGCCCCTAGCCAGACCGGGAAGTATAGCAGTCGTTCCCAATCTGAAAACTTTCGCTTTAGTTTGAAAGCGAGAGAACGAGGCCCAAGAACTTCGATAAGTTCCCGCCACAGAGAACGCTGATGAAAAACCTAAAGTCGAATATGTATCTTATTGAAACGCTAAACACATATACCCCAGCCTCCCACCGCATACACAATCTTAAACACTGTCAGACAAATGCGTTAAACACATTACTAAATGTTTGCAGAGGGTCAGCTGAGAGCTGGCTAACCGGCCCCCAGTTGTTTGTATAGATGGCTGGATAGAGAGTTGGAACGGGAGGATACATAACACATTTTCTGGGAGTCAAGCTGTAGGCGTTGATGGAGAGGAGCTGCAGATGCATGGAAAAACATGATTCACTCTGTTATCGGCTCCATGTGTGCAGGCTCTTTAGCACAGACTGCTCCTTTTCGCTGTTAAGGCTAAGATGTCGACCTTCTCTCTGCAAAGTGGTCCGCCTCACAAAGGGCAACCCTTGACTGTTAATATCCTGCGTAACTAAACTAACAAACCATTTATTAACTCGGTGACGTCCGAGGGGGGTCCGCGTGTACGCACACACGTGCGCGGCGATGGCGAGGGGAACAAACGGAGGAAAGTCAAGGTTAACGAAAAGGTGTCTTCCTGCTTCTAGCCTCCCTTCTGTCTGGCACCCTCCACAGATGGAACTGCTGATAAACCACCCCACACCCCCTCTCCTGGCTTCCCCCCCCCCAACCCCCTCAATCCTCGGAGCCTCCCTTACCCACCTCCCATTTCCTTCGGATATGGAGGAAGAAGGCAAGAAGTGGCATTGCGTCCTGAGGTCCAGGCTACGAAGCTGCAATCTGTTAATGCATAAGGTGGTAGGGTGGTCGTACGGGTGCATTCTCCCACCTCTGTCTGTAGTGTGTACGTGTGTGCGCATGTGATTGTTTGTGCGTGCGAGCGTGTGTGTGTGTGCGTGCGTGCGTGCGTGTGTGTGTGTACTTTCAGATGTGATCGCACTAAGGAGGTGGTTTATGTTTCAATTCCTCTCTTTTTTTTCCCTCCGTGCACGTCCGCGTGCAGGCGTCGAGTGCCTCCGCTGTACAGTGTGATCTACAGTCGCGATTCGCCTGCCTTTTTTTCTAAATCCACTCGCTTCCCCGCTGATGAATGGCCCTGCCCCGGGGATCCGACGGCCATCCTGGAATAACAAAGGGATGTCGACCACGGCCAGGGATTCCTATTGGGCCCTTGGATTGCTGTTTTTCCAAGCGATAGCGGGCTGTTTTGCTTATGATTGGGACGTCCCGGCACAGGTTCTCACTGCACTCCGCCAGGGTGTGCTAAGGAAACCCCCCCCCCCCACCCACACCCCCACCACCACAACACACACACACACACACACACGCACACGCACACACACGCGCGTGCGCACACACACACACCACACACACACCCACACGCACACACACACACACACACACACACACACGCGCGCACGCACACGCACACACACACACACACCCAGCCCCATCTGTCCAACATGTGTACAAACAGTATAGAGCCGCTACACGTTTATGTTTTTCTGTCCGTCTGATTTATTGAGTGGGCTCATCACGTCGTAATTCTTGTGCAAAACTTCGTAGACCCTTTTGATGGATTTGAGGATCTGGAATAGACAAGGTGAGCTGACCTCACACACACACATGCAGGGTCCAAAGTCAACTTTTTGATTCTTTATACCTGCCTGGAGTGGAAAAATCGACGGGCCAATTATTTGTTTTAATATGTCACCCTGGAGTTTACCTGTCAAATGTTAAAGTAGACCTGTCGCTGGCTGGTGGCAGGTGTACATTTTTTACCCTGTACACATGCATGGACGCACACATGTAGGCCCGCAGGCACACACACACAGGTACACACGCACACAGACATGGCAATCAAGACCCGTACACCACTTAAAAAACGCTGAATAGAGATAATTAGTTATTATTAAGTCAGGTTATCTAATTCAGTATGATTCCACCCTATTCTTTCTTTGTGTATGGATGTATGCCTATGGCAAATTTCATCCTGGTCTTTCTCAGACCATATACAATACCATACCAGGGAATACCAGGGAAGTGTGTAGAGCAGAATGAGATGCTTGCCATACTCCAATAAAAGAGGAAAATTCTATCAAAACATCTATATATATCTATAGATGTATGCAAAACCAGAAGTGATTCAATCTAAACGTATCTATGTGCATTTGTATTCAGAATGTAAAGTGATTCAATCTACACGTGTCTATCTATAGATGTGCATTTTTATTCAAAACTAAAGTGACTCAATCCAAACGTATCTATCTACAGACGGGCATTTGTATGCAAAACTAGAAGTGATTCAATCTACACGTATCTTTCTATGGATTTGCATGGAAGAAAATGCTCCCATTTGTCATGCCTATGCACATAGCCTTTGTTTTTACCCAGAAATGTGTACAGTTTCTTTGGGCAGCAAGTAGTGGGACACACACACACACACACACACACACACACGCACACGCACACGCACACGCGCGCGCACACACGCGCGCGCACACGCGCGCGGACGCAGCCACACACACACGCATGCCCCCATGCACATACGCATGTACACTCACACACACGGGGACGGATATTTGCACATTTCCTTCGCCGAGTTCCCAAGAGAGGCTGACTGTGTGCCAGGGCTGAAGGAAGGAAGTGAATGTGCGGCCTCCCCCCATTCCCAAACTCTGCCCGTTCTCTCGCCTGATTGGACGGGATCGGAACAGAGGCTAAGGCCGGACTGTTGTTCAGTCCCAAGGGCTTGTGGGTAGCGGCCCGCTGGACCAGGGGATGTGGGGATGGGCGGGTCAGAGGAGGTGGTGGGGCATTGAAGTGTAGGCCAAGGAATTGTTTTACAAAGGAAAGGCCGGATTCCGGCGAAGAACCTGCGCCATCTGCACTTTCTTTGAGACCGTGATATGTTTTATTTCTTCAGTTGGATTTTCTCTATGAATCAGCACCTAGTCCTCCCTCTCCACCCTGTGTTTTCTTGCCACATCCGTGTCTGTCTTCTTTGGTTCCGGGGATTCTTTGACCGATTTTTCTGTCTTTATTCCCTTATCAAATCGTTTCTGCTACCAAGCAATCCAATTGATTTGATAAGGGTGCGTTTTCGTTCATGTTAAATTGTTGTCTGGATGCCCGTAATTGTACGGGTTGTTATCTTTACAATCAATATAATCATAAAAGTTATTCTAAAACATAATTTATAACAGCGGGCCATCTCAGGATAGTGTGTGGGGAATATTGTGTTGATCGTAGCCTACTCCTCTATATTGTCCTCCTCTCAATGGAAGGCCTGTCAATGAAGAAAAACAACGCCAAGCAAAACCGACAAGCAGGAGTCTCCTCGGCAGCCTGCTGTCTCTGTCTTGCACACTGAATTCACTGCCAATCAATACCACACGCGCACACACGCACACACACACACACACACACACACACACACCATCACTGCAGCCTCTCATTTCCTGATTTACTCCATCTTATTTGCTGATGCGGCCCCACTTTCCCACAGACTATCTTTTATCATTATCCCTCCACGCCCCCCCCCACTCCCCCCACCCCCCCCCCCCCCCATGCCATTACCCAACGTATTCAATCTTTCCGTATTATACAGCCTATTTAATCTTTATTAGAAAGTAATAGCAGGGTGTCTTACTTAGAGCTGGCGAGTAGTGATTTAGAGCCCCGCGGGGGATCCTTATCGGCGTGATGCAGGCTAAGGGAAAACAGGTCTGTTGGTGCTGGAGGCGTCCGTTTATTTACTAGGTCCGTCGCTGTGTATTAGCGGCAGTCATCAATAGGTAACATGTTGTAGGATTTGGTTATTGAAACACGGTCGGCAGCGGCCACAGGCGTGCAGAACTTATGGCCCTTTCCGTGAGGCACCTGACATAGGGCCCCGGGCCCAGGTCATCGATGTGCCCTTGGGGGAACACCGTCATACACCACTACAGGCGACTCCTGCGTTTGGGCTCAGGGGGGAACAAGGTAATTATCTTTCAGGCAGAGGATGCCTTGCGTAACTTTTTGAGATTGCTTTTCTGAAAAAAAACTCGGTATTCCCTGTTTTTTTTTGTCTTTCTTTCTTATTTCCAAGGAGCGAAACCTCTCACGTCGGTGAGCAGGAGGTATTTTATGGGCCCTGCATGTGTCCCGGAGAAGTCGAGGCTCTGGGTCCCCGGGTGGGACTGACCGGTTCTTGTCTCTGAAGAAAATGACTTAACCATCTTTCTCTTTCTGAGGCGCGCTCAGGCCTGAGTAACGTGGCTCGCATGTTAAACGAATCAAAGCTCTGGGCCCCTGAA
This sequence comes from Gadus macrocephalus, assembly GCF_031168955.1. Lineage (NCBI taxonomy): Eukaryota > Metazoa > Chordata > Actinopteri > Gadiformes > Gadidae > Gadus > Gadus macrocephalus. The sequence continues at coordinate 12,094,808 of NC_082404.1, forward strand.
ATGTTTTTATCCCGGACCCAAAGCATAATTTACATGACCGGTGAGTTGCCAAAGTTGGACCCGTGCAAACTGTGCAAAACAGGATCGGCTAGCGATGTGTAACAGGGCCTTCTCTGGATGTCTGTCCTCACCGGTCGGCAGAGAAACTGACACTATTGTTCAGAAGGAGGGGGTTTACCCTCGGGGGACCCGTTCTTGCAGCTATAGTTTTGTGTGGTTGAACTCAGACCAAGGTCGCCGGAGCACTCTCAGGGAGAGTCGCAACAAGAGTGACCTGATGGAAGTGTGAGAGTGTCGTAGCGGTCCAAAGGGATCAGGGAGTGCGAGCCCATAAAGTGTGCGCCGTCGACACTCCCATGGCAACCGGCGGGAGTGATGAAGTGTACGACACTGGGAGAGAGAGAGAGAGAGACTATACTCTCCAGTATGGTACAGGTGCTTGGCAGAGGTCCCCTTGAAATGTGTTCAGATCTGATAATAAAACTCCCTGCGCTCTCTCAAGCGTGCAACCGCCACAGGAACGACTGCGGAAACACAATACACCTCCAGACTATCCCACATCCAAGCCGCCCCCGCCCCCGCACCCCCCCCCCCCCCCTCTCCCGAAATCCCCGCTCATCAATTTTTTGCATTGTCTTTTCCTTCTTCTCATACTTCTTCATTGCATTTTCGAACGCCTTTATCACCGGACGGCAAGGAGGGGGGGGGGGGGGGGGGAAACGTTGGAGTGCCTGGCTGCCGCCAAAACGTGGAAACAGCAACACAGGAAAAAAATGAACGATAAAAAATGTGGTGGAGTGGAGAGACTGGAAACACAGCGGAAAGAAGACAAGAGTGAATGTGTGTGCGTATGTGCGTGTGTGTGTGTTGAAAGGTGGTCTTCGGGTGAGTCCCTTTTAACAAATACATCTATATATGTATATGTAGATGTATGTGTGGAGGAAAAAGTGAAGCTGTGGAGCGCTACAGAAGCTAAATGACTTTTCCTCCTTGTACGCGGTTAGCTCTCGAGGTCGGTGCAGGCAGGGGAGTCAAACCAGGTTGAACGGCCATATTGGCTGTTATGCCGAAGGGGCTTCCGGCAAGGGCCGAGCCTCTCATTGCTCCCTGGGTAGATGTTGATGGAAGAAGAAATGAAATCAGGGAGGTCATTTTGGTGCAGCGTGCAGGCCAAAGGGAAGAGCGTGTCATTGCTGATGCCGACCCCACAAAGTCCCTTTTAACCGTCCCCCCCACAGGCTAATAGAGAATGTCAAAGTAAGCGAAGCAAGAATACAGGGATATGTAAGGTAAGGTAGGGTCAAATCCTTGACCGAAGACGGTTTGAAAGATCAATAGAGGAAAAAAACACGGATTAACTGTGACCGATTTTTTGTCTTTTCTGGCAACCTTTTCTGGCGACCTCGCTATATGCTTCAGAATGACGAGACGTCTGCAGCTGGAGTCGTTGGCCACAGCTCATTGTAACCCAGGGTTCCAACGCCAGGTCAGAAATGACAAGCAAGGTTTGCTGCGATGCAATGCCCATAGCTGCTACTGAGAGATATTAATTGCAGGAGACTCAGTCCCAAAAAAATTCATCACCTGGTTGAAGTGGTGGAGGACGCTTTGAGTCTTTAGATGTACAGTCAGATGGCTTTATGAACCGGGATTCGTCTCGAGCCATCTGAAGGACTAGTTCTCCGGATCCGCTGGGCTTTGCTTCCACAGCCCTTTGGAAAACCATGATGACCTTCATGTTTCTTAAGGGTCTAAAAATGATATGATCATAGATGATCGTGGGTGCGCTCGCCACCCTTGGAAATCTAAAGCACAGATGTTCCGGGAAAGCACATTGTGATTTAGCCTACACAATTATTGTACCTTTAACACAGACAACAATAAAAAAGCGGTCCAGGGCCAACATTTATAATTCAATATTGAGTATATTCGTCTTTTGTCCGTCCTCTGTGATTTGGCAGAGGAGACGACATAACCTTCTCCAGCCGGCCAACTTTTATTCAACCTGAATGATGGCTGACGTCGCTAATGTCACATCTGTGGAAAAACCCCATCTCCAGAAAACTCCATGCTCCCCATTCATCCTGTATCATTCGTTTATAGTTCGTTTATTTCCATTCTTCCTTTGCTTGTCAGTCTGGGGTGGTTTGAGAGTTTGTCAGGCAGTGTGCCATCGGCAGGTGTTCGGTACACGGTGTAGTGTGCATCGAACACCGATGTACTCGGCGCTAACCCGTCATTACAATGGCCGCCGCTTAATGGCCGCAGCTTAACCTTTTCGGTTTAATGACCCTGGCGGTCCCTGCGCCTCAGAAGTCATACCTATAGTTCAACTGAAGCACCGAGGACACCTCTTAATACAGTGTCATATGTTTTCTTCTCGCTTCCATTACTTTCTTAGGCTCAGGCTGTGAGGCCGTATCTCACCCTGCCATTTCTTTGTGTGTCTGTCACTGCCACACAACATGAAAGAGTAAAAGAGAAAAAAACACACAACTGAGCGGCCGCCTGAATCACGACGGGTCGCCTAAGGAGAACCTTCAGGTTTTCTCCCGGAGCCATTTTCACTTTTCTTCTTTCGCCCTTTCTTCCTCACAATGAATTATCTGGTGACAGCGGCGTCCAAGGCCTCCTCTCTGTTCGCCGTGATGGATGTTCTCCTCGGGGCACCACAGCGGCCACAGTGATTGGTGATTTGCCAGATCCGATAAAGGTCTAAATTGCTTTAGTGGGAATCTCATTGCCTCAGAATACTCTGAAGACATACTCTGAAGACATGCCACAGACACAGTCTGTGGCATCTTCCGAAACGTATTGTTGGCCGAAATGGAAAATTTACTATCCAGAGCCCTTTGTTTATTTTTTTTGGGACAAAGATTGACTTTTGACCATCTGTGAATTTCTCGCTTTCCTGTGGAGTACAGTAGAGACAGCTTCATGGAACAAGGAGACGGCCAAGGCTATCAGCGGAGGGATCAAAATCCCTGCTCTCATTGATTAACCCAACTCTCTCTCTCTCTCTCTCTCTCTCTCTCTCTCTCTCTCTCTCTCTCTCTCTCTCTCTCTCTCTCTCTCTCTCTCTCTCTCTCTCTCTCTCTCTCTCTCTCTCGCTCTCCTCCTTCCTCTCTTAGCCTCTATAGGAAACCACCACTTTGACTCAGAATTAAGACAATCAGACGCCTGTCTCTGCCCTAATCCCCTTGTTACTGACCGTCTGGGCAGAAGTGCTTTTCAGTGCCCAACTTTGAGATAGTTTTGTTCTTATCAATGCCGCTCCATCCAAAGAGCAAGGAACCAGGAAATGACGGATAACTCCGGTTGGCAATTGCCTTCCATGTCTCATGGAGATAGTGGTAGAAGGAAGGTAGATAAGGGACAAGTTGGTGGGGCTGTCTGATGTTACAAGCGATTACTTGTTATTTGCAATCGGAGAGCCCAGAAGCTTTAGCCTCTTCGTCTTGGGTCACAGACTGCAGCTCTCTGATAGCCATGGCCCAAGGCAATAGAAAAGCACAGTCACAACCATGTTAATAGTTGTGAGGACCTGAAGGTAACTTTGCGTCCCGTTTGGGCATGGGTGGCAGACTTGTCCCTCCCACCTGCCCCCACAAACTCTAACGCCATAGGTTGAAGATGTTCTATGATGAAGATCGTAGAAGGCATATTACCAAGTGAAAAAAAGTGGTTCACAACCCCTTTAGGCTTATCATTTAACCAGCAATCCGAGGAAAAGGACTTTGGTGAAAGTATTTGCCCAACGAATGTTGCCATCCAAACCTATCCAAATCTATGAGCTAGCAACTCAGGTTGTTCTGTCCAGTGTTAAACCATATTTCGGCTACTAAAAATGTTCACTCTTTAACTGTTGTGTAGAATCCACAACACTCCTGTCAGACATTGGTAAATATTGTTTTGGTTAATACTATACAACCAAAATATATAATCCCAGAGAAAAAACAGACCCTTTTCCGATTTTATTGGAAATGAAAATGTCTCGTTCATTCTCTGTCTAAGCTTTTCCTTCCCCCCGAAAGCCGTGTCCTGATAACCCCCCGCAGAAGTTGTAATAGGCTGTGCTGAACCCAAGTGATACACAGCACAGACCTGCCTCCCCCTGGCATGGATCTAAACATACTCACACTCTCTCACGCACACACACACACTCACACACATTCACCCTGCAGTCCTCAAACTAATCTTCTTCCCTTTAAAGCCATCCTGTTCTGTTTGGTCAGCTCCTCCTATGTATGTGTGTGTGTATGTATTTTGTGCGCATGTGTGTGTGTGTGTGTGTGTGTGTGTGTGTGTGTGTGTGCGTGCGTGCGTGCTCGTGCGGATGTGTGTGTGCACATCAAGCAAGAAGCCTCAAATCCTTGACACTGCAGAAAAAGATTTTCCTTGTCCTTACAACGCTAAACCTTCCACCAATTAATTTCAAATGTATGGAGGGATTAGAGACGGAAATAATTATTATTATTATTATTATCATCATCAGAGAATTTGCAATTACAGGAAAAAAATGGAATTTAAGATGCAATGAACAATGTTTTTTTTCATTAGGATCTTTTTTTTTATGTGCAAAAAATAATTGACTCATTTGGTCTTAACCTTGTGTTTTTCCAAATGGAAGTGGAAGGGCTTCACAGTTTGTATTTGTTCTTTTATATTGTTTGACGAACAAAGAACAATATTTACATCACATGTGAATTGAAGTCGTGATATGTAAACGCTTGTATGGCCCTGCTAGCCTTGCAATGTTTGGCCGTGATGTAATGCAGTGTTTGAAACGCACACATTTAAATGACGCACCTAAAAGGCCTGCACCTGAACACACACACACAAGCACGCAAACACACACACACACACACACACACACACACACACACACACACACACACACACACACACACACACACACACACACACACACACACACACACGCCTTCAAAAAGATCTACAATGCAGTGGCATAAGGGGGATTACAGGGAACTACCATTTACAGTTTCATTAGTCAGCAAGTCAATCACATGTAGTAGGACACATCTACGGTTTCATGTTGTAGGAACCAGTCCCAGGCATCCCAAACTAGGCTATGGGTTCTGGTGTACCCCAAGTTCATGGGACGACGGCCGAGTAGCGTGTGCAGACAAAGGAATAATTTGGAAAGTTGTTAGCTGGGAAAGGACGTTCGCTTGTTGATTAGGGGTTGGGTTTGGCGAGAGACACTGTGGCCTTTTCACAGAATGTACACTTCAAGTATTACTGTAGATCTTCAGTCTTCTATCAGAGTGAAGTTTCACCTACAGGGAGCTCTTCAAAGAGCACGAACACACACACAAAGCCCCCGGGAATTGATCGTGTTCGCCATTCCACAAAGAGGATCAACAAGGCATGCAAAACGCTTGTATCTGGAGTATCTTGAGTTAGTATCCTTACATTGTTCAACTGGTTTGTCTGGACGGCCCGCGTTTGACTTGATGACCCAGATCAAGATCAAGCCGATCAAGCACAGACCGGAACAATCAAGCACAGAGCAGAAAAACAGAGAGTGTCTCCGCATAAACCGGGTTTAACTCTGAAGTTTAGCTAGGAAACACCACCCCCTCACCCCTCACCTCCATCTTCTACTCCCCCTCCCTCTCCACCTCCCCACCCCTTTGCTTTCGGAGGTAGTCCTACCGATAAAGGAATTATGGTGTTATGCTTACGAATCAAATCACACAATACGAGGGGCGAATGGGATACGCACGACAAGAGGGCCAAAGCATGTTGCACTCCGCTGGCCTGCGTGGGATGAGATGCATAAGCATTGGTTTTTATTTCGTTATTTACCTTATATTTATTCTTTCTCCAACACGGAGTGTTGCCTTTGAGCTAAAGTTTTTAGGCATGAGCTTCATGAATTTGCCAGAGCGAGCGAGAGCAAGAGAGAGAGAGAGAGAGAGATGTTTGCACTGCTCAATGACCTGCAGTGTTGGGATTATCAGGTTACTCAGCTATGGAATAATGAAGTTTGATGCTGGAATCACCCCCCTCCCACGCACGCACGCACGCACGCACGCACGCACGCACGCACGCACACACATACATATGCAGGCCCATGCACTTGAACACACATACTGTTTGTACACAGATATAACACAATCAGAGGAAGATAAACAGTAGTTTGCCTTCTGTTTCTTTTATCTGTTTTCAATGAAGCTCTGTGACTTCTGTGTTTGACTTTGTCTCTTGTTAACACAAGGGCGGGTCGTTTTTTTGTTATCTCTGGCCCTTTTTTTATCTACTGGCAACGAGAAGCGGCACCAAGTGCATCACAGCTGTGTTGCACTTGTGTGAGTGTGGGACCATTGTCTTTGAGATCTTCAGAACGTCTGAAAGGAGAAACAAAAGAATGCCAGAAGGAGACATAGGAAGACTGAAGACTTCTTTAGGAACTTTTGACTTGTCAAGTGGAGGCGGTTGCCATGGGGATTGATTGGAAGTCAGGAGAAGTGGGCACAGAATGATCTGTCTTCTTCTTTTGCCAACACAAAATGGCACTTAGATGTATCCGGATTATACGTTCATCCCCAAACACTTGTTCTCATTCCATTGCTACAGAGTCTCTCATCTCTCTCTCTCTCTCTCTCTCTCTCTCTCTCTGTCTCTGTCTCTCTGTCTCTCTGTCTCTCTGTCTCTCTGTCTCTCTGTCTCTCTCTCTCTCTCTCTCTCTCTCTCTCTCTCTCTCTCTCTCTCTCTCACACTCACTATAAGTGGAATCAGATAGCGGTGCGGTCTTCCGACAGGCCTGCATCATGGGGCAGAGCGGACAGTCATCGCTGGCCTATTCCGGAACTAGAGAGCCAGGACTGCATCCTGATTACCCCATCATCCGCACCACCACCACAATCATCATCATCATCAGCAGCACTACCATCATCATAGGCAGCAGCACCATCTGCGAGAGAGCAACACACTGTATGAGTATCTAGATAAGTTTTTACATTTTACACGCACGCACGCACGCACGCACGCACACATGCACACACACACACACACACACACACACACACATGCACATGCGCACACACACACAAAATAACCTGCTTATCCGTTACCCTGGACAACACAGTCAAGAGTCCCAACATCCAAACACCATAAATAAATAAAAGCCTCCTTCAGAACGGCTGAGCACCACCACGAGTGCATTGCTGTGGATCTTACTGAAATCCTCCTGAGTCTGTGTGCTTGGGACTGAGATGGGGTAGCTTGCAGCTTGCAGAAAGGGGACGATAAAGCCTTTTCCATTCCAATAGTCTTTTTCTGTTCGGACTGCAAAGATACATGGATTTTGTGAAATAATGGCGAAATATCTTTCTTCTCATATTTTCCTGTTTCTGTGTGTGTGTGTGTGTGTGTGTGTGTGTGTGTGTGTGTGTGTGTGTGTGTGTGTGTGTGTGTGTGTGTGTGTGTGTGTGTGTGTGTGTGTGTGTGTGTGTGTGTGTGTGTGTGTGTGTGTGTTAGAGAGACACTTGTTGGACAATACATATGCATTTATCTTTTGTGCGTGTGTGCGTGTGTGTGTGTGTGTGTGCGTGTGTGCGTGTGTGTGTGCGTGTGTGTGTGTGTGTGTGTGTGTGTGTGTGTGTGTGTGTGTGTGTGTGTGTCTCCAGCCCTATGCATCGCTCCTGGCAGGAGAAGCAAGCTATCCAGAAGATGCTGAGAAGCTTCTCGTGTCAATCAGCTGAGGAGCTGCCCTGCATCGCTGACATTATTAATGTAGAGCCCTGGGAGAGGGACACACTAGTGAGCTAGGCAAACACACACGGACACATGCACACACACACACATGGAAACATGCAAACACACACTCACATCCACATGCACAATCACATGCACACAGCTTTAGAAAAGCAATGATGAGAAAACACACATGGATAGGCACAAAAATAATAAAAACATTTAAAGGTTGAGTGAACAGAAAGACACAATTCGGGGCACACTGAATTGTCTTTGGACAATTTAATTGTCATAGGAGAAAGCGGCAATTTTGGTATCGCTGCATTATTTCAACTCTCCCGCTGCAAGGCCACCTAAGCAGCTCTCCAATGCTCCACGTTTGGTCACACATACAATCCTGACAGTACAGCGGAGACCCAGGACAGACAGACTGGTGACAGTGGCAAAGCTGGCTTTGGCATGTACGGACAAAAATTTGAAATGGTTGCCCAGACTACATTCAATGATAGAAGTAGAAGAAGAATGGCGTGTCTACGGAGGATGTCTGCATCATCGGCCAATGTGCCGATGATATTTTTCCATCTGTTGGAGCACCTTTGGTAAGGTTGCATTAATGTAATAATCAAAACGCTTTCAGGAATAGCAGCCCGTGAATGTGATTGTGTATGTACTGAGGATGTTTACCGTCTGTGGCAAATTCAACAGGACATGTTAAATAACCCAACTTTATCATCGACGCCGCCGTTATTGACTTAGGCTCACTCTATGCCACAGCGTTCAATCATGCCAAAGGCAACACACACAAGCCCGCGCACACTCACGCAAACTCCCGCAGACACCCACACACACACCTGCACACACACATACCCACACCCACTCAAAACGCATTGACACACACACACACCAGCACACATATACACACACCGGCACACAAGCACACACTCATACACACAACCACACTGACACACACGCACACACATACACTAACACACACACGCACGCACCAGCCCAAAAACACGCACACACATCAACCACTCTCACACAAATAAGGAGGCGACAGCAATGCACAGACGCACCAACAAAAAAACATGAGCACGCGAAAATAAAAACACAATCACCATCTATTATTCATGCGGTTGAGCGGAGCCATTTGAATACATCAAGTGGCCCTGCTGCGGCTGTGCTGGTGCTGTCTACGTGCCGACGAGACGGAGCTGCCAGCGAGCGGGAGTGGGGACAAACGTCCGCCAAAGCCCTGATTCGCCGCCACCGAGTCCTGGATGGTCTCAGACACACCGATAACATAGATATGCATGTCCATGAGTGTCCACACCCGTCCCTTCTCCCACATGCAGGACATGTTCTGATGGGGAAAGCGGAAGCAAAGCTGCTTTGCAATTTATTTCAGTCATCTCAGCGGGGAGATGTCCGATTTATGCATCCAAAGCCTGAAGCTTATTCTGAACTTTGATCGTACTTAACGCGGCTTTTCCGACTGTGTAGTTAGTTAATAATAATAACTTGCAATCCATCCATCCATCTATCCATTTTGTCTTTCGTCCATCCTTTCGTCCGTCCGTCCATCTGTCCATCATCCATCTTCCTTCATCCATCGGGGAAATCCCAGAAGTTTCCCCTGAGCAGAATCCCCAAGTGAATTCAGAAAAAAAAGATAATTTGTCATCTACTGATCAAAACAAAAGTGGTGAAAACGATCCCTCTCCCTCTCTCCCCTTTCGACCTTTGGCTCAAAAAGCTCCACGATACGTCAAAAGCACAAATGAACACTTCCTGATCCTTCGGGAGAACTAATTCAATTTCTCTAGTCTCATCTGCAACGTTGTTCCTTCACACAGTCCAAGCCGTGGCGCGTGGTGTGTGCTGTGTCTGCCTCCACCTCAGAGAACAATGACGTGTGATACTAGCAGGGTTAAGGTTAAATACGGGCCAGACCCAATGGGTAATTCGCTGCCAACAGCGAAGCAAGTGGAAAGTACTACAGCTTGGGTTACAGCTTGAGAAGGTGTATTAATGCGCGCCTGTATAAGTGTGTGTCTGTGCATGTGTGTGTGCGCGTGCATGGCGTGTGGGTGTGTGTTGGACGGCGTGGTCCTTAGGAAACTTTGTTTTTGTTTTCCTAAGGCGTCGTTGGCGCGCTGGTGTTTCTGTAGCAGCGTTTAAGCACAGGGAAGGTCGTCAGAGTGTCAGGGGACTCATCGCTCTATAAAACACTGTTACAGGCTGCAATAATAACCCCCAACAAAACGATGGCCCAACGGCAACCACGCGTGACCGGCCTGTAATTAATAACAGCCTTTTTTTAAATTGACCTTAGAGCGGGGGTCTCCTCGCCCTCGTGAAGCCCGCTAGATCGGGTTCCAAAACCAAATAATCACGTCACGCAATCAAGTTTTTGTCGCTTTCGGTGAAAGGAGATACTGTTTGTATGGGCTCCGGCAGAGCTTGTTGCCACCCATCTCTGGTCTATTCAGTACCTCTTATGGATGTGCTCCAGCGCATTGATGTGAAAGATACGGACAAATGACACGATGTACAACTGTCTAGACCGAGCGGCCAGACCTCCAGACGAGCTGTTGTCTCACCACCGATTGCCTTTCAGTGCAAACAAATCGTTTGTTGATGGAAGTTGACTCTGAAGCGCTGGAGGCGACGTGATACCTGAAGCGCTGTCGGCTGCGTGGTGCCCCCGACCGGACGCAAGGCCAAACAGTGTGTGCAGACAGGGGTTATGAGCCGAGACTTTCGCAAAGACCCCGAGGTTTAGACGAAGCGAAACTTTAGGAGTGTGCAGCCGGTGTCACCGTCCCACGCCATGAGGGACTGGATCATCCTCCTCTCCCCTCGTCCCTGCTTTGTGTCCTCAGAAGGCCCCCGTTGTCTCCTGTTGAAACAGAGCGACAGGCCCTTTTGTTTGGGTCTTTGAGTCGTCCTCCCAGACAGTGCCGGCAGATGCGGAGGAAAAGGTTTCCAAACAAGACGGGGAAGAAAGACGTCATTGTTTTATTTTTTTTCATTTTTTTGATGAATTGTTTCCAGCTGTGATGAAAATAACGTTGCCCGCTGCGATTCGTGGAAAGACAGTAAGAGAAAGACGAAGGGAAGAAGAAATTGAATAATAAAGGTCCACGGCTTGCGCGGGATAGTTGTGAGTGTCATTAGGAATGGAAGCAGATGAAAGGTGGACGTTTTCGGAATCAATTTGCTCTCGTTTGGTGGATGTCCTCGCGCCAGACAAAACAAAACCGTTTCGTTCATCATCTCATTTCTGCGACGGCCTGTAGTTCGCTTTCATTCTGAACAACAACAACAACATTTTAAATTTTTTGCAGACATCTCCAAAACAAAATAAGCAATCATATGCAAACAAAGTAACAAAACAAAAGAACAACAGAGAAATGTTCAATCAGGGCAATGATTGAATTCTGCTCCCTGGAAGAGGGATAATTATCTCCACAAAGGAAGAATCTAGCCCCATGATGGGTTTTATCCCAGCACTGTTGCTTTACACACAAATAGAATGGCACAGTTGAATTTCTGAATGTGTGTGTGTGTGTGTGTGTGTGTGTGTGTGTGTGTGTGTGTGTGTGTGTGTGTGTGTGTGTGTGTGTGTGTGTGTGTGTGTGTGTGTGTGTGTGTGTGTGTGTGTGTGTGTGTGTGTTCGGTGTTTGTACCTGTGTGTGTGTCTCTCTCTGACCCCGCCCACACCAATCTCCATTTTTGTTTCCTTCGCATCCGACCCTTTCCTGCTGTGGTCTTAGCCAGTTATGGATTATATGTGATTCTAAAAGGCTCCGTCAGACCTCATGACCCCAACTCCAGGGGTCCCAAAAAGGACCCCAAAGGACCCTTTGAGGTGAGAGGTGCACCTTACACACAAGACATTGTGTACTCTTGTTATCTCTCCATTTGGCCAACGGTCAAATGCTCTACCTTTCTCGGCCCCTCTCGCTGCTTTAATTAGCGTGTCACTCACCGTTGTACTCCATTCATTCATTTGGAGGCAAATCCTAGAATAAAACTGATGATTTCCCTCTTCCCTGTCTCCCATGACACCGTCTTCTACCAGCTCGGTGTGGGGAAAAGTTTCGGGCCCCTGCACCCCTTGGACAGGACGTCCCACAGGATTCACCCGCCGTCAGGCGGTGTGTGCTGACCACGAAACCGCCAGACACCCTGAAGGTTTCCCACAGCGTCTACGCCGAGCTGAGAAGGGTCAGACGCACTCACAACCCCCATTATTCACCCGCCAGGACTTTCTGATTGCGTTCTCTGGTTGTTTTGACTGCTGTGGAAAAATAAGTCATGTTGAAGTTCAATATGGAGCTCCTTCTTCCGATGCGCTGGCAGGGCCAACACCAGTGGCCATGTATGCTCATGTTGCATTGTTCTCAACATATCCCGGCCAATATATACATACTGTTTCCAATTATCCAATAATCTTTCAATCTTTAATCTATGAATATCCCCATTTTAATTTAAAATGATCAAACATCGGCAAATAATCTGTCTAAAGAAATCCATCTGGAGACTGTTGACGTATCCTTGGTGTTATACAATATTCAATTGTCCAAACAATTTAATACATTTCGGAGAAAACGTTGGAAGGAAAACAAAGGGGGTGGGGGGGGGGGGAAAGGACCGGCCGCCAATGAACACTTTGAAACCGTGGAGTGATGTGAGGGCTCCTGATCCATCCCACAGCTGCAGCCGAGCACCAGAGCATCACAGCCCCTTTATCAGCCTCCCATGCGGTGCTTCTCCCTCCAGGAGCTGCGGTGCCAAGAGCTTTACCCCAGAAGGAGCTGCTCATCTCCAGCTGTCACTCCTACCGGCGGTGGCCAGCTCTCTCTCCCTCCACGCCCTGGCCCACCTGCTCACCGTCCCCCCCATTCCCCGCCAAGTGAGGTAGTAGGGAGGCATGGCAGGGCTGTTGGTGACGTGTACTTGGTGGGTGGACGTGATTGACTTTGTTTGAGTTGGTTAACGTTTTTTTTTTTTTACTTTTTAACCAACAGGGCATGTGATTTATTGTGGACATTTTTTGGAAAGACCCATCCCCTCCTGCTTCAAACTTGCCAGCAGTCATGAAGCAATAGTCGGAACAGGCCCACAAAGTAGATGTAGCACCAGTGAAGCAGAGACAGATATACTTGTTTACAGGCCAATCTGCTTTTTTTATTTTAGCTAACAGACACACTGTGGTAATGCTGTGCTGCTACTTTTACATGCAGCCGTTTTTACTAATTTGTATGTCACCACCTAGGTCAGTGATGTAAACATTTCGGAGCTTAGAGTCAACAGAGGGACTGGTTTGTTTGTTAATACATTAACCTGCCTCAAAGCCAATGCTCTGCAGAGGGACATTTTAGTTTCTAATAGAATATATTTCAGAAGAATTTTTATTTCCTTTCTCTAAAAATAAATATTAATACCAAAGATAAACAAATAAACAATTAATTCAAGAGGAAATGACCAGATGCTTTGGAGTTTATACTATCTTTAATTTGGCTTCACTGCATGTCTCGCCGTTTAGGAGATGTGTCTTTAACTTGGAGTGTATTTGTTGACATCCATCACTGGGGTCTCCCTGCTAGCTAAATAAGCCCAGGGGTGTGTGTGTGTGTGTGTGTGTGTGTGTGTGTGTGTGTGTGTGTGTGTGTGTGTGTGTGTGTGTGTGTGTGTGTGTGTGTGTGTGTGTGTGTGTGTGTGTGTGTGTGTGTGTGTGTGTGTGTGTGTGTGTGTGTGTGTGTGTGTGTGTGTGTGTGTGTGTGTGTGTTTTTGTGATATGCAACTGTGTAGTATTTACTAAGTACCTCTGTAGTTGATGTGTTTACCTGGGGTGAGACCCAAACGGTGCAGTGTGTGTGTGTGTGTGTGTGTGTGTGTGTGTGTGTGTGTATGTGTGTGTGTGTGTGTGTGTGTGTGTGTGTGTGTGTGTGTACACACCTGTATGTGTGCTTCTCACCAGCACTGAATGGATGATGTGCATTTACCTATTGACACAAATTGTAAATCATAGACCAGGGTTTGACCAGTGTGTGTTTTATAGCAAGCTCTTTTTGTGATTTGTGATTTGATCAGTTCAAAGCACAATGCGTGAGAGTTTCCTGATGCATCACATCATTGGGCAAGAAAGGGTTTCATCTTTCCCCAGCATGGAAATGCTTGGTCTCTCAGGACTCTGTGGGGCTTTTTGAGACGACTTGCAAAGACATTAGACATCTTGGTAATGAGAGAGGGCCCTGAAACATAAGATTTACACGAGGGCTGTCCTCACAATATGTATAATGCTATGCACTCCTGGTGGGAAATCTCTCTGATCTATGCGTGTGTGTGTGTGTGTGTGTGTGTGTGTGTATGTGTGTGTGTGTGTGTGTGTGTGTGTGTGTATGTGTGTGTGTGTGTGTGTGTGTGTGTGTGTGTGTGTGTGTGTCTGTCTCTGTGTGTACAGATGACATTCTAGCACAGCTTGATCTACTGTTCAGTACTTTATAAGCTGACGACCTCATTCGATTTTGGCTGAACGGTGCAGCTGCAACACAGACACAGACACACACACACAGACACACACGCACTACACTGCACAACACTATCACACGGGCAAACTTCATTAGACGTTGGATGAGCCAGGCCAGACGTTGGCACCAGTCGCATTTTCCCACAGAGTTGGGAGCTGAAGCAGACGGTAGCAAGGGTATGGGAAGGCTTGCTGGATGTTTTTGGAGACACCGTTGGAATATTGTGTGTGTGTGTGTGTGTGTGTGTATGTGTGTGTGTGTGTGTCTCGTCCAGACGTTGCTGCCTTTTCCCAGGACTCTCCCCTCCTGATCTCCAGTACTCTCTCCCCGAATGTTCCGACTACCCCTAGACCCCCTCCCCCCTCCGCATCCTTCTCCTCATCCAACCTCACACACACACGCACGCACACACGCACGCACGCACGCACACACGCACGCACCTACCCACTCACACACTCTCTGTCTCTCTCCCTCTCTCCCTCCCTCTCTCTCCGCCTCCCTCTCTCACTCACTCACACATTCAGACATTCACACAGTCCTGATGGAGGAAGCAGACACGTGTGGAATATATATAGATATATATTCGCATGCACACTTTCCACGCACATTTCCCTTGGGCATACATACGCCTGTCGAGAGATCCTGTGGTGATGGCTGACTTGTTACTTTCTTTTTGACACGGATGAGGGAACACATGTACGTACCAGGCATTTTAATCCATCCCATCTGACGGATTACATGTTCTCACTGCATGGAAATCCACTCAGGGAACTGGTAGGTTGATCTATCGGCCATGCCTTGATCCTACAATGGACTTTCCCCTAAAGGGGGGCTGCGGCACAGCGGTGTTCCAGTGTGTCGCACCTCTTTGGTTCTAAGGAAGCGGGCGGCCGTGCCCCGTGACGGTGGCGGTAAGCCCCGCTGCCTGGCTTTCACCCAACGCCATTCGGTCCAGCGGTTAGCTGGTGGATGCCAGGTACAGTGGTGATACAAGCGCCTTCTGTGTTTCGCTGTTGTGGTCGCATGGTGATCTCACACGCGCCACATCTCCCGGGAACAGGTATAAATGTCCCTTTCTGGTGCCCCTGGCCGATTTAAAATAAAATAAAATAATATACGTTGAACGTACTTTGACAGCCGTCTTCCTCCCGCATCAGGTTTCTTTTAGTTTTCCTTCCACCCATCAACTTTTTGTGTCGCTCATTCATTCTTCCATGTGCTTTCCCCATGTTGTAGCCCCCGTCCCCCACTCCCCCCCGAAACTCACACCCAGCCCTTACCCTGAGCACGATGGCTGCAGGCCTCTGATTTCCACTTCACTGGTCTTATTGCCTTTCAACGAGGGGCTCAAATGGCGTAATGGCTGCCTATTAACCGGGGCTATTGGAAGATGATTCTTCCCCTTTTATAAGCCCTCGCTCTGACCGCTAACTAGACAAGTTAATGAGCCGCAATACAGCTGCTGGGTTGTGCCGGAGCTGGCACATAGGTGGAAATGCTCGCAAACGCACGCCTAGGAAACGTGTGGCGTGTGGCGTGTGGCATGTGGCGCGTACATGTGTGCCTGCCAGTGGCCATTGGTGGACTCATGCTGTTGGCTATGGTAGTTTTATCAGAATCGTACATTCAGCGTTATACACCATTAGCTTGTTCTTAATTGAAATGCAGTCTTTGTCTTATTTAACTGGACCGTGTTATGGTACAAAAACACAATTATGTTTTATTGGAATCATGCGCAAAGCTCTGTCCGCAATTAGCGAGTTCTCCATGGAATTCTATCAGCGTTATTCTGAGACTTTGAAGACTAGCTTGATGAAGTGCAAGTGCTTTTAAACCCAAGGAAAGCTGAAATCCTAACACATTTTTAAAAGGCCACAATAATGGTCGCAAGGATGAAATTGATCAAAAACAGATCCAGATTTGTGAATATGAAAATACACTTACAATAATGTTTGTTTAATGCTAAAAGCATCTTGACGGTAAAAGCTGAGCAACGATCGCCATGGGCCTTGTACCTCCAAAAAACGATTCAAAACTTTAGAAGCCCAAATAAGTTTTTATTTTTCAAGAAAAGTCAGCTGCAGTGCAATTTAAACATTTTCAAACACAATTTTCAACTGATTGTTGAGCTTCAGATTCCATGAATGAATGGAACGGCTCTAAAGGTGATGCAACTTCTTCAGAAAAACATTGTTCATACCCGGTGCTCAAGACAGAGGACGATCGATATGCAGTGTGTGCTGGAAGACAAACAATGCAATATTCAGCCTGGAGCTATGGTTCAAAATGTCGCTTCAGAAATTTGAGTCCCATCGTCTGCAGAGAAGGCTGTCTGGATGAGGCCAAAACTATCAGAGCACCCTTGGGTTCCACTCAGAAATAGAATATAATTCAGGCTACAATTTTCTCAAGGGTGAATGGGGAATAAAAGCACTGGTATTTCTGATCTGGGCCAGGATAAAAATCACAGAACGGCACCTGTAAAAGGTTAAATGACCCCACCCTAGATAAACCTACCGCCACATTTTTTTAAATGTGGGCCAATTAAACATATGTGCTTTTTAAGAAATGGAAATCAATAAAGAAACTGCATAAACTGCATACCAACAGGGAAATCACCCAAGGTCTTAAAACACTGTTGCGGCAATGTTGTTAATGTTGTTTACCTCACCAATGTTCCCATTTGAAACTGAGGTTTATAATGGGAAACACCACTAAATATTCATCCCAGCAGTCACTTGTGTCTGCTCCCAGTTGCCAGTAAACAACCCTTACGAATTGAAGTAGGTATCCCCTGGCCCTAATCTACCGTCGGCCAGTTAAGATGAAGTGTTCTCCCGGAGCAAGTGGCAGGCTTGTGACCAAATCGAAATGCTGCTTTGCTCTTTGATCCCAGCGTTGGGATTAGGGTCCTCAGCCAAGCTGGTCAAACCAGTCCAACACCAAGCCCCTTTTCCAACGTACCGCATCCTGCAACTGGTCAACACTGGTCAAACGATTGAATGTGCTGAGCTGTTAACACCGTGACTGGCTTCATTAAACAATCAGCCCATACATTGTGGGGTCATCATTTACCCGGTCTAAATTGCCGTGTTGGACAGCCTGTCCGAAAAAGGTAAATTTGGACCTGTCTTGGCCAAACACATGGTGAGTGGAGAAGGACATGTTTGGACATGGTTAGACACAATGTCACAGCGATTGCCTAAGGTGAGGGCTCCTCCTCGGTTCTTTGTTTGACAAAAGAGCAGGTGTCTTCTCTTGGTGGATATTAGTATTCGCAAACACAACACTAAGATACGTGGTCTCTCCGAAAAGATAACTTGTTTGGCACCGAAAGGTGAACTTGATAGCAAGAGAGACACTGATGCCGCGGAACATTCTGTTCTACACGTTGTAACTTAACCTTTTGTTCAAGTTCAACCTGTGTGTGTGTGTGTGTTTGTCTTTTTCGTGTTTGTGTTTGTGTGTGTTTGTGTTTGTGCGCTTCTGTTTGTGTGTGTTTGTCTGTGAGTCTTTCTATTTGTTTGTGTGTTTGTGTTTATGTGTGTGTATGCATTTGCGCGCGTGTGTCTGTCTGTGTGTGTTTATGTGTGTGTTTGTATGTGTATGAGTGCAACTATACCATACCTTATGCAAAAATATTGACTGTCAAAGAAAGAGTTGCTATCCCCCCCCCCCCACCCCATACCTCCTGCACACAGACACACAGACACACACACACACACACACACACACATCCCAGGGGTGCAGAAAGTTGGTGAAGCTCAATATGCGTAATCCCTGCTGCCGGAAGTGTCTTCGAAGAGAATCACAATTATAGAAGAGCAGAGAGAGAGAGTCCTAAATATACGATGGACAGATCGGTCCTAATGGTGAATGAAACTTAGAACAGGGAGAGGCGGACAGAGCCATAGCTTGCCAACAACCTACGTCAGAGCCTTCCCTGCATGCTGGGTTCCCTGCTTTCTTTGCATTTGCACTATGATTATGCTAAGTGTGATCAATCCAACTGTGTTATTCTTGTAAAGCGTCGGAAATCCCTGCTGTTCGGTGGCATTTTGTTTTCAATGGCCGTCATTCTTTCTTATGTACATCTGCGACATGTGACCCTGTTGAATGCTAATACTGTTCACTCTACATGCTTATTTTTTTGAAGACGCAATGGTGCCACTGCGTTCTCGGTCAGATGGCTCACTTGCCAATATTTCCTCAAGATCTCTTACATCCTGACCCTTTCAGCACATTTTCCTGATACTTCCTGTTTGAGGATCCAGTATGTCTTGCAACCAGGGGGACCAATAAAGCTGTCAGATCCCTTATGCTTGGGTTCTCATCAATGAAAAGATGGAGAACATACTGTATGAATGAGCTCAGCTGAATCTACTGGCAACTGTGGTCCCAAAGCATGTGTTAACAGGACACCTTTGTGATTTCGCATTGATTCAATTATTTGGGATTTCCGTCTCACAAACCCGAGCTCCGAGTAAATAATGAAGTCTGCGACTAATATTTCCAAGTTACAAAATGGGTCAATATTTTCCAAGAAAATGGTCCAAAAGAATGAAGCCAATTGTGCTGTCACAATAATGAGTTTTAATTCATTGCCGCGTGTAAACACATGTTTAGAATCTATTATTTGGAATCATTTGGCTTCATTTTCTGGAACTGGATGAAAGTGGATGAAAGTGGATGAAACTGGGAACTTTGGCAGTATTTTCAAAGGCAGGAAGACCTCAAACAGGGAAGCAATTGTTTACAGTGCTGTTGAATGGCAGGTGGGGCTCTGCTGAGGGACATGCAGGTCTGTTGATATGATCGGAAAAAGATAACAGCGAGGCAGCCATCATGCCTGCATGACAACCAATCATACGTACCACGACAAAAAGCTGTGTTACATATTGTAACACATTTCGATGATGATAGTAGATGTTTTCAATGTCATATTGACTGCTTGGTCCACAGACATTGTGGTATAGTTGTCTTCGACAACTTTGTATCTAATACACCCAAAAGGCATGAACACACAGACACACACACACAAACACACACACACGTACACGCACACACACACGCAAGGACAACAATTCAGCCTCATAAATATGTCCTCACCAATGCCAACAACTCGTTCAACATTCACCCGCTACCTACGCGCAAACAGACGATCCAGTGCCTACTGTTGCCAACTCGCAACCTCTTGAAATTCAGCTAGAGCATCCTTCTCTCTAAGCCGTGACACACACACACAAAAGGAGGGGGGGGTTGGGTTCAAAACACCAATGCGATCACGATTAAATTTGCACCACCATGGAAGCCTCAAAGACCGATCCGCCTATACAATTATTTCTGTTTGTATCTATTTAAAGTATCCCTTTTACTTATTACACTGCTCTCCTGTGTATCGCTTCTCTTCTCTCTCATGTCCTCCTCTCTCTATCCCCTGCTGGGCATCAGTCTCCCCTTGTCCTCTCTTCTCTCTTCTGCTCCCCTCTTCCCTCCTTTTATCTCCTATCATCCCCCCTGCTGGTCTCTTCTTTTCCTCTCTTCTCTCCTCTCTCTGCCTTTCTTCTCCTCTTCCATCCTTTCGTTTTATCTCTTCTCTGCCCCGTGCTGTTTCTTTCCTCTCATCCAATCTCCTATCCCCCTTTCTCTCCTCTGCTCTCATCTTCTCTCCTCACTTTGTATTTCCTCCTCTCCTCTTCTTTCCTTGAACGTCATCTCCACTTCCCTCTCCTCTCCTCCTCTCTCTACATACCCCCTCCTCTCCTACTCTATTCCCTCTCCTCTCCATTCCCTGTCCTCCCCTCTCCTCTCCTCCTCTCTCTACGTACCCCTCTCCTCTCCTCCTCTCTCTACGTACCCCCTCCTCTCCTCTCCATTCCCTGTCCTCCCCTCTCCTCTCCTCCTCTCTCTACGTACCCCTCTCCTCTCCTCCTCTCTCTACGTACCCCCTCCTCTCCTACTCTATTCCCTCTCCTCTCCATTCCCTGTCCTCCCCTCTCCTCTCCTCTCCTCCCCTCTCCTCTCCTCTCCTCTCCTCTCCCCTCCTCTTCTACTCTCTTTACATGCCCTCTCCTCTCTTCTCTTTTCCTCCTCTCTCTACATACACTCTCCTTTCATCGCCTCGCATCTCTGCTCGTCTCCATTCCTATGCCGGCACTCTTCTCCTCAACTCCCCTCTCTATCTCCTCTCTCCTCTCCTTCTCTGTTCCCTTAAATCCTCCACTCTCCTCTCCCCGGACCTTTTTCACCACTCTTTTTCCTTCCCCTCCTCTCCTTCTACGTGATCCTCTCTCCTCCTCCTCCTCCTCAACTCCCTGGTCCTCTCCTCCCAGTGCTGGTCAAGGAGGTCAACGAGGTCGCTCCCTTCGCGGGCTTCATTGCTGAGGGGGAGAGTGACGTCCGACGGAGCACCCACGCTTTGATTCAGACCACCATCCCCGCCGACCGGCAGGGCCAAACAGGGTCCACCTGCAAGGTAACAGCAGCTAGCTCTTAGCTTAGCCACCCATCCGTCATTATACATTCTTAATGACTCAAAATAACACCATCGTCGACTATCCGATCTCAACCTCATGATGACTTGCAATGGCCAGTTTAATAAAAAATGACCACACATTCTATCACAGTTTATAAATGAACACTTGACACTTTGGTTCAGTTATGTGATTACACAACGGTGTGCTTTTGTTTGTCCTTGAAGCAACACATTATTTAAATGATCCAAGGCTTTGATATATATTTCTCTGGGCATGGGTCCCAGTTTGGACACACTCACGGTCATAGGATACTATAGGTTTACTACCATATAATACGATACTATGAGGCATAAAAACATTCACCCTATCATAACAACGGCATGCAAGCTCCATCCCAAGGGAAAGGGACCCTCGGCCTCTATTCATCCGTGATTAATGCATGTTTGAACGAACACCATATAATGTAATGTCATATAATGCAATGCCATGAACCCAAGGTTTAAGAAACCTCATCTCTCACAATGACCGAGGCCATATGAATGAGTGTCTGTTCGCCCTGTGATTCACCCCTTGTAAATACACACCATACGCCTCTGTAGACACCAAGACGCACACACACATCTCACAAAGAACACCAACAGCCTTGCTGGGGAAAGGACCTCCTCTTTGTTTGATTTCTACTTCCTTCTTCAACTCTTGTATGCACACATATAAGTATATGTGCAGTTGTATGGAATTGCTTTGACAGGATATATATATATATATATATATACAATGGTTTGTGCTACCTGGTCACATGACTCGGGCGTCAAAGTGCAGACCCCCGTGGTGGGAGAGCTCTTTCGGGGTGGTCAGCGACCTGCTGGAACAGCCCCTCCCCCTGCGGCGTCGTCATGGCGACGGAGGCCCAGGTGGGCGTGATCCGGGCGGACTCGACAAGAGGTGCCAACTCCTCCCTGTATAAGAGCAGTAGGGTTAGAATGAGCGGTTCATCGTGTTTCACTAGATTAAAAAAATGGACGCCAGCATCGTGGAACACAATCAACGCACTGCAGTGACCTACAGGAATCTGACTCAGGTAACACAGCAGTCTAGTTTCAAAATAAATGCATGAACTTGATCCATGTATCAACAGCAACCCCGACAGTGGTGTCAGAACAGTAGAAACTATTCAAAGTGAAAGCAACTACAGACAACAGACACTATTTTAGTATACTTGCAAATAGCTAATCTCCATATATCATTTTTGGGCTATAACAGTGTTGGTTGCGCGTCTACCTTCCACAGACACTGTATACACGAAAGAGAATAATCTATTTAATTTAATTATTTTGTCGTGTGTGTGTGTGTGTGTGTAACTGTGTGTGTGCAACTGTGTGTCCTCACGATATGGATTTCAACAACAAACAACTTTCCCTCAAACTTTTAGACTTTTATTGTATTAAGATTGTCTTATTTGCGGGAATAAGGGATGTGCTCAAAGAGCCAACCTTAAATTTTTTTTTAAATATGGACAGTAAACGGTGTTCCGGTGTGTATCGATCACACTTGAGTCTTAAAAACCCTTCCACTTAATGATTGATAAAAAAATATAATATTTTTTACATTTTCTGTGGGGTTAAATGTGATGCATTGCATTGTATTCACACTCAAAATGCTTTAAAGATTAACTTTTTAATCCGATTTTTGTTGTGATTTTGTTGGTAGTAATTGTAGTTTCCTGACCAGTAGGAACTGAGCCAAGAGTGTGTGAGGCAGAAGAAAGCCAAGCAGTTGGAGAGCTTGAAGGTATTGAGCATCGACATTAAAGTGACGTGATGAACAAATCCCATTTATTTTACGGATTCAAAGCAGCCAACATGGTGTGGACAACAATGATTCATCCCTGATCTTTTTTGGTCAAATTTAAATCTCTGCCTTCTTTATCTCTTCTAACCTCACCTGAGTTGGTTTCCAAAGAACTCACGAACAGTCTTGGAGCTCCACGTTATATCCTAATTGTGTGGCCTCCCCCAAGATGTCCCTGGCCAATCACAATGCTCTAAGCTACGGGCCCGCCCCGTTCTTCATTAGCATTTATGTCCCGCCCACGATGTCTAAAATACATTCCATACAGTAATTCAAGCATTACGTACAGAAGGGTTACATATTAAACATTAGTTACATGACGTGAGTGAGGAACACATGAAAATGTGCCTCGGAATGCAAATACTTGTTGACCAAGGAAAGTCAGGTAATATCAAGTGTTTAACATTTGGCTCCGATGTAAATATATTTACCTTATATTGTTCTATAATTCATGCTTTAAGTTAACCTTACTTATAATTGGATCTATAAGTGAACTGAGAGATAGACTGATGTAATTGGCTGCAGAGGGATGTCTGATCCTCAGAGCTGTTGAATGACAATGGAACTAGGGTGTAGCCATGACGCTAGCATGTATTTATCTCGCCTGCGTGTTGCTACCTAAGTAGCATGTAGCTACCTCACTAGCGTGTAGCTAGCTCCCTACATTGTACCTCTAGCGTGCAACCACCTCGCTAGCGTGTAGCTACATCGCTTTCGCGTCCGTTGTTTTCGGTCCCTTTGTTTATGTGTGTACGCCATGCAAATTGATGTGTACAAACAAAACAGTACTTCAGCTCCTTTCAAGCACGAAAACATACTTTCTCAAAAACTCGGCAAAACACCTTGAATTGCACTTTAGTAGTTGCATGGCTTTCCTTTTATCATTGCTAAAGCCTTCCCTATTCACATGAGAAAGAATATGAAGAGAGAGAGAGAGAGATAAAGAGAGCGTTTCTACCCTCACATCTCTCTCTCTGAGTTCTCCCTGCTCTTCTCTCCATTTGTTGCTCATGGTGATCAAGCGTGTGTTGGGCCCATGCCAGTATCTCAAAACGATTATCCCAGCGTGTGTGTGTGTCTGTGTGTGTACCTGTATCTTCTGTCTTAGCCTGAGCTGAAACTATGAAGTGAGGAAATTCATTACGGCTTCTCAAAACCTCCAATCCATCCAAGTAACACTGAGGCTTTAAGGTTTGGTTTGTGAGTGCTATAGAAGTTACTGCAAGTATTTCTTTATTTTTCTGTCTCAGAGAGCATTTCCCCCCCCCCCCTTCTCTTGGAAAGGCTTGCATTTCATTATTCTGTAACGCGCTCGCTTTCTGCATACAGATGTAGTCGGAATGGCCTTTTATGTTATCTAATATTATTTTAGGAGTGAAATGAAATCCTGCATATGTACTGTATATATGTATTTATATTGGATTTTTGACCGCCTGAGATTATTCCAGGGAATTAGGTTCTCCCAGCCCAAAATGAGGAGACTTGATTTTAGGGTTTACAGTGTATTTACAGAAAGAAATAGATCCTCCATCTTAATGAGCTCTAATTCTACTGCTGCTTTGTAATCACTTTCAAGTGTGCGATTACAGTATAGCTGTGTGTATGTGTGCTTTTGTGTGTGTGTGTGTGTGTGTCCACATCCTTTACACTGCCTTTTTTTCGTCCAGTCGGTTGGCCGTCAATATCTGTGATATTGACATATCACAGATATATCGACGTATATGTTTGCCGATATGCGGCAATATGAAAACTTTACAAATGGTGTTGATATATAATTTAATTAGCTCTTAATGAATCCTCTACTGTAGGCGTTGAACCTCTAAATGCCTTAACTGAGGACATCCATGTAAACACTCCTAACACTAACAGTGATACAGCATGTATCTGTGTGAAGGTCGCCAGTATATCGGCCGATATGACGATATCTGTAATCTCTTACTCCCTCATTTCGGTATCGGCATCGGCCCCTAAAATCCAGTATCAGTCGGGCTCCGGTATGTTCACCTACTCAATGCACACCCATCGTCCGTGTTTGTGTTTACCTGGTGGCACGCACATACACAAAGTTAACACAGCTGCGGTTATCTAAGCGGCTTACCAGTTTATCGGCGCAAAAGCGACTGTCTGACTTTGTTATCTTTTATTTCGGGGTGTAATGAGCATGCGGCATGCGTCCCCTGTTCTGTGCTCCCAGCCCCCCCCCCCCATCTTGTTTTCATATTCACATATCTCTTATTTACTTGGTTCACACAAATCAGCCAGGGTGTCTCTATTAAGCTCCGTGATTGGTTATCTGTTTCCCATAATGTCGAGGAACCAGCTATTGGCCCCGAGCTAACTGGAATAATAGCATGCTATCGATTTATAGGGCCTCACTCGGAGAGCGGCTTCATGGATATCAACTTTCTTTATCACTGTGTACGTGTGAATATATATATATATATATATATATATATATATAATCTATATTAAAAATATGTTTATGGATATTCATATCATATATTCTCTTAATATATATAGGAGAGGGAGGGAGAAAGAAATAGTAAGAGGGTGTTGATCTATCGCATCTCAGAATATGTATGCATACATATGTATGCAGTCTATTTGCAATAAAGATGGGTTGAATTAATGGAAGTCAAAACAACCCAATATATTATAGTACTTGTCTGTGGAAAAAGTAATTTGGGTTTCGTTTGACTATTATTTTGTGAGCTAATTTGTATCTTCATCGTCATCATTCATGAGGAAAGTCATTTTTGGGTGATTTGGTTCAATTCATCATAACAAACGATAACAAATTCAGGGAAAAGACGATTTACACGTATGACGAATAGCGTAGTTCAGTGTGTGTTTCTGGTTTTTATCCTAGAGATAAACTCAAGTGTCTGCTTGCTGGGTTCTCCCTGCTGCAGATACAAATTCTACGTGAAGCCTTGTTCTACAAAGGCTCCTCCCACGAATACAACCCTTTGGCAAGGCAGGACAAGAAGACTCACACACAGGGATGGCAAAGCTCCATTTGAAGGACTCTGCTGCCCTCACACGCAACACACACATATGCACACACAGACACACACACAGAGACACAGACACACACAACCACACACGACTGCCTTTGACACACCCGACTGCAAGCCAGATGTTACGATATTCGAATGAACCGCTGAACTGCTATCCCTCGCCAAGGCCTAATGATCCCGTTACGGCATGACTTCATCGCAGCGAATCTCCCCACTATCTCATGTATCTTCCACTGGAAAAGAGCCTTCCTCCAAGTCACGCATGACTGATTCTATTATAAACTGAGCTGAAGCGTTTAGGCAACAACAACCAAACAAAAACACAGTTTCAAACCGTGGTCGCTTCCTTTGTCTTCTGTTTGTTGAGCAGCCCATTGGCTCTGAGACATTGAAGCAACCATTCGACCCCATTGGACGGCTGGTGTCGGCAGAGCGTGAAAGTCAAACTGTCAGACTTTTCCTTTTTTGAGTCCGAGGATGGAACTGAGGCCTGTGACGTCCTGTCACATTTCCCCGAAGACCAGCACGGGGCTTTTGGTGGAATTCAGTCTGAAGATGGCTGTCTGCCATTCTCTGACTCCCAGCACCAGCACCACCACCAGCACCACCAGCACCAGCACCACCACCACCAGCACCACCACCACCAGCCCCCCCTTAGAGTGTCGCCTGTGTTTACCTTTTCTGGTTGACTAGTTCTGTCTCTGACTAGCAATGACTCACCCCCCCCCCCTGTTTGGTCTGACATCGCACCAAGCAGTTCTGGGGAGGTGGACTCGCGTGTAACAGGCGTTTGGAGCCTGAGTGACGTGCGACAGGGTAACCAGCCACCATAATAAATATAGAGAAAAAATAAATCGGAATGACATTTGACAGCATTTGCTTTCCTGTTCAAACAGGGCATTTGTGAATGCCAGCGAGAGGCGGTCGCTGTGTTCCGAGTGCAAGTGTCAGAGGCACAGAGGCACACAGCGTGTCTTTGTGACTGACTTTATCTTCCTCCATGCTGCTCTCTATCTCTCTCTCTCTCGCTCTGTCTCTGTCTCTCTTCGCTGTCTCCGTCTCCGTTGCTCTTTTGCTCTGCGGTCACTGGCTCCCACAGAGGGAGATGGGGTTATATTGGAGCCGGGCCGAGATGACCGTGCCTTCGCCTGCCTTCATGAATTCCACCGACACCAAACCACCAACCAAAGCTCACTCCAATTTGACTGCAAGCTTTGTAAACAACTTAAAGCAGAAAATAATTAATACAAATTGATTCTCTGGGATCGACAGAGAGGCCGCAGACCAATGCAGAAACGCAAACACCGATACACAGAACATGCATGCGTGTGTAAATGTATCCTAAAATTGTGTGCAGTGCAGTGCACTGCACGTGGGAGCATGTGAAGGATGAGATGGAACACCCGACTTCGGATCACAATCAGATCAGGTCATTTAGTGGCCCAGCCGCTTTCTGTTGCTCAAACTAGTCCCATCCACCGAGAGGAGAGATGAAAGAGAGCCAGCCACTGTATCAGCAGCCACCGCTGCAGCATGCGGGGATGTGGGGTTTCTGCCTCGGCTGTGTGCCTTGAAAAGATAAAAAGCAAAATATATATAATCAAATGTAGAAGACCTCATCTATCTCCACTGTTGAAGAGTTACGGTGAGGAAAACTATATATATTTATATGTGGTGGATGCTTCATCCTTCCGGAGCGCCTTTCTATACCGTGAGTGCCAACACGAGTAGCATGGGAGGCTCCGAGTGGGAATGGAACTTATGACCCGGGCGATGTTAATTAAACGCTCCAGTCAAAGTTTGTGTGTACTTTGTGTGTAGTGTCCGGCATGTGTGTCCCTCCTAAGGCTGTTTTTTGTTTGAAGTTCCATGTGTGCACGTGTGATTTGTGTTGTATATTGGATGAGGGTTATTGTCCCACATGTATACCCTTTGTTTATTCATGTTTGGTTCAATCAATCAAATGTTAATAAAGTAATATAACTCACATCTTAGCTCTGGTAAACACCAGATTGCATTGTGTAAGGAAAAGAGATTCCATTATGTCACTGGACCCTTCTAAGGTGACCCACTCACAGACAATTAGTCTTAAAGTGTCTTGTTGCAGAGGGTATGAGCAGCTTGGCGGACAGGACATGGCAAACAGGACACACCCTGTGTGCCGCAGAATGGGTGTCGATTCCGAAACGGTTACCACACCGTTACCATAGCAATGTGAAGCCATTGTTCTATCTTAGGATGTTGGATTTGGTGGTCTCTCTCTCTCTCTCTCTCTCTCTCTCTCTCTCTCTCTCTGTGTCTCTCTCTCTCTCTCTCTCTCTCTCTCTCTCTCTCTCTCTCTCTCTCTCTCTCTCCTCTCTCTCTCTCTCTCTCTCTCTCTCTCTGTGTGTTTGAAATATGGTCTGTTTTTGTCTTTTTGAAGAGTTTGTTGAGAGTTTTTGTGTGTGTGTTGAGAGTATGTGTTTGTGTGTATGAAGAGTGTGGAGTGTGTGTGTGTGTGTGAAGAGTGAATTCAGTGTGTGTGTGTGTGTGTGAAGAGTGTGTTTGGCCCCTATGTTTACCCGAGGGGCGGAGGGTCACACCCGAGTCGTTTCAGTGATTGGAGGTAGAGTGTGAGTCGTGTGGCCCTCAGGGGCCGGAGGACTCATTAGGGTGTGGTGACACCTTGGCCTTGGGGTGGCGTCACAAGGAAATGGGCAGAAACCACACGGGGTCATTCAAGGAAAAAAGAAACACGCACTTCCTCCACGTCCTCCTCCTCCTTTTCTCCCTCCTCCTCCTCCTCTACTGGCAAAAAACGTTGTATGTGTGTGGGGTCGACACACACATACGCACGCACACACTCACACACACACACACACACACAGACACACACAGACACACATCCCTGGCACTGATCGCCAGGGCACGCTCCTTCCCTTCACCCTCTCCCTCCCACCCCAAGGGCTCGCATGACCTCAGTCTGCATACACACACCCACACCCACTCACACACACACACACACACAATATGAACAATGGCTCCCCCCACCCCCCACCTAATTTTCATTCACACTAAAGCACCACCAGAATAGGATTCTGTGGTACATCCCTACGGTCACTTGTGCGGGCCACATTCATTATGTACTCAGCACCAGTGCTGAGCACTAGATGCTCTAAATGAATGTAAAATCCCCCCCACCACCACTCACACGCACACACACACAAACACACGGAAACACACACACACACGCACAAGTACGCGCACGCACACACACACACACACACACACAATCAGGCGGCATTTTCTATTCATACTGCATGCAATAACACCCAGCGTGCAAAGGTGCTACTGTATACATT
Source organism: Gadus macrocephalus (assembly GCF_031168955.1). Classification (NCBI taxonomy): domain Eukaryota; kingdom Metazoa; phylum Chordata; class Actinopteri; order Gadiformes; family Gadidae; genus Gadus; species Gadus macrocephalus. Next base: position 12,123,754 of record NC_082404.1, read on the forward strand.
GCCCTTTTGATGATCAGCGCTGTGGTGATGGATGACTGGGTGCTCTGCCCATAATCTCAACGCGGCCAAGGTGCTCCCTTCAGCAGGTCGGTTAAGCACAATGTCAGGGGATAATAAACAGGGGCGTTTGGGTGGCGGCGGTGCATTGCCTTTCATGCCTTCAAAAGGTGATCCATCATTAGCTACAAGAATGCACAACGAAACTTCTTTAGGCGATGGCGGAGATACACGCGCTCACACACGCACACACACGCGCGCGCGCGCGCACACACACACACACACCTACACACACACACACATAACGGTGTTGTGTTGGCGACTTACCCCCCATACACACACACACACGTGACGTATACGCTAACATACACAGATGCAAACATACAAACAGGCATACACACACACACTGTGGTATCCCGGTGCTCGGTTGAGCCGGAATCCACGTACAAAACTTGCTTGGCTGTGGGGTTTTAGCCATTTCAGGCATTTATTCAACATCAACGTAACAACAACGAAACAATCAAACGAAAGAAGGAGTCGCGGTCTCTAGGGCCTCCGTGGGCCTCTAGGCTCTCTCCTTGCCACGAGCCCTTCCTTCCTGCTCCCGACCCGTGCTGTGCTGTGCTGGTCCTCCTCTTAAAATGGCTCCCGTGCTTTCGGCCAGGTGTCCCCCAATCACCCTGATTGGGGTGCCGAAAGGGCTGCTCTCTCTCGCCGGCTGGTGGGTGGGGGTGGTACACCCCGTCCTCTACGGTACCCCGGGCCCGTCCAGGCCGAGGACCACGTGGCGGGATGCCACAACACACACAGACACTCACACACACACACACACACACGGTGATTAGGGGTAGTTTAGCGATGCACCCCCCCTTCCATATACACACACACACGTATACACTAACATACACACACACACACACGCTTCATAGCTGACCTAGAGGAGCCCGTAGAGACAGAGGATTAACAAAGTGTGCCTCTAGACTCAGAGGCCATTCTCTCTCTCTTAATGAAGTTCAAACCTCGCACGCCCCCCCTCTCCCCCCAAACGATCACCCGGTCATCATACTCCAGACGTGTTCGCTCACTGTGCACGCGTCGATGCATCTGTGTCTGCGTGGCGTGGGTGGTGAGTAGGGGTCGATTTCCTCCCTGCGTGTGCATGTTTGTCCTCATGCTCTGAGAGTACACAGGCCCAGACTGTGTCCGAATGATTTGAACAGAAAAGGAGGAAGAGACGAAGGCTGATTTGACCTATTTTTGTTTTTGGCTGCGCTGGATTTGGCAGGCAACCTTAAAGTCTAATTTCCTGTCTTTGAGATTGCTATCGCGTATCTTACTTTATCGGACTTTCAGAAGAGTTACAGAGTGAACGGTAATTTTCCGTTGTTGATGTATGCGCTGAAGATTATAAAGAAAAAAAAGCGTCCCAGTCTTTCATATATGATTCAGACTTGCTCTGGTCGTGCCATAATATTTACACAAAAAAAGCGTTAGTTTATGTTTTAGTCTGGGGTCAGATATCCTATTTTTCGCTTTTACAGATCGGTATGTATGAGTTATTACGTCTACGTCTTTTGTCCATGGAAGAATTACAGTTCAAGTTTTTGCCAGTTGCTGTCGTGCTGTACAATTACTTACCCCGGGCATTTCAGTGTGAGTGATGCATAGTTAATAACCGAACGCTGAAATATGGCAGTTTGATCTACTGCCTCGGCTGAAAGTGATATTCCTAGCGAGATGATTAACCCCATAAGACTATGAAACTTGGAGCACTTACAAAAAAATACAAACATTGCTTTGAATGTGTGATATATTCCATATGCTGGTGTTGCACACATAACAATAAGAAAATCCGCTGGGCACGTCCACAGCCCTACAGGATAGCACACAAGGGTGCCTTGAACTGTGAGCTTCAAGGTTTTCACAGTTTACATGAACAGAGAACCATCCACCACTCCATGTTAATTTATTGTGGCAGTCCATGGGAACCATGCTAACACTTCACTCTGTGTAGCAGTACATGCTAACACATGCTAATGCGTCATTTGCTGTAGCAGCTCATGCTAAAGAATGCATAATTACATGCAGCAGTACATGCTAGTCAATGCAAACGCCACATCTCAAACCAAATCTTGCAAAAAAGGTCCTTTATGAAACCAGGAGATGGAGAAATTGAAGTGGTTCACAAAAGGCGTTGCCATACGTTGATTATTTTCCCGCTCTTGGCTATCATTGATCTCCCGGACCGGCCGCTGTTGTCCTCGCCCTCCACTCGACTTCGCGTCCGCCCCCCTGTCTGACCTCTCTGCGGTTGATTGCCCTGGCCTGAGGCTACCCCATGACACCATCCTCCCCTCAGGGGAAATAAGGCAGGTCTGGCTCCTGCAGGCCCTACGCATATGTGGGTGGGAACCACCCCTCTCCTGGGGTTGCAGATGCACTCACACCAGACCCATCTCATCGAAGATTAATTTGGCAGATGCAGCGACGAGGCAGACGGTGGTGGGGGGGGGGGGGGGGGGGGGGGGTATGGGGGGCGGGGGCGGGGGGGGGGGGTGTATGGGGGGAGTCCCCAGAAGCAGCTGTGGGTGATTGATGTTCAGATGATGTAGACATGTCGTGTCTGTGTTAGTGTGTGTGTGTGTTTGTGTGTGTGTGTGTGTTGTGTGTGTGTGTGTGTGTGTGTGTGTGTGTGTGTGTGTGTGTGTGTGTGTGTGTGTGTGATGGCAGCAGCTTGTAATGGAGAACCGAATGAGGTGTCGGCCCTCTTGTTTATTCATGGCGGTGTGATTATGAGTTGTCTGTGCAGGTACGAAATAAGCAGGGAAAGTATTTATTTACGGCGACAGTGGGCTCTGTGAATCCAAAGCTGATCCTCGTTGATGGAGAGGTGCTGAAACAGAGGTGCTGAAACAGAGGTGCTGTGAGGAGTGTGGACCACAGCGAGTATTAAAATCCGCCTCTCATTCATAACCAGCAGGTTCGGCCCCCAAACAACACAAACGGTCGACTTTTGAGCTTTTATTCAAAACTATTTCCAATCATTATCATAAACATTGTTTTGGTTTTAGTGTCACGGTTGGAGGACACATGCAGGGAACGCAGCCTTTAAACGGCGCGATGTTGTCTTTCTCTAGGCCGCTTTCAGTGGGAGTAAATCCACCTCAGACATGGAGGCATGTGGCCTGTAAAGCTGCCTGAGCGGCAGGTTGACTTACACCTCAGAGTTTTAAACCCTGCAGCAGAGAGGCTGGCTGGACTGGACCCCGACGCAGCCGGCACCAAAGCCAGCAGCAGTGCTAGGGAGAGAGCACTGCTCTACCTCTCTCTTTGTCTCCCAGGTCTCCCTTGTTCTCAGTCTGTATATCTCCCCTCTCTCTCCTTCTTGCTTCCTCTTTTGATCACTCTGCCTAGCTCTATGTCTCTTGCTCTATTTCATTCCATCTCTCTTCCTGTCTCTCACTTTTTGTGTCATCCTAAATCTCCCGAACTGTCTCTCTCCCTGGCCGTCTCCAACTCTCTTTATCTCTCTCTCCCTGTCTGTGTCTCCTCCCATATTCTTTCCCCCGTCCCTTAATCTCTCACTCCACCCGCCTCAAGACTTTTAGTCTATCTCTCTTTCTATCTCTCTTGTCCTGTCTCTCCTACCCTCTCTTTCTCCCCTATTATCTCTCTCTTCTCCTATCCCTCTCACAGTCTCTTTCCATCCCTCTCTCTCTCTATATAATATATTGTTTGTGTAAACATACATTAAGCCTTTAAGTCAGCAGAACCATATCGGAACAAAGCCAGGCAAACAATAATCGGAGTCTTCTGCCCGGCGATGAGCTTGTCGGTCCAAATGGACGACAGCCCGGGTCTTCTCTCGACAGAAGCCGAGCGGCTCATGCCCATGCTTCACCTCCAGTGGCCCATACAACCAGAGGAGCAAGTGAGCTGATCGGTGGTTGTTGGCCTGGCCCAGAGGTTGTTCAGGAGTTGTAACGATGTTGTCTTTTGAACAATGAAAAGAAAGTCAATCGGGACGTGCGGCATCGTCGGGAATCATGTCTTTCGGAATGTTGTTTATCCGCGCTAAAACAAATATGTGTGTAGTATCAGGGATTGCGACGGATAACTTACAGCGTCTGCAGTGTTTGTGTTCTCCCTGAGATCATGGTGGATTCTGGGAAGCATATAAACAAGCTTTCAATTGGCTGTTTCAACAAGAGGAATTACTCCGATGCAAATGAGAAGCCCTGTGCTCGCCGAAAGGCCGAAGATTCAGATGAAGCAACAGAGCTCTTTCCCTCCCAAGTTCTCGATGGAGGAGATGGAATTGCTTCCAAACCTCATCAAAGTGGCTGTGGGTGGAGGTTGGTGGGTTGGGGGCGGGGGGGGGGCAAGCTTTCTTTGTGGCAAGGGTTAAGACACGGCATGCTTTCCATTTTGATGGGTGTGGTGTGGCGACTGTATTCATTGACCCCCCACCACACTCGCACACTTCAATCATGCACTATTGGGTTTGTACGTTGCAACCCAGTGCCATAAATAGTTAAGGCAGATGGCAGTAACCTCAACCTGTCTGAGCTTGGCTTACTCGGCTTCATTTGAAGTCGCTGGAGCTCAGGACTTGGTTAACGTCTAATGAATGATTCATTCATAAATCTTCATGGAGATGTTTCGTCTTTTATCTTCATGGCAGACACTAATAAAGAACAAATTTGTGCAGGGATGTTTTTAATCATCGACTTAATAAGAAGCTGTCACTGTCAATGAAAGCCCTGGGAATTTGTTCCACATGCATTGCGCTTATTAAAATGCATTTCGGCCACATCAATAGCACAATCTGAAATCTCAAGGTCAGGATTCAAACCAGAAT
>NC_082404.1:12128711-12170366 GCF_031168955.1 Gadus macrocephalus
GAGGGAAGGAAGGAGAGCGAGAGACAGAGGGAGAGAGAAAGCGAGAGAGAGGGGAGAGAGATGGAGATGGCGACAGAGAGACAGAGAGAGAGAGTTTCATGTCTTGATGCTTGAGCAAGGGATGCATGGGGGACAGGCACAGTGATGCATCTGTTGCTACCTTGTTTTTCTCGTATTTTTTCCCCTCTTTCTCCAATCTTCGTCCCATCTCTCGTGGAGGAGAGAGACCAAAACAAAACAACATCCCCGTTAGAACAGAAAGATGATGCCATGCATCGGGTTGGCAGCGACTCTGTTGCAACTGCCCATCGTCACTTTATGGCAACAATCTGAAATAATTTAACCTCCCGGTGATACTCGCTGCTGGTGTGTGTTTTTCCATGTGTGGTTCCGTGTGTGTGTGTGTGTGTGTGTGTGTGTGTGTATGTATATGTATCTTTGTTTGTGTGCTTTGAGTGTGTGTATGTGTGTTTGTGCAGATGTGTATGCAGGTGTGTATGAGTTTCAGTGTGTGTGTGTATGAGTGTGTGTGTTTATGTCCCTATCCGTGTGTCTGAGTGTGTGTATGTTCCTGTGTGTGTGTGTGTGTGTGTGTGTGTGTGTGTGTGTGTGTGCGTGTGCGTGTGCATGTGTATGTGTATGTGTATGTAGGTGTGTGTGTAAGTACGTGTGTACTTATCCATGTACCAATATGTGTGTGGTTGTGTGTGTGTGGACATCTAGCTAGGTGTGTGTATGTACGTGCGCGCGCGCGTGCTGATGAGCACATCCTCTGCTTGGTTATGCATGTGCTCCCCCCACACTTAGCGGACCCCCCCTAACCCTACTTGACCTTTCCATCGCGGCAGGAGAGAGGCAGCGTGGGGAGGCCGTGGCGTGCCTCCGAACCAGAGGAGGGGGGGGGGGGGTAGGAAGTAGGAGGGAGGTGTGTGTGTGGGGGGGGGGGGGGGGGGGGGGGGTCGTCTAATGCAGGACAGATGCTGTTTGGCTGGGATGGCAGTGGTCGCGGGGAGATCTAGGCGGGTACCCCCACTGCGGCTGCCCCATGTAGCTGGCTCTCAAGGCGCTTCTTTCTTTTGTGGGTCTTTTTTGAAGCTTTGATAATGGAGCACATCTGTTGCCCCCTTGCCTCACTACCGCTCCTCCCCTCCGAGAGCGTCGTGGGATGGCTCTCTCCGTCCGGCCTCTGAGTGCTTCTGGGGAGGAGAAGAACTAGAGGGAGAGGGAGAGGGAGAGGGAGAGAGGACCGATAGCGAGAGAGGACCGATAGCTCTTTCATCTGACAGATGTACTTATGTAAGTCGCTCTGGATAAGTATGTCTGCTAAATGCCCTGAATGTTAAATGTAAATGTAAATGAGGGGGAGGGAGAGACAATTTGATAAGGTTTCGCTAAAAGGATGTGGGGAAAAATACAGGATTAAACTAGAAGAATGACCTGTACGAAGATGAGTGTAGAGGAAGGAGCAGTGATTGAAGAGATACAAAAGATAGGAGGCGAATCTCGGAAAGTGAAATTATTCTTTGGCCTAAAATCAAGGCCTCATTCTGGCTTTAGCACGCAGAGAAATTCTTGCTTTCATTTGCTTTAAGCTAAACGTACTTGGTTACCAAACTTATTTGTATTGTTGCCTTTATAAATATGATGTCAATATTTTTACAAATATTGCACAGCTCCCATTCAAGTAGTCAGTTCTTTATTGTTTTTTCAAGGGTATGTTATTTTCTCTCCCGTCATTTCGGAGCTCTTGTTACCCTGAATTTGCTTCAATATCTGATTATTTCCCTCTCATTCCTGATGACCTTGACTGATAATGTCCTATTGATGACAGATAGCTTTTAGCAACTGGTCATTTAAAACCATTCATCATGTGGAAGGTCATTCATTGAAACATAGAAGGCCACTCTTAGTCTCTCTGAGTCTGAACTTGATGTGGACCGCATCTCAATAGTTTAAAATAGCCCTTCCCGTTTAGTTAATAAGCACACCATCCAACCACTAACAGTCCCCGATGATTTAGTTTAAGTTTGGACTTTAATGATATCGGTGCCATAACAGAAACCCGCTAAAGGAATTGGCCCACTCTCAAACCTTCACGCTGTGGTTCAGTATCTGAGATCTCGGACATGGTATTATATTGAAGGATCATTACATTGTTACATCAACATATACAAGGAAGGAAAATCTTGCTGTCGAGACTTATCCTTATTAAAGCTGAGAAAGCAGCCTCCGCTATTTCCCTTATCCAGTTCCCTGTCGCTTCCTTTCCAGTGCCTGAAATCTGGACTTCTTTTAAAATGCTTTTATCTGGATCCGAAGGAGGTAAGAGAGAGAGAGAGAGAGAGAGAGAGAGAGAGAGAGAGAGGAGAGAGAGAGAGAGAGAGAGAGAGAGAGAGAGATATGTTGGGGGCCGACAGACGTTGGAGCTAAAAGATAGAGATACGTTGAATCAAGTCTGTGCATTCAATCTGTTCATTCCGTATGGAGTCAACTCCAACTTTACGACTGCCAGAAACCCACACAAGGCCACCTGTTCCTGTGATCTTATCCCATTTCTGTTGAGAACTGACTCAAAAGACTGGGAAACCTAACGAGGTAATCTACTCAACTCTCTCTCCCTCTCTCCCTCTCTCCCTCTCTCCCTCTCTCCCCCCTCTCCTCTCTCTGTTACACATATTGAGTTTCACATCCGATCCTACATACAGTCTTGAGGTGGTATTGCGGGGGCGGAGGCTTGGCCTGTCAGCACTAGGCCATTTGCTAGGGGGTTCACTGGGAGTTCAATAAGCCGAAGGGGCTTTAGACACGAACAGGGTCTGCTATGGCACTTCACCTTGGTACGGGATCTCCACTGGGTCTCTCCCTACTGGGGGGCTCTCCCTACTGGGGGTCTCTCCCTACTGGGGGGCTCTCCCTACTGGGGGGCTCTCCCTACTGGGGGGCTCTCCATACTGGGGGTCTCCCGGCTGGCTCCCTCGCTCACCCCGGTCGACTCCATCGGCTCTCTCGGTCACGTTGGACCCAGTTACCGTGGTTTCCCCTAACGGTCAGCGATGACGGCCGGTGACTGCGTGTGACGCGGGCAGCTATCCCGGAGTCAGAGGTGCGGCCGACAAAGAAGTGACACGCTGGACGGCGGGATCAATGTCCGCCGTTCGCCCACTGGGATCGGGTCACATCACGTTGCCATGGCAACGTTCCGGTCCATCGCGATGCCACTCGAAGCGCGGTGTCCCTTTGTGTTCCATTGTTTCTGTGAGAAAGAAAGCGTCATGGGTTTTCTACTGTCACTTTCCTGACGAGCAGCGAGGAATCGTTTCCTCTAGGGGTTCGGGAACGGGGGGGGCGGGGGGGGGGAGGAGGGCTGGAGGTCGGAGGATGCTATCCGTTCCGCCAGCTCAGCAGAAAGCTGGGTTTTTTGGTGGGAGGGGGGGGGGGGGGGGGGGGGGGACATTAAGAAGATTCATCTGAGAGATGTCTAAAAAGGAAAACAGAACTGGTCATTGGAAAATATTATGAGGCCTCCGTTTCTTTGTGTGCACAAGACCTGGCCGCTCTGTGTCGAGCACACAAACACAGACGACTCTTTTAATGTCTCTGCAAACAGGAAGGGGTCGGTCGGCACCGTTTCCTCCTCCTCCTCCTCCACCTCCTCCTCCTCACTGTTGATTCACTTGTCCCCCCCTGATCTCCCTCGCTCTAAATCGCCCATTAGGGTCATCGTCTCAACAAGGTTTTATTACTTATTACTGTTTTTGGAACTTCCTTTGTGTTTCCTTACGTGTTCCCGTGACAATCCACGGGCCTTTTCTCCGCCACTTTCCTTTGATTAAATGGGTGCTGGAGGAGCGATTGGCTCTGCTGTCTTTCAAAAGTGAAAACATTCACCGTGTGACGATTGAATCTCGAATCCGTAGAGAATATCTCCGGTGTTACTGTTGTTTTATTACATTTACAGAATGCGAAAAAAATCTGAAAGGAGAAAGCCAACAAATGTCTCTGTTGAGACAGACGGTCTTTCTCCCCCCCCCCCCCCCCGCGCATCACTCCAACTTCTGCCATCCTTTCATCCCACTCGCAACGATGACATCTTTCCACTCGCTCCGTGCTTTTTTTGGAAAGTAGGGTGGGCAGAGCAGAGGGGGGATGGGGGGGGGGAAGACTGGGCCTTGACTTCAAAGCATGGCATGGATGGACCGAATCCTGGGAGAGCAGAGAGAGAATGAGGGAGTCCAGAGACTAGAGTCGAGGAACAAAAGAGGACCAATGTAGAGGTATAGAACCAGGGGATTGCACCATATGGAAGGAAATAGGCACTGTGTGTGTGTGTGTGTGTGTGTGTGTGTGTGTGTGTGTGTGTGTGTGTGTGTGTGTGTGTGTGTGTGTGTGTGTGTGTGTGTGTGTGTGTGTGTGTGTGTGTGTGTGTGTGTGTGTGCCGGACTGCACGCGTGTGTTTATTGGTTTCATGGTGAACTTGATGGAGATCGAGCCATTAAAGGCCTCATTATTGCCCTACTCAGGGGGACAGTTGGTGCCGACGCAAACAGAGACAAAAACCATCTCAACCTGACTCTCCGTGATTTATCATTGTTAGGGCAACAGCTGCACCACTCCCTGTATCCAATGTGTGTGTGTGTGTGTGTGTGTGTTTGTGTGCGTGAGTGTGTGCATGTGTGTGAGTGTGTGTGTGTGTGTGCATGAGTGTGCGCGTGTGTGTGTTTGCGTGAATGTGCGTGCATGTGTGTGTCCCTTTCCATCACGTGGAGGGATTGGATTTTTTACGAAGGCATGCTGGGACTTCTATGGCAACATGAAGCGACCGGAACGCATGGATGGTGAGAGATAAACACCAAAAACGGTATGGTGATTCCGTCCATGACCTAAAATGAGAATGAAAACAAAGTGTTTGGCAGACTGCAGACTGCAGACTGCAGACGACAGCGTTTGGGTCCTCCGCTTCGCCTGTTGAGGAATGATTCGTCTGCCGGCATTCCGAAAACAAATATGGGATGGGACGCTGGAGACGGCGGGGGTGGAGAAGATCGTCAGTGATCACTGTGTGGGCCCCAGATGTGCCTGTGTTTGGGTGTGTTTGATTCACGTGTCTACGCGGCGTCTGTAAGCACACGGACGTCTGCGTTTTTTGTTTGTGTGTGTCCACCGTGTAGACGCAACGGCAGCGCTTCTGAATTCCCTCATGCGCGTCTCTTTCCGTCCAGAGCTTAACACTTTGATGCTCATGGAGTAGGTGTGCGCCGATGTGTTTGTTTTAACAGACAGCATGGTGTGTGTGTGTGTGTGTGTGTGTGTGTGTGTGTGTGTGTGTGTGTGTGTGTGTGTGTCTAAATGTCAACCTCAGGGGAACTGGCAGAGACACAAACCTGTAAGCTTGAGAGTGCTATGATAATGAGTATGGTGAACTGTGTTCTGATTTCTTTGTGTTTGTGTGTGTGCGTGTGTGTGTGTGTGTGTGTGTGTGTGTGTGTGTGTGTGTGTGTGTGTTTGTCTCTGCGTGTGAACATGCATCAGTGTGTTTGTACTGTGCATGGCTGTGTGCATAAATGTCAGTGTGTGTTTGCACAAACGTGTGTAGGCCTCAGTCCTCTGGGGACACATCCAGAACCACCTCCCCCTCCTGTGTGTTTGTGTGTGTGTGTGTGTGTGTGTGTGTGTGTGTGTGTGTGTGTGTGTATGTTTCTTTGTATATGTGTGTGTGTGTGTGTGTCTGTGAGAGGCTGCGGTGCGTGCATGTGTGTGTGTGTCCTCAGTCCTCCTGAGGGACCACCCGCACCACCACCACATGTGCGTGCGTGCGTGCGCGCGGGCGTGCGTGCGTGCGCTGCGTCCGTGCGTGCGCTGCGTCCGTGCGCTGCGTGCGTGCGCTGCGTGCGTGCGCTGCGTGCGTGCGCTGCGTGCGTGCGCTGCGATCCGAACGTCATGCGCTGAGTCAGTGCATTAGTGTCATGGCAGATGGATCCCCTGGCCGCCCCCCCGTGGCTCCGTCAGCCTGCCCGCGGAGACACATTCAGCCTTAGCCAGCGGCACTCTGCACAGCGAGGCCCCGGCCAGCGGCCCAGGATGAGGAGCGATGGCGCCGCGCGGAGAGCCAAGAAACAACAACAACGGCCGCAGGGAGAGAAGGAAGGTGTGCTGGCGGCGGGGGGGGGGGGGGGTGGACGATTTGGACAGAGGGAGTGAGCGAGGAGGAGGTGGAGCAGTGAGTGAGTGAGTGTGTGTGTATGTATATTTTGAAAGAAGAAGAAGAAGAAGAAGAGAGGGGAGGGAAGAGCACCGGCATCGAATAACATACAGTGGGGGAGAATGTCATGACTCGCCCGAGGGACTCGAGGGAGAGAGAGAGAGAGAGAGAGGTGCAAGCGGAGGTTATCGCCGTCAACAGCGGATACCGTCAAACGCACACGCACCTTTCACACGTGGCTCCCCTGCCAACTGGGTCACTAGGCCCTGAGAGAGAGAGAGAGAGAGAGAGAGACAGGCAGGGCGAGGTGATGAATACAAAAACAATGTGCGGCACCCGCCCGTAGAGTCAATAAGCACACCATTTGTTAGCCAGCCCAGCGAGTGGGACGTGTCAGGGGAAGGAGTCGATGGCTCGGAGCGTTCCAGCACGCCTCGGTTTGGACCCCCCGCTGGCCACACATACACACACACAAACAGGGCGCTTTAAAAGCAATCCCCCATCACCTCATTAGCACTCCTGATGTACAATGCCCAGGCAGGCCAGGGAAATAGGGCAGTGGCCTGGATGACAGAGGGGGTCGAAGCTGGACTATTTATAACGGTGATTAAAGGATAGGGGAGCCCGGCTTGAAACGTAACACTCTAAAAGAAAAGGATATGACTGTTTCAATTGTTGCTAGTTTACGACAACCAAGGAAGAATGAATGAAATACAGTTTTAGGACCGGTGCAAATATTAAGTGAAAGATATGCAGATTCAAGAGATTCTACACTGGCTCTGCAGGTTATTTAGTTTGGCATAAAAGTAACATATCTGTGAGGAAATTGCCCGCTACAGTGCAGAACTGCTTACACCGGGAAACCAAATTAAGGGCTATTTGGACGGCGTGTGCATTCTGCGCATCATTCGCATGTCAGCATTAAAAAGATCACGTTTTATTCCAACACGTTTTCAAGAGCTGAACGCTCAGATGGCTCTGTGTACCTCTGGGTCAGAGATAGGTGTTACTCTTTCCACACCTCTCATCATCCCGTTCAGCCCGCTGACTGAGAAACACATATTCACCCTTCATGCAAATGAGCTGTGCATGGTGAAATAATAATGACAAAACGCAATACAGTTTGGTCATCAGTTTCAGGGGGGGTTTAAGGTAAGATAAGGTAAGCTTTGTGGGGACATTGGGTGAAGTGCGCCAGGAATGGGGTCACTTATGTGTGTGTGTGTGTTGCACTCAGTCAGTGTTTAGGAGCTCTTGGCATGCCCGGTTCGTGTTCTGCTTCCACCGTTCCACTGATTGCCTGAGGAGCGATTCCCTCAAGGGCTGCTGCATTGAATGACCCCCACTAGCGTGAGATTGTTGGCTTCGGCTTCGTCTATTGAGTGACATGGGAGAAAACCATGGGCGGGTGAATGGGATGGATGAACTGAGGCATTGACCAATCGGTTAGTCCGATGTCTCACTGTGACATCTGCTCTATCGGTTATCCTCCCAATACTTGTTTTCCGGGCCTCCTCACCCGACCCCCTGCCCACAGAGCCTCCTAAGAACCAGTTAGAGATCAATCCGTCCACTGGAAGCCATTGACTCGCAGAAGTCAATGGAACTGAGCTCCCCCAGCGGTGGAACTTCCTAGTACTTTGTTATGCAGGGTTTTGGTGTAATTATCTCAACCCAGAGGAACGGATAATGAGGGGAATCAGCTGCCTCAGTGCACGGGCGGAAACGCAAACATGGCGTTTTTTTTTTTTTGCCAGGTTTTTCTAAACGTAGAGCTCGCACACCATAACAATCACACCACAGCGACCCCCTTCCAAGAAGAACAGGCCCATACTCATTATGCCCTCATTTCTCACTTCACAGCGTTACCTTGCTACGGCTGGGGAAGGCTGATTGCATGAAAATTGCTGCTCCCTTTCATTGCGGTGACAAAAATCCAATGCAAGCGGCCTCCGTATTTCATTGTTTTAAATCGGTTGCCATGGCACCTGTACCAGCTTTCTGTTTTGTCCCCTCCCCCGAATCAAAGGCTGAACAAGGAAACCGAGTTGAATTTTGTTTATTGTCAAAGCTTCCATCCCCCCCCCCCCTCCCCCCCCCCCCTCCACGATCTCTTCCCTAGCCCCATTACAACAAACCTCTTGGTGATGCTTACAGGTCCAGTGTGTAGATATAAAGGGCTCTATCTAAGGTAGGGAAAATACAAAGGTTCTAATTTTCATGGGATTATACACTAATTAACACATACTTCTCAATATTATATTATTATATTTCGACCAAGTTCACTCCACTAAATGCCGCTAAACTCTACAACTTCCCCTTTAAGTAAAGCTGATTTCCTTTTAGCTGTTGCTTATCGTTTTAAGTTGGCAAGTCTGTGAGGAAAGCACACATGCACACACACACACACACACCCACACACAAGCTTACATACACACACACAAGCTTACACATACACACAAGCTAAGACACACACACCTCTCTCCCCCCCCCACACATTCACTTTCTCAGGATTTCCATTGAGTTTCACGATTTTTCACCTTGTGAATGTTGCTTTTGAGAGTATGTGCCCAATAGGTAAAGGTGATTACTATCCTGAGGTACAATACGAGGTATTTCTGCCATTGCAGGTAGACATACGTTTGGAAAAAGACTTAGAGCATGTTGCGCCCCTCCCCCCTAGCCCGACGCCATGGGTTGACACTGCAATATACCCTCCAATGATTATTTAAAAGTATCGGCCATCACTTATCTTTCTGCAAAAAACATTGTCGAAAAGCTTCTGAAAAGCTCCCTATACATTCGCCATCTCCTCCCCCACCTCCTCCCTCTCCTCTCGTCTCCATCCATCCTAACACATCTTGATCTTATTGGCTGATTCTCTCTTTGATGCGGCGCTGACAGATACGCTCGGCGGGCTCTGCCCTCTCCCCCTGCCGTGGTAATTGGAGAGGCACGATGTGAATAAGTTACAGCTGGACCCAGGGTCGGTTTTTATATCTTCTCGTAATACGAAGGCAAATTGGATACACTTACTTGAGGCACCCGGGGCCTTATTGGAGCAGCCCAGATCGAGCCCTGGAAACCAACATAAGCTTGTGTTTATGGAGTTGGACAATCTCGAGGGTTGTTCAGCAGGTCAAAGTTCATGGGGGGGCATGGCTAATCCGCACCCCACCTGACGTCGGTCAACATTCGGCGTCCTCACAGCGCTCATTGTGGGTTTGTTCCTAAATCCCTGGGGGGTTGCTCCTTCTTGAACCTCACCTAGACCCCCCCCACCACCCGCGACCCCCAGGGTTTTGAGAGGGTCCCTCAAAGGCTTCTTGTTTTCAAAAACAAACATTTTAGCGAGGCCAGGTCATTTAAAGATGAAGACACAGTCTGGTCCTGCAACCAGACTGATGCAGCATTTAGGGGCACGAAACATAAACATATCTACATGCGTTGCGTACATACAATGTGTACATACATGGATACAAACTGACAGACTGACAGACTGTGCAGACTCTGCATAGAGCCATACATACATACCTGGTATGGGTGAAACGATACCTATATCGTTATGAAACGTACCGTTCAAGGTCCTCCGTACACTGCCAACCAAACCATGCACTAGTCATTACTTGTTAACAATAAATGATTGAATTGAAAAAAGTTGTGTCGACAGAAATTGAAATGCGAATACACTGGAATTTACGAGGGAAAAATATCCACGTAAAATTGAGTGATGCTGACAGATACTGACTTGTAGTCAAGGCCTGTTTAACCTGCCTTATGCAACAAAACTAAAGAAAAGGCCTTCTCTTGTGCTAACTAGACTGTTGGACTTGGACTTGGAGCTACTGAGAGCTTCCTTACTGCTCATTTCATTACGACAGACTGGGAGACAAACCCAGTCACCATTTGATTTAAGGTTGATCGCTTAATAATTTCAAGTAGTCCTATTTTCTGTGAGGCACTGCTGTATGAGTTAGGTTTGCCATATGCTGCTGATCTATGCCGTCCTTGTTGAAGTTGCGTTTAAATTACTTTTTTATATTTGATGTCATAAAGCAGGCACTACTGTTTGGTTTATGTGTCCGTGTGCTGCGGGACGCCAAGCTAATAAATAGAAAATTGAGGTACAAATACAGAAACGGCAGAAATGACAAAATGACGAAATTGTACCGAAACCGGGACACTGCTGCACTGTATCGGACCAAACCGTGAGATTTATGAACTGTTCAGCCTTCATACATAGATACATACATAGATACATACATAGATACATACATATATGTACATCCATACACAAACAGATAGACCGGCGGACGGCAGACGAACGGAAACGGAAACAGAAATTAGCAGTATTTTGGCGAGTGTGTCACAGAGCTAGAGAGAGAAAGGGATAAGAGAGAGATAGAGTGAAGCTGAGAGTGTGTGAGAGAAAGAGAAAGAGAGAAGGGGAAGGGGAGACGCACAGACACACCATCCACTGCCCTCCCCTTCCGTTCCGCTCCGTCCCAGCCTTCTAATAAGAGTCTTCCGTTGACATTCAGTCTCTCCCAAGGCCAGGCTGCTGAACCACTGCTGTCTGCCTCCTAATTGTAACAATAATTGTGGTTTCCGGCTAATCTCGGCTGGGGCTGTGACCCCAGCCCGCTGTGAGCGGATTTGAGATAATGAAATAATTGCCCCCCCCCCCCCCCCCCCCCCCAACTCAAAATGTTTTTGTATTTCTTATTTAGTCTTCTTCTTTCCCAGGCTCCACCACACCAACCTGAGCTCACACATTGATGAGGCATCAACACTCATTTGCCCTCTTTCACTGCGGCTGCTTTCCTCTTTAATTGAAATTTAGATTGTTGATGACCCTCCCTCTGGGTGAAGTCCAGCAAGGGAGGGGGAAGTCTGTCCAATCCGGTGGGTCACGCTGGGAAATGCCATCTATCTATCACTCTTTGTGTGTGTGTGTTTGCATATGTGTTTGTGTGAAAGAGATGATTAAAAGGGGATTGAGGAGAGTGTGTGTGTGTGTCTGTGAACGCTATTAATTAGTTTACCAGGGACAATGGACAGCCCACTGCGCAAGGCTTCCAATGCCTCATTACACACTTTCACACACACTCACCCAAAAATCCTCAGCAGCCCCTCGATACAATGTCATGCTATAACTTCCTCGCTGTCGTCATTGAATAGAGGTATAAAAAATCTGGATTATATAAAAAAAGAGGGAACTGGGTTACTTGAGTGTTATCCATGACATTGTGTAATATCTATTGTGTGTGAGCGTGTGTACGTGCGTGTCTGTGCTTTCCATGCCTGGAAAAAAGCCCCCTGTGGATAGTCATTCAATGATGTTAACAAACATTGGCCTCTGTGGTCCTCCTAATCTCTCTGTCAGTTTCCACTCTTCCACTCCCTGACTACACAGCGGACGATGACCCTGCCTCAACACCCTATCGCTGTGTTATGTTTAAGTTATATTACGTTAAATGATGTTATATTTTACCCTCACTAAAGTTTAGGGGGGTCTTTCAGTGGTCGATTTGATGGCTGTAACACATTGTTCAAGAAACAGCCATATCAAGTATAATCTTCGTTGCTAAGGAGGCCGGGGTTTGGTTTAACAACAGTAAAAAGAACAATATAAATATTAACATATGGGGTTCGACATGTGAGACTCTGCCATCATGTTCACCGCAACCCGCATAGAAGCTTTAAATCGTGTCCGTCTGGCAACGCACCCCGAAGGTGCTCTTGAAAATGATGGTGGGGACAGAAAGGTCTCTCGCCTGGCAGATTAGCTCAAAGTTCAGCCGTTTTGTTTAATGACCCGTTTTCATTAACTCTTTAATTGAGCGAGCGAGAGGAGTGGGAAGTCGTTGGGTTCGCTGAATTAATTTCTTGAGGAGACATTAGTATGAGTACTTTTCCATCTTTTGAAAGAGGCCCGGTTATGTCACAGGGAGGTTGCGATGCTTTCAAATGTGCCTTCTTTAACAGTTCAGACTCTTCTGAATCGATGGATGGGGTTGGGGGGGGGGGGGGGGGGGTTAGGCCGTATACACACTGCAGAATAATATACTGCAGCGTTACCCCGGGAGGAGCCATATTGGAAGGTGTTCAAATGAAAACAAACTTTTTCTGCCAACTCTCAGCTTGACAGAACCGCATCAACTGTGCTTTCAGTGCCATGCTGAACGGTTTCAGATCCCGGTGCCTGCGCTATTCATCACGCTAATTAAAATGACTGGAGAACAAAAGCCAACTTAGCCCATCCAGTTTCATTAATTGCTTTTGACGCGATGGGCAGACCGGCTAGAGATAAGATCAGCACTGAGTGCTAGGAATGGTACAAATTTTAATTAGCCTCTTTTCTAGAAGTAATTTTACAAAGCCAACCAGAGATGGACTTTTTGTGCCCAATGAGAGTACATAGCTTAAGTGAGCACTCGAGCTTTAAGGAATGACCTGACTATAATTCAGTCTATGCTCCATTGGTCTTTCTTAAACTAAATGCTGCCCTATTTTTTTAAAAAGAAAAGGAAATGGCAGCCGGCCAGAGCATAATAAAGATGTCCTTTCTTTCAAACGGCTATCCGTGAAGACTAACTTGCGATCTGCAGGGTCGAATGTCATTCAAAGGTTGTGTTTCATAGCCCTTCACAACGCTAGGGTGTTCACAAGGATCTATTTAATTTCTCAAGAGCACAGTTCACTTTTTTCCAGCTAGAGATATTTCTTGCAAATGCTGTCCTGCTCATAAGGGCCGAGCTGGACCGAAAATAATATTACTCGCATTTCTCACCCTGGCTCAAACTCGTTAACATTTATTTTTCCACCCTTACTTCAACAGAAACAATGTTCCCTTCTCACTCTACCGGGCACAAACACAGACTGGCAGTGTCTGTTCCTCAGAACAGGAGCCGTGTAAGGCTACCACTGCTCGGTAGGCTGGCCGCACAAGCACATATTATTTTATAGTGGCTCCACAGTGAATCCACAGTGACCGGCTCCACCGACAAATGACAGGCACAGACAGCTTGCGGGCTCGGTCTGTTTAAACTAAATAAAACAAAGATGTTTTGTTTTTTTACTCCAGACCACTTCGGCCACTTCAGTCTCTCTGGTGCCATTGGGTTTAGTTGGGTGGTTTCAACTAATTACTATTCCCTGTTCCTTTCTATGTGTTCCCTGTCCATGTGCCTTCCTTGTCCCACTGGGCTACTGGGATTTTTTCTGGCTCCCAAGAGAGTTCAGGGTCGGTCGGCGGTTGTCCAACATGGGCCTGGGAAACCCCACGGGACCGTGAGAAACTTGACAGCGTTTGACTCTTACAATATCAGTTTCCATAATTGGGGGGCAGGTAAGGGGCTTTCCTCGTGCGCTGTAAATGTCATTTGGCATGTTTTAGTGCCAAATGGGTCTTGGTGGGGCTGAAATGGATACTCGGTTTAGAAGGTTTAGATCTCGGGGTTGACAACCTCATGGTTTTAGGGAAACCAGAATGGATTTCTCATAGTTAGATTATCGACTCTTTATCTCAGATCTTATATACTATGCGCTATGGGATTAGGTGAGATATTAAGATAGATTAATTTAAATAAGATCTGTATATATTAGAATATAGAGGCAGTTCAGAACATTCTGGATTCAAGTCAAGTGGCATTTGGGGGGGGGGGGGGTTAAGACTGCAACTACTGTAGTTCCTGTAAAGGCCATTAGGGGGCTCCCTGATAGTTGTATGCAGAAAGACCGAGGCCAGTATGCTTCCATTCTGCTGTGATTTAAATCTCGTGATACAAAGCCAATACATTTGTTCTTCGCTCGGTTAGGATCTCAGCGGCTCCATGTTATATGCTTTGCGAGGCCCCGTTGGGCAGTTATTTTTTCATGAAAACGTTATTAAGGAGGGAATATTGATGAGTTTTGGCCATAGACTTGTGCGAGGCGGCCATCCAAGTCCTCAATGTGCCAAATACAGATTATTTCCGTAGCTGGTAGGAGAGAATGGTGAGCTGGAATGGGCAAATCTACACCCTGAAATTGGTTGTGTGTAAACCCAATGGGTTCAGACAGTCAGACTCCCTGTCCATATGTTTTCCGGTCGATGCTCAAAGTATGAATAAAATGGTGGGTTTTCTTTAAACCCACTCATTATATCTGAGCTTTTATTTGGCAATTCCGGGAAAAATAATACAAACCAAAGAGCACCAGAAAAAGTCAAAATCGAAAGTGGACAAACCAGGGCCGAAACCAAACTATACTAGCTTCCATTCATCTGTCTCAGTGAACGGAGCGACTCTCTTTGTGCACTCAGGCAGTGCCTTTGCCGATCGCTTGCCTGTGTGTTCGGTTCAGCTTGTGGCCACCGCTGACAAGTGAGAGACCTGAACAGCGGCACAGCCATGGCAGTGGGCTGTCGATGTTTCCTCTTCACAGTGCGCTAACCAACCGAAACGCTCATCCAAAACTCTTCGTTCCGGGGAGTTTACAGAAATTAGGTTCTGCCATCGTCTATTAGCCATTTTCCTAATGACTATGCTGTACAAAACGTTCAAAAAAATGTTCAAAGCTGCTCATTGGGGGAAGGGAGGGAGGGGGGATAAAGTAACTATGTCAGAGCACCTCGGCTAGACTTTGCCGCAGGTTCTGTAGCTAGACTATAAATATGACAGTTACTGTGTCTGCCCTTCAGCTTCATTTACTTTCCTTGGCTGTCTGCTGTGTGTGTGTGTGTGTGTGTGCGCGTGTGTGCATGCGTGTGTGCGTGCGTGCGTCTGCATGTCTGTATCACTATCTCTTTTGGAAAAAAAGTATTCTCTGACTTTCTCCTGCCTTGCTACAGTAGATTGAACCTTCCATATCATAATAACGTTATTTTTATCATGTGAAAGAAAGACAGAAAATGTGCTCCAACATTTGGAATCGATTCACGCTGTGAGAATGTAGCTTCTATCTACAGATAAATCAAAATTCCTCCTTCGTTTTGATAGAACTGATTCCAACTGTAGTGGACATCAGAATAGAGGGACAACAGAGGAAAATATCTTACCCAGCTCCGAACCCCTCTTGCAAGGATGTGCAATGTTGCAGTACAACATGCTGAATGAAAACACCAGGAAACTTCCATCCCGCATAGATTTTTTGCTGAAAAGCTAGTGAGGTAATACTGCATCTTGCAGTGAAATCATTCTTCCTGCCCCGACCTGAACTTCACCCTGAATCCCATTTAATGCTGAATTATCTCAGACAAAAAAGTTGATCGGTTTCACTTATATGCCTAAGATGCACTTGTTGAAATGGATTATATAAACACTGTAACCCAGAGTGTTTGAACGCACTGCAACATTGCAAGAGTTCTTCATCTCATGTTTCACCTCACACTAGAAGACTTCCACCACTATTGATAGATTCACTGACCCCCTGACTACAAGCGTCACCCCCCACCGCCAAGTGTGTTTTCATGTTGCGTTTCAGTCCATTGTGTGATGTGTTGACTGTGGAATGACCTGGTTTACAAACTGTGGGGTATAAATGATATATAAACACACACTCACACACACACAAAAACACACTGACACACGCAAAAACAGACTGACACACACACACACACACACACACAAACACATGCAGCCAGTTGTGAGCCAAAAAGCTCCTCAAAATAATAAGACACAAAAAAAGACACAGGCACATGAGCGCACACACACACACACACACACACACGTTGTATTGCATGCATGTTACAGACCTTAACACACAAACGCAAGCTCTTCGGCCCTTCTAGTGACATACCCAACTCTCTCAAACACACACACCCACGCACACACACCCACACGCACACACACACACACACACACACACACACACACACACACACACACACACACACACACACACACACACACACACACAGGCTGTTCAGATCACTGGGCACATATCCTGTGTAGTGCGCACACTGCCTTCACGCTACGTTCTCCAGGGCTCTTCATATCTGTGCGTACACGATCTACAGGGCCCGTAATACTCACTTCGAATCGCAGGCTGGATGGCCCAGACTTCCTCTGAGGTGAGTCATTAACATCAGGTCCGGTGGCTCATGTGGAACTCGTAGTTGGGCGTCTGGCGCACCATCCTCCTTCCACTCGGGATCCCACTTTGTGTCCTCCTTGCTCTGTTTGGTCATATCTTCCTGCCGCCCACCCTTGTGTGTTCATTCTGTCCGCCTGCTTGAACACGGCGATTGGTTGGTGTGTGCGTGCGTGAGTTATGATGATTTTTTATGTGTGTGCGTTTGTTAATCTTACTCTTATCACACAGAGACACACACACACACACACACACACACACACACACACACACACACACACACACACACACACACACACACACACACACACACACACACACACACACACACACACACACACACACACACAAACATCCACACACATGGCGCTTTTGAATTACGGTCAAACCATAATACTCTTATTTCTGGGTATTCTACTGTAAACAGAATGCTGTGGAAGCTGTCAAAATGCAAAGCAATCCGAAATATATTTTATTGTTGGTAAATGTTTGTTGTTCTCTCAGTTGATTTCCTCGTGTTGGGAACCACTCTTTGCTGGCCGTCCTCCAGATGGGTACAGCTGGCCTACACCACTGGCAGCATTTTCCTCAAATGTCAGTGTACGTTGTTTGAAAAACATTTGAAAACACAAATATCAGGGCTGCCAAGTCGTCACCATGTATGTGACTACTTCTACCCATTGTCCTAGTTTCATAACTTAGAATCCTTACCCTAACCATAAAAACATAATTGGTGATCAATGATCACTGTTGACCCCCGGGTTTGAGACTCTTTCACCCACACCAGAACGAAGTCTGCAGTCTAACAGAACCCCCTCATATGCGACAGTATTCACTTTTTAGTTTGCAATACTTGGTCAACTTACTATTTAATCACCGCATGACCACTTGAGAAGGGCTTCTGTCATGGGAATGACGTATGTTCAAAACATGCCCATAGGTTTAGAATTTGCACCACCAATTGATCCGTTGACATCTGGTTGGTGGTAATACTGTAACACATTGTTGCTGTTATTGTTGTCATTATTGTATAGTGTATGTAGTGTATACAAACTCCACCATATTCTTCTTCAACATGTCCCTAGGTAGGTATAATAAGATGGTAAAGTAAGTTCCTACAAGTAAGTTTCTGCAGAGAGGAGCGGATATGAGAGAGAGACTACTCCTTCCTAACTTGCCCAACTGTTTTGCTACTGTTAATCTAAGAAAGGGATAACCATTTGGTGAGGATAGGGGAAGCTTGAATATGTGCATGTCCAACCTACAATCAATTCCTCTTAGGCGTTTGCTTTGGAGCTTTATGCCTTTTTTCGCCGTCATTTCTATGAATTTCTCTGAATAAGTATAACCCCTGAATAAGATGTCCTCAGATCTCTTTTGTGGTGCATTGGATAGAGCTGATGATTACCACATCTGGGGACAAGGGTTCAAGTCCTGGTGAGGCAGTCTCCATGAATCCAATGATTTGGTAATGTGGTTTTGGAAATGTAATGATGACACATGAATTTCTATGTCTAAGTATAACCTCTGTCCAGAACGCTGCAGGCATCCAACGCCACGGCGGATGGCGCTGGGTTCAAGTCCTGGTCAAGGGCATCTCCTTGGAAACCTACGTTACTGATGAGATTTGAAAAGTATAACTATGTCAGGGGAATTGTAATATCAAGTATAACCTAATTAATCACATGGTTGGAGGAGAGATTTGACATTCAATTCATATAACATTGTTATGTTTAAAAAAAAAAATTAAAACCCATAGTTACCTAGCTCGGCGGTACTTGAACTCAGGACCTCGGTACCGATGGCTGGAGATTGGTGAGTGGTCGGAAGTTACGTTTGACATTATATTCACAAAAATTACTATGTTTAAAAAAAACACTAACATAAAAACGACTTGAACCTGGGTCTCCAGTAGGTCATACAGATGAAACACTTAGACACTAACTAAGCCATGTTGGAATTTGTATTTTAAATTTGTAGACTTCTGTTTCATTCTCTGTCTTGACATTATATTTGACATTAAATTCACGTGACTTAGCGGCATTTTCAAAAAGTAGAGACCAGCAGTCCATTAAAATGCAACTATTCAATTTAAATACATGTCCAACAAGACATTTGCTGGATAACGTTAAAAATGTAGTTTGGAGAAACTGTTTTGGTTACCGGTTATTACCATATGGTGTGACGGTCGTTTGAGGTTAAAGTTCAAAGATCTTTGCATGCTTCTAACTGAACCTTGGCCGTGCATCCTATGATTATATAGGAGGGTATATTATTTAAAAAGTGTGCGTTAAAGGCAAAAGAGCAGTCATTTGAGTGAAAAATAGGAGGTGTGTTGTGAGAGCGTGTGAAGAGTATAATTTGAGTGATTCTCACGATCAATGCTTGAGAGTTGGCAGCTCTGCAAATCTACATCTTCACAATTTATTAAATATTAGTCCGCCTGAAGTATGGATCTGATCCGGCTAAATTGAACTATTGGCTGCTTTGTCTCGAAGCTGTTGCTCATCTAAGTGGGTGCATCTGAGGATTTATGTTGAATCCAAATACCTAATTTAAACCTAGACCACTGTTTGCATTTCCTTCAAACATCAGTGCAACTATTCAAAACACAATTGATAACACAAATATACATCAATATTAAATGTCTAAAACATTGATCATGACCCTGATCTTGTTTTCATTGTTTCAATGTAAGTTAGGAAGATAAAGATTGATAGGTCGTGACACAACGGTACCCTATTACAATACTACCTATCAGAATGGTAACCAATCATAATGCCATAAAACATGAAGCTAACCAATCACAATGCTATCAATCACAATGCTATCATGCATGAAGCTAACTAATCACAATACTATCAATCATAATGCTAACCAATCACAATGCTTTCCGCATGTACTGCTGCTATCCACAAATCGCCACCTGTGTTCCACTACGGCGATTTTCTTCCACTTGAAACTTCATCATATTCAACCCAAAGTGAAGATCTATCCTCGACATTCATATAATACTCCACTGTAAAAGTGTACACACAGACAAAGTGCCATAATGGCAGACAATGGTTAATAAATCCAGGCGCTCAGCCGGCCTCTCCCTGATTGTAAAAGAGTGAGCGTCGCCGACCCGTTTCCCGGACTCACGAGCAGCCATGTGGCGCCGGGGGGACCTAATGAAGTGCCGAGACGCCATTGGAAGTCAATTCAAACAAGCGAGCACAAGCCGTTCCCATCCCGTTGTCATTATGCATCGACGCAGCAGACAGAGCACGTCGAACGCAAATAGTCCTCGCTGTCAGCAGGCTAGGGTTAGAAAACCCTCTTCTTTTTAGTGTTTCGAAGCCACTTAAAATGCTCGTCATCGTTTTTCTGAGCCTGTGGCTTTGTCACTTCAAGATAACTGCCTTATTTTGTCTCCTGCAACGCCCGCATAAAGCTTTTCTCCCCAGGATCTCAGCCACAGTTTCCTACTAAACATTTTCACAATCCTGCTGCCAGCATGCTCTCTTTAACATATTGTATACATGCTTGCACTTAAAGGTACGGTGTTGTTCACTGATTCTCGATTTTTTGAGAGATACTGGCACTGTTGCCAAGATGAAGAATCACAGAATTCCTCAACTCATCATAGAATAATCTTAAGAATACGTGGTGTTAAATGACAACAATTTGGAGTTCATTCAGGCAAACTTGTAAAAGGTTGTGGGTTGATGTGAAAGCACTTCAATGAAAATGTAAAAGTATTATACTTCTTGGTTGCAGAGTCTACCTTGTCAGATCTTACAATGGACCCCCCCTTTACCCAAATTTCCAGAACACGCCTGCATACCCAAGAACTGGCTTCCTCTCTTTAACATGTTTAAAGAGTTAGTCATTGCAAAGGGGGTGAAAAAACAATCCATTTAGTCCGTGTTTTCTCACGGCCTGAGGGGAATGAGAGACAGGGAGTGAGAGATTTGCATTTAGAGAGAGAGAGAGAGAGAAAGAGAGAGAGAGAGAGAGAGAGAGAGAGAGAGAGAGAGAGAGAGAGAGAGAGAGAGAGAGAGAGAGAGAGAGAGAGAGAGAGAGAGAGAGAGAGAGAGAGAAAAGTGTTACCCTTTATGTTTTTTTTTCATGACGACCAATAAAAAACAAGTGTTACCCCTCATGGTTTTTTTCATGACGACCAATAAAAAACAACAGTGTTACCCCTTATGTTTTTTTTCATGACGACCAAAGAAAAACGACAGTGTTATCCCTTATGTTTTTTTTCATGACGACCGATAAAAAACAACCGTGTTACCCCTCATGTTTTTTTTCATGACGACCAATAAAAAACAACAGTGTTACCCCTTGTGTTTTTTTTCATGACGACCAATAAAAGACGACAGTGTTACCCCTCATGTTTTTTTTCATGACGACCAATAAAAAACGACAGTCTTACCCCATGTGTTTTTTTTCATGACGACCAATAAAAAACGACAGTCTTACCCCATGTGTTTTTTTTCATGACGACCGATAAAAAACAACAGTGTTACCCCTCATGTTTTTTTTCATGACGACCAATAAAAAACAACAGTGTTACCCCTTGTGTTTTTTTTCATGACGACCAATAAAAGACGACAGTGTTGCCCCTCATGTTTTTTTTCATGACGACCAATAAAAAACGACAGTCTTACCCCATGTGTTTTTTTTCATGACGACCAATAAAAAACGACAGTGTTACCCCCTATGTTTTATTTTATGATTATCGACAGTGTTACCCCTTATGGTTTTTTTCATGACGACCGATAAAAAACAACAGTGTTACCCCTCATGATTTTTTTCATGACGACCAATAAAAAACAACAGTGTTACCCCTTGTGTTTTTTTTCATGACGACCAATAAAAGACGACAGTGTTACCCCTCATGTTTTTTTTCATGACGACCAATAAAAAACGACAGTCTTACCCCATGTGTTTTTTTTCATGACGACCAATAAAAAACGACAGTCTTACCCCATGTGTTTTTTTTCATGACGACCAAAGAAAAACAACAGTGTAACCCCCTATGTTTTATTTTATGATTATCGACAGTGTTACCCCTTATGGTTTTTTTCATGACGACCAATAAAAAACAACAGTGTTACCCCTCATGTTTTTTTTCATGACGACCAATAAAAAACAACAGTGTTACCCCTTATGTTTTTTTTCATGACGACCAATAAAAAACAACAGTGTTACCCCTTATGTTTTTTTTCATGACGACCAATAAAAAACAACAGTGTTACCCCTTATGTTTTTTTTCATGACGACCAATAAAAAACATGTGTTACCCCTCATGGTTTTTTTCATGACGACCAATAAAAAACAACAGTGTTACCCCTTATGTTTTTTTTCATGACGACCAAAGAAAAACGACAGTGTTATCCCTTATGTTTTTTTTCATGACGACCGATAAAAAACAACCGTGTTACCCCTCATGTTTTTTTTCATGACGACCAATAAAAAACAACAGTGTTACCCCTTGTGTTTTTTTTCATGACGACCAATAAAAGACGACAGTGTTACCCCTCATGTTTTTTTTCATGACGACCAATAAAAAACGACAGTCTTACCCCTCATGTTTTTTTTCATGACGACCAATAAAAAACGACAGTCTTACCCCATGTGTTTTTTTTCATGACGACCAATAAAAAACGACAGTCTTACCCCATGTGTTTTTTTTCATGACGACCAAAGAAAAACTACAGTGTTACCCCCTATGTTTTATTTTATGATTATCGACAGTGTTACCCCTTATGGTTTTTTTTAAGACGACCAATAAAACACAACAGTGTTACCCCCTATGTTTTATTTTATGATTATCGACAGTGTTACCCCTTATGGTTTTTTTCATGACGACCGATAAAACACAACAGGGTTACCCCTTGTGGTTTTTTTCATGACGACCATTAAAAAACAAGTGTTACCCCTTATGGTTTTTTTCATGAAGACGAATAAAAAACAACAGTGTTACCCCTTATGTTTTCTTTCATGACGACCAATAAAAAACAACAGTGTTACCCCTTATGTTTTTTTTCATGACGACCAATAAAAAACGACTGTGTTACCCCTTATGTTTTTTTTCATGACGACCAATAAAATACGACAGTGGTACCCCTGTCAACGATCTTGCGAGGATCCGAACCTGAGCTGTTTAGAGTGTTAACCTCCGAACTAACCAATGCTCCATCAAGACACCGAATAATTTCTACACGATGGTTATACTTGACTTTATAATTCGCATGAAATAGAGAAGAGAGTCTTCCAACAGAAGACATCAACCAGACATGAACCCCGGTCTCCAGGGGGTTAGCTCACAGCTCTCTCCACTTCCTACTGAGATATGAAAATTACTTAGGTCTGAGGTTATGTATGACAGTGCAATAGACATGATAGCATTACGTTTAAAATGAAAGATATTGTTTTTTCCACAGAAAAAAACGACAGTGTTACCCCTTATGTTTTTTTTCATGACGACCAATAAAAAACAACAGTGTTACCCCTTATGTTTTTTTTCATGACGACCAATAAAAAACAACAGTGTTACCCCTTATGGTTTTTTTCATGACGACCAATCAAAAACAACAGTGTTACCCCTCATGTTTTTTTTCATGACGACCAATAAAAAACAACAGTGTTACCCCTTATGTTTTTTTTCATGACGACCAATAAAAAACAACAGTGTTACCCCTTATGTTTTTTTTCATGACGACCAATAAAAAACAACAGTGTTACCCCTTATGTTTTTTTTCATGACGACCAATAAAAAACAACAGTGTTACCCCTTATGTTTTTTTTCATGACGACCAATAAAAAACAACAGTGTTACCCCTTATGTTTTTTTTCATGACGACCAATAAAAAACTAAAGTGTTACCCCTTATGGTTTTTTTCATGAAGACGAATAAAAAACAACAGTGTTACCCCTTATGTTTTCTTTCATGACGACCAATAAAAAACAACAGTGTTACCCCTAATGTTTTTTTTCATGACGACCAATAAAAAACGACAGTGTTACCCCCTATGTTTTTTTTCATGACGACCAATAAAAAACGACAGTGTTACCCCTTATGTTTTTTTGTTTTTTTTTCCATGTTGACCAAAAAATATCGACAGTGGTACCCCTGTCAACGTTTTTGCGGGGATCCGAACCTGAGCAGTTTAGAGTGTTAGCCTCCGAACTAACCAATGCGCCATCAAGACATCAAATATTTTCTACACGATGGTTATACTTGACTTTATAATTCGCATGAAATAGAGAAGAGAGTCTTCCAACAGAAGACATCAACCGGACATGAACCCCGGTCTCCAGGGGGTTAGCTCACAGCTCTCTCCACTTCCTACTGAGATATGTAAATTACTTAGGTCTGAGGTTATATATGACAGTGCAATAGACATGATAGCGTTACGTTTAAAATGAAAGATATTGTTTTTTCCACAGAAAGAAACGACAGTGTTACCCCTTATGGTTTTTTTCATGACGACCAATAAAAAACAACAGTGTTACCCCTCATGTTTTTTTTCATGACGACCAATAAAAAACAAAAGTGTTACCCCTTATGTTTTTTTTCATGAAGACGAATAAAAAACAACAGTGTTACCCCTTATGTTTTCTTTCATGACGACCAATAAAAAACAACAGTGTTACCCCTAATGTTTTTTTTCATGACGACCAATAAAAAACGACAGTGTTACCCCTTATGTTTTTTTTCATGACGACCAATAAAAAACGACAGTGTTACCCCTTATGTTTTTTTGTTTTTTTTTCCATGTTGACCAAAAAATATCGACAGTGGTACCCCTGTCAACGTTTTTGCGGGGATCCGAACCTGAGCAGTTTAGAGTGTTAGCCTCCGAACTAACCAATGCGCCATCAAGACAACAAATATTTTCTACACGATGGTTATACTTGACTTTATAATTCGCATGAAATAGAGAAGAGAGTCTTCCAACAGAAGACATCAACCGGACATGAACCCCGGTCTCCAGGGGGTTAGCTCACAGCTCTCTCCACTTCCTACTGAGATATGTAAATTACTTAGGTCTGAGGTTATATATGACAGTGCAATAGACATGATAGCGTTACGTTTAAAATGAAAGATATTGTTTTTTCCACAGAAAAAAACGACAGTGTTACCCCTTATGGTTTTTTTCATGACGACCAATAAAAAACAACAGTGTTACCCCTCATGTTTTTTTTCATGACGACCAATAAAAAACAAAAGTGTTACCCCTTATGTTTTTTTTCATGAAGACGAATAAAAAACAACAGTGTTACCCCTTATGTTTTCTTTCATGACGACCAATAAAAAACAACAGTGTTACCCCTAATGTTTTTTTTCATGACGACCAATAAAAAACGACAGTGTTACCCCTTATGTTTTTTTTCATGACGACCAATAAAAAACGACAGTGTTACCCCTTATGTTTTTTTGTTTTTTTTTCCATGTTGACCAAAAAATATCGACAGTGGTACCCCTGTCAACGTTTTTGCGGGGATCCGAACCTGAGCTGTTTAGAGTGTTAGCTTCCGAACTAACCAATGCGCCATCAAGACACCGAATAATTACTACACGATGGTTATACTTGACTTTATAATTCGCATGAAATAGAGAAGAGAGTCTTCCAACAGAAGACATCAACCGGACATGAACCCCGGTCTCCAGGGGGTTAGCTCACAGCTCTCCCCACTTCCTACTGAGATATGTAAATTACTTAGGTCTGAGGTTATATATGACAGTGCAATAGACATGATAGAATTACGTTTAAAATGAAAGATATTGTTTTTTCCACAGAAAAAAACGACAGTGTTACCCCTTATGTTTTTTTTCATGACGACCAATAAAAAACAACAGTGTTACCCCTTATGTTTTTTTTCATGACGACCAATAAAAAACAACAGTGTTACCCCTTATGGTTTTTTTCATGACGACCAATAAAAAACAACAGTGTTACCCCTCATGTTTTATTTCATGACGACCAATAAAAAACAACAGTGTTACCCCTTATGTTTTTTTTCATGACGACCAATAAAAAACAACAGTGTTACCCCTTATGTTTTTTTTCATGACGACCAATAAAAAACAACAGTGTTACCCCTTATGTTTTTTTTCATGACGACCAATAAAAAACGACAGTGTTACCCCTTATGTTTTTTTTCATGAAGACCAATAAAAAACAACAGTGTTACCCCTTATGTTTTTTTTCATGATTACCAATAAAAAACAACAGTGTTACCCCTTGTGGTTTTTTTCATGACGACCAAAGAAAAACAACAGTGTTGCCCCCTATGTTTTTTTGCCTGACGACCAATAAAAAACGACATTACCTCTTATGTTTTTTTGTTTTTTTTTCCATGTTGACCAAAAAATATCGACAGTGGTACCCCTGTCAACGTTTTTGCGGGGATCCGAACCTGAGCTGTTTAGCGTGTTAGCTTCCGAACTAACCAATGCGCCATCAAGACACCAAATAATTACTACACGATGGTTATACTTGACTTTATAATTCGCATGAAATAGAGAAGAGAGTCTTCCAACAGAAGACATCAACCGGACATGAACCCCGGTCTCCAGGGGGTTAGCTCACAGCTCTCTCCACTTCCTACAGAGATATGTAAATTACTTAGGTCTGAGGTTATATATGACAGTGCAATAGACATGATAGAATTACGTTTAAAATGAAAGATATTGTTTTTTCCACAGAAAAAAACGACAGTGTTACCCCTTATGTTTTTTTTCATGACGACCAATAAAAAACAACAGTGTTACCCCTTATGTTTTTTTTCATGACGACCAATAAAAAACAACAGTGTTACCCCTTATGGTTTTTTTCATGACGACCAATCAAAAACAACAGTGTTACCCCTCATGTTTTTTTTCATGACGACCAATAAAAAACAACAGTGTTACCCCTTATGTTTTTTTTCATGACGACCAATAAAAAACAACAGTGTTACCCCTTATGTTTTTTTTCATGACGACCAATAAAAAACAACAGTGTTACCCCTTATGTTTTTTTTCATGACGACCAATAAAAAACGACAGTGTTACCCCTTATGTTTTTTTTCATGGAGACCAATAAAAAACAACAGTGTTACCCCTTATGTTTTTTTTCATGATTACCAATAAAAAACAACAGTGTTACCCCTTGTGGTTTTTTTCATGACGACCAAAGAAAAACAACAGTGTTGCCCCCTATGTTTTTTTGCCTGACGACCAATAAAAAACGACATTACCTCCTATGTTTTTTTTCATGACGACCAATAAAAAACAACAGTGTTACCCCTTATGTTTTTTTTCATGAAGACCAAAAAAAAACAACAGTGTTACCCCTTATGTTTTTTTTCATGACGACCAATAAAAAACAACAGTGTTACCCCTTATGTTTTTTTTCATGACGACCAATAAAAAACAACAGTGTTACCCCTTATGTTTTTTTTCATGACGACCAATAAAAAACGACAGTGTTACCCCTTATGTTTTTTTTCATGGAGACCAATAAAAAACAACAGTGTTACCCCTTATGTTTTTTTTCATGATTACCAATAAAAAACAACAGTGTTACCCCTTGTGGTTTTTTTCATGACGACCAAAGAAAAACAACAGTGTTGCCCCCTATGTTTTTTTGCCTGACGACCAATAAAAAACGACATTACCTCTTATGTTTTTTTTCATGACGACAAATAAAAAACAACAGTGTTACCCCTTATGTTTTTTTTCATGAAGACCAATAAAAAACAACAGTGTTACCCCTTATGTTTTTCTTCATGACGACCAATAAAAAACAAGCGTTACCCCTTTTTTTTTTTTCATGACGACCAATAAAAAACAACAGTGTTACCCCTTATGTTTTTTTTCATGACGACCAATAAAAAACAACAGTGTTACCCCTGATGTTTTTTTTCATGACGACCAATGAAAAACAACAGTGTTACCCCTGATGTTTTTTTTCATGAAGACCAATAAAAAACAACAGTTTTACCCCTTATGTTTTTTTTCATGACGACCAATAAAAAACGACAGTGTTACCCCTTATGTTTTTTTTCATGACGACCAATAAAAAACGACAGTGTTACCCCTTGTGGTTTTTTTCATGACGACCAAAGAAAAACAACAGTGTTACCCCCTATGTTTTTTTGCATGACGACCAATAAAAAACGACATAACCCCTTATGTTTTTTTTCATGACGACCAATAAAAAACAACAGTGTTACCCCTTATGTTTTTTTTCATGAAGACCAATAAAAAACAAAAGTGTTACCCCTTATGTTTTTCTTCATGACGACCAATAAAAAACAAGTGTTACCCCTTTTTTTTTTTTTATGACGACCAATAAAAAACGACAGTGTTACCCCTTATGTTTTTTTTCATGACGACCAATAGAAAACAACAGTGTTACCCCTGATGTTTTTTTTCATGAAGACCAATAAAAAACAACAGTGTTACCCCTTATGTTTTTTTTCATGACGACCAATAAAAAACAACAGTGTTACCCCTTTTGTTTTTTCATGACGACCAATAAAAAACGACAGTGTTACCCCTCATGTTTTTTTTCATGACGACCAATAAAAAACAAAAGTGTTACCCCTTATGTTTTTTTTCATGAAGACGAATAAAAAACAACAGTGTTACCCCTTATGTTTTCTTTCATGACGACCAATAAAAAACAACAGTGTTACCCCTAATGTTTTTTTTCATGACGACCAATAAAAAACAACAGTGTTACCCCTTATGTTTTCTTTCATGACGACCAATAAAAAACAACAGTGTTACCCCTAATGTTTTTTTTCATGACGACCAATAAAAAACGACAGTGTTACCCCTTATGTTTTTCTTCATGACGACCAATAAAAAACAAGCGTTACCCCTTTTTTTTTTTTCATGACGACCAATAAAAAACGACAGTGTTACCCCTTATGTTTTTTTTCATGACGACCAATAAAAAACAACAGTGTTACCCCTGATGTTTTTTTTCATGACGACCAATGAAAAACAACAGTGTTACCCCTGATGTTTTTTTTCATGAAGACCAATAAAAAACAACAGTTTTACCCCTTATGTTTTTTTTCATGACGACCAATCAAAAACGACAGTGTTACCCCTTATGTTTTTTTTCATGACGACCAATAAAAAACGATAGTGTTACCCCTTGTGGTTTTTTTCATGACGACCAAAGAAAAACAACAGTGTTACCCCCTATGTTTTTTTGCATGACGACCAATAAAAAACGACGTAACCCCTTATGTTTGTTTTCATGAAGACCAATAAAAAACAACAGTGTTACCCCTTATGTTTTTCTTCATGACGACCAATAAAAAACAAGTGTTACCCCTTTTTTTTTTTTTATGACGACCAATAAAAAACGACAGTGTTACCCCTGATGTTTTTTTTCATGAAGACCAATAAAAAACAACAGTGTTACCCCTTTTGTTTTTTCATGACGACCAATAAAAAACGACAGTGTTACCCCTTATGGTTTTTTTCATGACGACCAATAAAAAACAACAGTGTTACCCCTCAAGTTTTTTTTCATGACGACCAATAAAAAACAAAAGTGTTACCCCTTATGTTTTTTTCCATGAAGACGAATAAAAAACAACAGTGTTACCCCTTATGTTTTCTTTCATGACGACCAATAAAAAACAACAGTGTTACCCCTAATGTTTTTTTTCATGACGACCAATACAAAAAGACAGTGTTACCCCTAATGTTTTTTTTCATGACGACCAATAAAAAACGACAGTGTTACCCCTTATGTTTTTCTTCATGACGACCAATAAAAAACAAGCGTTACCCCTTTTTTTTTTTTCATGACGACCAATAAAAAACAACAGTGTTACCCCTCATGTTTTTTTTCATGACGACCAATAAAAAACAACAGTGTTACCCCTTATGTTTTTTTTCATGACGACTAATAAAAAACAACAGTGTTACCCCTTATGTTTTTTTTCATGACGACCAATAAAAAACAACAGTGTTACCCCTTATGTTTTTTTTCATGACGACCAATAAAAAACGACAGTGTTACCCCTTATGTTTTTTTTCATGACGACCAATAAAAAACGACAGTGTTACCCCTTGTGGTTTTTTTCATGACGACCAAAGAAAAACAACAGTGTTACCCCCTATGTTTTTTTGCATGACGACCAATAAAAAACGACGTAACCCCTTATGTTTTTTTTCATGACGACCTATAAAAAACAACAGTGTTACCCCTTATGTTTTTTTTCATGAAGACCAATAAAAAACAACAGTGTTACCCCTTATGTTTTTCTTCATGACGACCAATAAAAAACAAGTGTTACCCCTTTTTTTTTTTTTATGACGACCAATAAAAAACGACAGTGTTACCCCTTATGTTTTTTTTCATGACGACCAATAAAAAACAACAGTGTTACCCCTGATGTTTTTTTTCATGAAGACCAATAAAAAACAACAGTGTTACCCCTTATGTTTTTTTTCATGACGACCAATAAAAAACAACAGTGTTACCCCTATTGTTTTTTCATGACGACCAATAAAAAACGACAATGTTACCCCTTATGGTTTTTTTCATGACGACCAATAAAAAACAACAGTGTTACCCCTCATGTTTTTTTTCATGACGACCAATAAAAAACAAAAGTGTTACCCCTTATGTTTTTTTTCATGAAGACGAATAAAAAACAACAGTGTTACCCCTTATGTTTTCTTTCATGACGACCAATAAAAAACAACAGTGTTACCCCTAATGTTTTTTTTCATGACGACCAATAAAAAACGACAGTGTTACCCCTTATGTTTTTCTTCATGACGACCAATAAAAAACAAGCGTTACCCCTTTTTTTTTTTTCATGACGACCAATAAAAAACAACAGTGTTACCCCTTATGTTTTTTTTCATGACGACCAATAAAAAACAACAGTGTTACCCCTGATGTTTTTTTTCATGACGACCAATGAAAAACAACAGTGTTACCCCTGATGTTTTTTTTCATGAAGACCAATAAAAAACAACAGTTTTACCCCTTATGTTTTTTTTCATGACGACCAATAAAAAACGACAGTGTTACCCCTTATGTTTTTTTTCATGACGACCAATAAAAAACGACAGTGTTACCCCTTGTGGTTTTTTTCATGACGACCAAAGAAAAACAACAGTGTTACCCCTCATGTTTTTTTTCATGACGACCAATAAAAAACAAAAGTGTTACCCCTTATGTTTTTTTTCATGAAGACGAATAAAAAACAACAGTGTTACCCCTTATGTTTTCTTTCATGACGACCAATAAAAAACAACAGTGTTACCCCTAATGTTTTTTTTCATGACGACCAATAAAAAACGACAGTGTTACCCCTTATGTTTTTCTTCATGACGACCAATAAAAAACAAGCGTTACCCCTTTTTTTTTTTTTTTCATGACGACCAATAAAAAACAACAGTGTTACCCCTCATGTTTTTTTTCATGACGACCAATAAAAAACAACAGTGTTACCCCTTATGTTTTTTTTCATGACGACTAATAAAAAACAACAGTGTTACCCCTTATGTTTTTTTTCATGACGACCAATAAAAAACAACAGTGTTACCCCTTATGTTTTTTTTCATGACGACCAATAAAAAACGACAGTGTTACCCCTTGTGGTTTTTTTCATGACGACCAAAGAAAAACAACAGTGTTACCCCCTATGTTTTTTTGCATGACGACCAATAAAAAACGACGTAACCCCTTATGTTTTTTTTCATGACGACCTATAAAAAACAACAGTGTTACCCCTTATGTTTTTTTTCATGAAGACCAATAAAAAACAACAGTGTTACCCCTTATGTTTTTCTTCATGACGACCAATAAAAAACAAGTGTTACCCCTTTTTTTTTTTTTATGACGACCAATAAAAAACGACAGTGTTACCCCTTATGTTTTTTTTCATGACGACCAATAAAAAACAACAGTGTTACCCCTGATGTTTTTTTTCATGACGACCAATAAAAAACAACAGTGTTACCCCTTTTGTTTTTTCATGACGACCAATAAAAAACGACAGTGTTACCCCTTATGGTTTTTTTCATGACGACCAATAAAAAACAACAGTGTTACCCCTCATGTTTTTTTTCATGACGACCAATAAAAAACAAAAGTGTTACCCCTTATGTTTTTTTTCATGACGACCAATAAAAAACAACAGTGTTACCCCTTATGTTTTCTTTCATGACGACCAATAAAAAACAACAGTGTTACCCCCTATGTTTTTTTGCATGACGACCAATAAAAAACGACATAACCCCTTATGTTTTTTTTCATGACGACCAATAAAAAACAACAGTGTTACCCCTTATGTTTTTTTTCATGAAGACCAATAAAAAACAACAGTGTTACCCCTTACGTTTTTCTTCATGACGACCAATAAAAAACAACAGTGTTACCCCTTATGTTTTTTTTCATGACGACCAATAAAAAACAACAGTGTTACCCCTTTTGGTTTTTTTCATGACGACCAATAAAAAACAACAGTTTCATAGATCGCTAACTCGTAGAGAGTTGTGAGCACTTTCCATCCTTTTCAGTGAAGGAATTGGACCCAAGCAATGTCATACTTAAAAGGAGCAAGTAAGTTACATATTAATTTAGTCTTTCGGCCTGTAGCATATAAACAAAATTAATATTTCTAACTGCATTTGAAGTAGACATTGAGACTCACAAAAACTGGACGCTATAGGACAGTGATCATGATTTGTCTCAATATCAGAAAAACAACAATGGGTCAAATAGCAATGGCTGGTGGAATGGCCATGAAGTAGGTCTGTATATGCGGTGTAAGCTTGTCCAGGCCCTGCAAGTCAGGATGTAGGCTATGAATCTGAATGAAAAGTATAGGTAAATAGGTAGTGGCCATTCCCAAAATGCACCAGAATTCAGGAAATCAAATCTATTAAATTGGGGGGGGGGGGGGGGAGAACCTCAGACCCCCTGTCTATTACTGTGCCCCACCAACATGTTTGATCGCCAGCCGCCACTCAGAATGACCAATGGAAACAATTCCCTGCACAATTTGAATTGTGTTTAATATGCTACAGTTGTCATTTGTTTAGCCAATTCATGTTAAACAATGAGGGTTTTGATTGCCCGACCCGGCAGGCCGGGTCGGGCCTTTGATCAAGCGTTTGTGTTTTTTTTTGTTTTTGTTATCATTGCTTTATTGGCCTAATCTGAGGAGAAATCTATGCCTTAAACAGAAATATTATAGGCCTTTATTAAACGGGTCTTCTCAATGCCGTGGAACGCTCCGTTCAATTGCATGGGTAGTAGTCCGGTAACTTGTCAACCCCAGCGTCTTCGGTTGCTAAGCGACGTCAACGTCTTATAGCGGACTATTTCACTGCTGATCAACACTACGAATGCTGGTAACGAATAAATTGTAAAAAGACGCACCATGGGAAGTTATTTTCCAAATAAGATTTGAAAAGCTTTGGAAGTTTATTTACAACACTGTTTACATGGTTTCGGAGTAGTACACTTTTACATTTTAATACAGTTCAGCGAGAAAGGCGACGAAGAATAAGAAGGGGGCGTTCCAGTCTGCGTAAACGGGAACCCCCACCACACGAGAACGCCCATTTGTGTCTGCAGTGGGATGATATTGACCTTGTTAGCCTAATATGAATCCACGGTGCAGGTGAATCGCCTCGCAGCCATTATTGCGTGATTATTTTCAAACACACACCCCTACCCACTTCCCCACCCCTCCAGCTACACCAATCACTAACCCCTCCACCCACCGCACCACTACAGGCAACCGCACCACCTTTCCCACCTTACTTACTGAAGTCTGGCCGTGGAGGTAAAAACAGAGAGGAGCTGGTAAACAAGGGCAGACTCTTGAGAGGCTTGAAAGCCAACAGAGAGCCGAGGCAGTGAGAGAGTTCAACGTAAAAGTTCAACGAGAGTTTTATTCCGGTGTCCTCTGAGCGAGGGTGGGGACAGTGGAGGCTTTCAAGCCCAATTCTTCTTAATCTAAAAGTTGAAGGGTATTGATTGTTTCTCCTTGAGATTGCAAAACCCCCGCACACAATGAGGGAGAAAAAGTACATTTCTTGGTTGGCATTTCGGTGAAAACTCTCCCTCCTCGCTTAAAACGTATAATTCATATGTAACCGTGGACCAGTGCCACGGCCTGAGAGTAGCAAATTCATAACAGCTGCCTTTGAGGGAATAAGGAGGGGAAGAAACTGCATTCAATTTTCAAGGTGTGTGTGTTTATGTTTGTGTGTGCGTGTGTGTGTATGCATGATGTGTTTGTGTGGGTCTGTTTGTGTGCCTGTGTGTGTTGGGCCTACCAAGAACATCAGAACATTGCATTCTGGGGCAGCTGCAGCTGACCAATCAATGGTGTGATTAATGGAGCTAATTTTACTTGGACACTGCCGATCATTACTTCCTAGTCTCACTCTATCCACTCTCTCTCTCTCTCTAGCTCTATCTGTATGGAAGTCACCGTGGATAATGGGTTTGTTTCGTTAATGAGAGAATCCCGTGAAAAAGAGGACAGTGGAAGGTGGAATATATTTCTTCCCTTTGGGGGCGACCCTCCTCTTGTATGGTTCCCCTGATACAATGATACCTCCCCGGCATTAAATCCTCTTTGCCCAGCGGTGACCTTTTGTTCCATGACTTCCTTATGCCACTACCTTTTCATACACAATACCTTTTCATACACAACAATAACAGCAGTGTGTTGAGTTGTACTTGGGACTCTGCCGTGAAATGAATGCAGAAGGTTAGTTACGGTACATTTAATCAAAATTACAAAGTCATTTTTACAAAATGTTCCCTTCATCTCAAGTCGGGGCCTTTTGGTTTTAAAACAGTTCATAAACAAAGCCGTAGCAATCATTTCAGAATCATGGTTCTGCCTTCAGACTTTTGTAAACGTGTATGAGCAGCCTGTGATGTGACGTTCATCCGTCTATATAATGGGTCTGGTTCCATGGCTCAATTCCAAATGCCTACGAAGACCAAAACACAACCTCGTGTGATTCTTACCTCGTGACACATCGGTAAAGAGCAGAGTTGCCACAGTGTTATTTTTTGTTGTAACTGTTGTTATTCCAAGATGACCGCTAGAGAACACGACCTTCTGAGACAGACAGGAGACCTAAATAACTACAGGCCAACAGGGACTACAGGCAAGAGTCTGCACGAGAGTTTGACGTGTGTGTGGGTGTGTGGGTGTGTGGGTGTGTGGGTGTGTGGGTGTGTGGGTTTGTGTGTGTGTTGTGTGGGTGTGTGTTTTGTGTATCATTGCGGACAGCAAAGGTGAACGCAACCATGGTACCAATTACAGCAATACAGATTTTGTGTCAATTCCAACATGGCAAAGGACAGTGGATGTGTGTGTGTGTGTGTGTGTGTGTGTGTGTGTGTGTGTGTGTGTGTGTGTGTGTGTGTGTGTGTGTGTGTGTGTGTGTGTGTGTGCACGTGTGTGTGCGTGCGTTTGCGTGCGTGCGTGCGTGAGTGCGTGCGTTTCAAGATATAAAGGCACTACACCACCAAGGAACTGTTTTAGTGACCTTTTGCATCCAGTGGGTGTAATGATTGACGCATGCCTGCAAGGGATTTGCTGTAAATGACCTGCAACACGTGAACAATTATCCCAGATAATAACTAACTCGACTCAAAGGTTAACCTGCAATCTGGGTAGTATCAATGCTGCTGTTGATATTGAATTGTATTGTGGTGTGTGTGTGTGTGTGTGTGTGTGTGTGTGTGTGTGTGTGTGTGTGTGTGTGTGTGTGTGTGTGTGTGTGTGTGTGTGTGTGTGTGTGGGCTTGTGTGTGTGTGTGTGTGTGTGTGTGTGGGCTTGTGTGTGTGTGTGTGCGTGTGTAAGTGTGTGTAACCTTGTAGGAACTCCGGACAATCTCACACACCAACTCAAACCCAACCTTTGCAATCATTTCAAACAACCCTGCTGTGAAGAAAGAGGACTAAGGACTTTAGGCATGATATATATATAATATATATATATATATATATATATATATAAATATGTCCTGGTGTTGTCAAGGTGCTGTTTCCTTAGTCCTTGGGGGATCTTGCAGGTATGTTAATGATAATGTTGGCTGTTTCTACGGTGTTGTCACTTCCTTACAACTAGGTAGGACAACACGAGAAAACCTCAGTGTGATACCTGAGCTTAAGACCAATTTTCACAACTGTTTTAAACCTCCCTGCTTTTCCTTGGGATTCGTCCCCAGAGTGCCGTGTACGGCGGCAGTGATCAAAGCGATGTAATAAGATCAGGTTCTCCTCAACACGTCCCTGTTGCCCTGGCGTACAAGGCATGAGAACGATAAGTCAGGACAGGACCTGCACCGTTTCTCTTGCACACATGGCACGGCGTCAATGGCCTTGAACACATTGCGTTTTGTGCATCATGGAAACAGAGGGGAGGGGAGGGGAGGGGAGGGGAGGTCGTAGGGTGGCAGGGAATGGACGTTACAGGGAGTAAATGACTACCCTAATGTGTTTGAGTTAGAATTCGGCTAATGTGTTTCCCCGACTCTGTTCAACGTGTTTCACCACAGTCCCTAATTTGCTCTCTCCCTCTCTCTGCCTCTCCTCTCTCTCTCTCTCTCTCTCTCTCTCTCTCTCCCTCCCTGCCTCTCCCTCTCTCTGCCTCTCCCTCTCTCTCTCTCTCCCACTCCCTGTCTCCCTGTCTCTCTCTCTCTCCCTCTCTCTCTCTCTCTCTCTCTCTCTCTCTCTCTCTCTCTCTTTCTCTCTCTCTCTCTCTGTAAGTCTATTGCATGCTAATGACCCAACATAACGACTTCAACACTAGCAGCTAAAACAGTACCGCCAAATGAGACAACCACCTTACACGACAATTAGAGTAACGGGGCGCTGTGGCGGCGAAAAGAGCTACTCCACACAAATGTGTGATGCATCTCATTTGAGGGTCTGGAATGTATAATATGCCCAGAGTGTGTTGTTTTATGCATTAAAGTGTTGTTCTAAGCACATTTCAGCAAGGAGGTGCGACCGCTGCCGAATAGCTATTTGGAAGAGGTGCTGAGAATGAGCGAAATTGAAAACATATTTCCAGTGTTTGTGTTCTGGACTGCCTACTTGAAGCCCAGGGGATGAAGGAATGGGATTTTTATCTTTTGTTTTGTTTTATTTTATTTTAGTTGAGATCTGTGTGTGTGTGTGTGTGTGTGTGTGTGTGTGTGTGTGTGTGTGTGTGTATGAGTGTGTGCGTACGTGTGTTTCTCCAGTGATTTGTTTATTTCATATAATTTTAAAGTCCTTTTTTTAGCTTCTACCAAACATGTCGTGGC
This sequence comes from Gadus macrocephalus, assembly GCF_031168955.1. Classification (NCBI taxonomy): domain Eukaryota; kingdom Metazoa; phylum Chordata; class Actinopteri; order Gadiformes; family Gadidae; genus Gadus; species Gadus macrocephalus. The sequence goes on from NC_082404.1 coordinate 12,165,302, forward strand.
ATCAGTCTGCCACATCACTTCACACGCCCTTCACTGTTGTGAGCATTTGACAAATAAAGTCTGGGAACGTTGACGTTAAAAGGGCTACGTGTTGGCAGACACTGTAGGCCCTGTTGACACCAGCGCCGTGGAATCGCTCTTCAAATCACACTTTAAAAACTTGCAAGGTTGTTAGACATCCCAAGTCCACACGTTGTAGTGGAACCGCCAGAGGCCTCGACTGCATGGGCCGGGCCCCCGAAGTGGGTCGCATCAGGGCCAAGTGGCTCTTGGGATGGCCATGATCAACCTTTTCATGGACATAATTTCTTTCCAAAAATAAATATGCATGCCAAAATGCCATCTGTTTTATTTAAACATGAGCATGTTTGAAGACAGAAAAGGGGATAGATCTCTCTCTCTCTCTCTCTCTCTCTCTCTCTCTCTCTCTCTCTCTCTCTCTCTCTCTCTCTCTCTCTCTCTCTCTCTCTCTCTCTCTCTCTCTCTCTCTCTCTCTCTCTCTCTCTCTCTCTCTCTCTCTCTCTCTCTCTCTCTTTCTTTCTTTCTTTTATATATATATATATATATGGTAATTCAATATGAATGATCTCACTTTCATGTACTACAGCTGAACCTCTCCAGAACAGCTCATCAGCAGCCCTCACCTGCTGAGCCAGGGAGGACCTGGCTATGGCCTGGTCGCAGGCTCAACCTTATAATCATACACTGGACATCATTAGGTTAACAAAACCTCCCCCTGACGTCAGACTCCCATGGAGACCGCCCTCGTGGGACTTGAACCCAGCTCAACTGAGCAGATACCCAACTGCTCTCTCTGATCTATACTGAGGCGACAGCAACGACGTGGTTTGAGGTTTATGTGGGACATCTTGATTCACGTGGCATTGTTAGGTCTCCAAAAGGGACATCACTACATTAGGTTACCATAGACACCGGATATATATATATATATATATATATATATATATATATATATATATATATATATATATATATATATATATATATATATATATATATATATATATATATATACTGCATATATGTCTCAGTGATGTTGCCTCGGCTGGCCCCTCTCTTGTCAGTGCTGTCGGCTGAGCGAGGTGGACCGTATGGGGGGACAGCCATGCATGCGTGAACAAGGGCGATGTACCGGTCTGGACGGCGTATCTATTTGATCGACGGAGAACATGTGCAACAGACGACTTCGGCCACGGAGAACGTTGCTCAAAGTGATTGCACAGAATATGTTAGGCATGGAAGAGGAGAATTGCATGCAATGTCGTGAATCCTAAAAAGCCTTAATGGAAATGAGTCCCTTATCGCTTTTCACTGAGAACTTTGTTCAGAGGAACATTAGTTTGTAGAATAAGCAAGTGAAGAGTGGCGCAGTACTCTCTTGACACACATTAAAACAATGTAAACAGACAACACACGCCTGCTACACACAGATATCTCATTCTATCTCATCTTTTGATTAGGATTCGAAGAGGTGTTTGAATTACGCCGCATCTAATTCCAGATGGACAGCTATAGGGGGTTCAGTCCGCTCGAAAAGTATTCAACTCACTCCGTCGGCTTACATCAACCCGTTAAAAAGTAACAAACAAAACGTGGCTCCCCTGCGCTAATAGCCATGAGGCGATAGACATAAATACGGCATGAGCCTCCCCATCGAGCGCTGTGCAGCAGCAGGGGCCAGGGGCTAACCAGAACGTATTACTGCTCACGGCCACGTAATCACTCACAATTTACATCAACGACGCGAACGGGAGGCCAACCCAAATAGCACCAAAAAAACAACAACAGCCAGGCAAACAAACATCCACAACACCGCCTTGGGTGCAGCCGTAGCTCTGCTGGGAATCGGCCGCCGATGTGGCTCGCCTGCACCGAAACCTGTACGTTCAGCGCTTCGTTGGTGCGCTCACAAGCACGCGTGACACATGCTTTAGTGGCGAAGGCTTTGGGTGAGATAATGTGTGTGTGGGGGGTTGACGGGTGCTGACTTATTAAACTCTAAATCACCCGAGCAGCCCCAGCGGACACGGTGCCCTGGGGGGAGCCGGCAAAAGGGCCCGGAACACGCCGTCTCTCCAGGGAGGGAGTTGACGTGCAGACGCACACACACACACACACACACACACACACACACACACACACACACACACACACGGTTGGGAGCGCGCACACACACACACACACACACACACACACACACACACACACACACACACACACACACTGAAACAATGAAACACTAACCTATAAATGGATATTGCGTATAGTCCTGCATTTAGAGGGGTTTTGAAGGAGAGAGTAAATGTGAGTGTGTCTGTGTGTGTGTGTGTGTGGTTAACGGGGAGGAAGAAAGGTCCATGAACAATGGTGGCGAGCTAAACGGAGCGCGCCTGCAACCGTCGGCATACAGAGGCAACCATGGGCACTCTCTTCTCCACCACGTGCACTTATTTCGACACACACAGACGCGTACACACCCACGCACACTGGCAGACAGTGTGACCACAGTCTGTAAATTAACTTGACCTCTCCGTCTTTTTCGTCGTCCGCCGGCCAAGGAAGCGGAGCTAAAATAAACACTTGCCATCCCAGGGCGGCTCCTGTTTCGCATTCAATCAGCAGTGGATGCCTGGATCGCCGCTCCATCATAAAAAGGGGCTGATTGTTATCAAGACACCCCCCCCGAAAACACGGTGACATGCTATCCCTCGGAGCCCTCCGGCCTGGTATTTCCCAGATCAACAAATGTGTTCTGTTTTACATTTCTTGTTTTCCCTGCAGTTTTGGACGAAGCCGAGATCTGCGGAGCCGATGGCGGGGCCAATATAGCTGCTGAATGTCCGTGTTTATCCTGGACACATTTTATCGGAGTGTCAAACACGGTTTCAACACTTCCGACCGTTCTCTCTCGGAACGTTCCATACCTGAAAGTGAACCTTGTTTTGGGGGGGGGTCCTTCTTTAAATAAATCATCATTTGAAACAGGAAAACGGTTGTAGCGACTGTTTTGATGTGATGGAGTTATTATAGACTAGAAGGGCCCCATAAAGAACTCAAAGGGGTGTTTGAATGTTTCAAAAAACCGTGAGCGAGACAGGTTCTTTAATCATATACTGATCAATTTATTAAGTCGGTAAGGACATTTCTTGGTTGTACCAAGGTCTTACACAAACGGGTCATTTAGAGATGTCAAAATTGTTTTAACCAGAAAACAGTAAAAGGAGGAAAAACCAAATAAAAAAAACTAATAGTATGCGACCATGAAAGAGACACTCATTCAAACACCACTCGCCTCGGAAGCAAGGACATTACATGTTCGCTGGAAGGTGGATCTGGTGACTTCATAATGGTTTCCAGGGCCAGCTTGAATTGCCGATCAAATAAATAAAAAAAAAGATTTCAAATTTAGCACCGAAATCTTTTTTCATCTTCTTTATTTTGTCGAATTTCCGTCGACATGTGTCTTGGATATAGTTGTACCTGATTTCTGTCCAGCTGGGGGGATATTTAAATGTCAAGAAATTAGTTGAACCACCATATTTTCAAATGTTGGTTCAAGTCCCTAACTACATGTTTTATTGTATCTTCTTCTCTTTTGATGGGACCAATGGTAGGTTGCTGTGATTGACCTGGATGTAGAAATGTTTGCATGCGCTTTGACACAGGCACTGATCTCGTATTGGTGTCTCGCTTTTTCTTGATCCTCTGTCAGGCAATGAGAGAATATTCTGGAGACTGTAGACGTCAATGACTTCAGCTCTCTCAACAGGCAAGGCATTCAAGATTAAAAAAAAACATTGCACATCCATTCGCAATATCCATACACAGTCACCATTTTGGATGTACACTGAACAATTACACAAGTCTTCAAATTAAGGGGAGCGTGGGCCAGTACAAGCAAATACAGATGAACAACTCCATTGACAGCACTTTCAAGCTCTGCCCTGTTTTATGTAAATGTCAAACCGAGTTACAGATATCTTCACACACAAAATAGTGGCTTTTGTCCAGAACCGTCTACCTATTCTGTATATATTTCTAAGATACAATACATCACTCTCAATAAAAGCGGACTTTTTAATAATCTGTTCTGATTGGCTCAACAAACCAGTGCTGAGGATTCTGGGTAATGACATATGCAAATCCAGAAATAACTATTTGTGATAACCTTGACCTTGTGTCTTGTTAACTTATTATTATGAAAAAACAAAAACGAATGCAGTATACAAAAAAAGAGAAAACAACTTTAACAAGAACAAACCAAGCACAAGTGGAATATGATTTTATAATTAAGGCGAGTTAAAATATTGCAGAGTATTTTGGCCCCTGTGTCTCAGACAGACTGCCACAACAGTCAAAGTACAACCCGCCTCTTTCATCTGTGCAGATTCAGAGAGGGCGAGGAAAGAGAAATTAAAGACAGTGAGTGATGCTTAAAAAACTAAAAAGAGAGAAAAGTGTGGTCCTCTTTGGAGAGAAAGTCATGTTATTTGGTTTGGGTGGTTCTCTTCTTTAGAGTGCATTAAAGGGAGGCGTACGCAACCTCTGTTTTTGGAAAAAGGAATAAAAAATAAATTAAAAGGAAGGGATGAAACTCACAGAGTAGAGAATGTGGGAGGACAGGAGGGGGGGGAATAGTGACCTTTTGGGACTGGGTCTCATGGTTTTGGGCACAAGGAAGGGAACAGGATAGGGGGTCGCCTGCAAAAGTTATAAACTAACAAGCCGACTGTTGTTTTTCAAACAACCTGATATGATGAAAGACAGCGCAACGCGCCAGAGAAGGGGAGGGGGACGGGGTCTATGACCCCCTTGGAAACCCAAAAAACAAAGAATCCCGCCAATCCGTTTTGCTTCTGGAAAGTGTCTTAGAGAAAAAGGAGGACGCCGGGAGATTCTTAGATACAAAGTGGTGTCATCCTCGCTCTTCTTTTTGGAGTTGGACGAAGAAAAGTAAAACAAACAAAAAACGAAGGAAGTCATCGGGGGGGCAAAGGTCCCTCTAGCGGTCTGTCCGCCCGCTCCCCTGTCCCCCCCCGTGTTC